>NC_133406.1:136992812-137598750 GCF_049350105.2 Macaca mulatta
AATAATTATAAACCAATTCAAGTGTCACACACATATATTCAAAGAAGAAACCCCTTTTAAGATGTTACTTCAGGTTTTAAAGTAATTTGATAACACACATCTGAATTTGTCCATCTTTTTAGGAGAAAATTTGTTCAGAATTTTGTAGAATTGTTATACCACAGCATATGACATCCCTCCCTATTCTACAAAAATTCCAAAATATTGTCAACAAATGAATTTTTGCAAGAAAGAAATACCTGGCCCAGTTTAAAGTCTCAAAACCATATATTTAAATGAATGAATTATGAATTCAACTGTCAGTTTCAACTCTCTCAATTGCTGCTTTTAGCCTTGTCTGGGAGTGTGCTAACCATGATGTTTATTTTCATATGGAGGGCAAGCTAAATATTCAAACTACTATCATTTCCCAGAAAAAAAAATGAATATGAAATTGTGAATAATGAATAAGAGTCTAAATGCAGTAAACCTTTGGACAGAAAGATTTGCACTCCACAAATAAAGACTGTAAATGTGGTAGAATATGTATACATGGTACAACAGTTCTTTCAAAGTTTGCATAGCTCCTTCTCTAATTCCATGAATAGCTCCATTCATTTCAGTTTGACCTGTTTGTATGTGTGCATGTGTGTGTGGGTTCTTAAAAGCTAGTCTGGGCTACATGAGTCCAGCTGCATGTAGCAAATGTTTGGAGATGGCTAAATTTGTATGATTCCATTTAGGACTTGTAATGAAATAATTCAGCCCAATTTGTGAAAACAGGAATAGAGGTTGAAAAAAAAGAGAAAAATAAACTATGATAGGAATCATATTCAAAGTAAAATATAAAATAATATAAAATAGCAAGTGGGAGACACATTAAGCTTAATGTTTTATTTTCATTTTAATAAAATAAATAAATTATCACACCCATTTCAATACTTCAGACCGGAAAGATCTGTGGGGAAGTGAGCAGAGAAACCATATATTTTTTAGGTCAGATATTTTATCATGAGACTTAAAGCTCACGTTTAAGCAACTTTATTTGTTTCTTCTTTACAATGTGATATATTAGCCATCATTATTAAACTTTGAAATTCCATTTTAATTTTATAATTATATTTGAAAAGAGTAAACAGTATGAAGAGTAATATAAATACAATAGATTAGATAAATTATGAATCATATTTTAGTTATTTAGATTTTGGGTATTTTTATTAGGTTTACATGATAATAATCTTCAAAATTACAATGTATTAGTAAAAAGAATTTTAAATTAAGTATCAGAATTTTTGAAGCTTAATGGATAGAAGTAAAGGTCAGGACATCAATGTTCTAGTTTTGATAGCTACATATAAATTTTCGGTTTTTGGTGAGGTACTTCTTATGATTGGAAGTCAAGTTTTCATTTGTAAATTGAAGCTACTGAACCAAATTACTTCAATATTCTTTCTTGGTTGCTATTCTATATACCAGGATTTATTTCTAATTATTTTAAATGAAATATGCAAGAATTTTATTGGAAAATAGATTTTCAAAAGAAATAGTCAAAGTTTCATATATTTGGTTTATTTAAATTGTTATGTGCACAGTATTTTAATCATTTTTTCTTTTGTTTTTTGTTTTTACCAAGATCTGAAAGATAATTCTATTCTGCCTGGTGTTCCAAATTATTTAATAGAAATATTGATGTTTAATTTGGAAGCTAATTTAAGACAGCAGAAACACAGAACCGAATGGATGAGGCAAATTAGAAAATATATATAGCATTAGGTTGAAGTTTGATGCCTTAACAGATATTCTCATTAAAATTTATACACTCATGGCTGTGTAAGTGCAGTTACATATGTAGATCCCAAATTTCATGAAGAATAGCTGACATAAAATTGTGTCTGAGTTTATTCTAAGGGAAGAGAAACTAGGGTCAGAAAGGACTTTTTCACTTGAATTTGAATCTACAGAAAGAAATATATTTTATACTATGATATAGAATACACTTGTTATGTGTGTGTTTATGTTTGTGTGTATGTTTATCTCTTTATATGGCTATATATAAAATACTATATTTTGCTGATTATGCTATGTACTTAAAAAAACATTTAACAGTTCTGAAATCAGGATATTCTTTACAGAATAGATCACATTGCGATTGTGAAATTGTTGTGATTGCCAAAGAATGAGTATCAAAGCTTGCAGAATGTATGTCAGTAGCTTGGAGGAGCATCCTAGGGACAGTAGTGGAGGATTCATTATGTAATGTTGCATCAACAATGTTCCTGAAGACACAGAGGATGATGTTCTTATGGGAAAATTGAGACACCCATGACTCAGTTGAAAACTAATTGAAAAGATGAGGACTTTGCAATGGAATATTATTCAGCCATAAAAAGAAATGAAGTATTAGTACATGCAACAAAGTGAATGATCCTCAGAAACATTTTTCCATGTAAAAGAAGCCAGTCTCAAAGCCAGTCTCCAAAGTCACATATTGTAGATAAATCCATAGAGGTGGAAAGCAAGAACATGAGGGTGGTGGGAATGGATAGTGACTGTTAAATGGGTTTGGGTGCTATCTTAGGGATGAAGACAGTGTTTTGGGACTTGACAGAGGTGAGGATTGTATAACATGGTGAAAGTACAAGATGTAAATTATAAATTGTTAATTTTAATTTTATGTTATTTGAATTTCACCTCAACTTAAAAAACAAAATGCAAAGAGTGGGACTTCAAAAGTCTTAGAAATACCTTAACCGATCAATTTTGTTTTTCACATTTATTTTATCTAGGCACAAGTGAAATACATGATAAAAATCTACAACTAAAGTTCAAAATCTTCTATGAATAATTATTTAAAATATTTTACGTAATAAAAGATTATTGTGTCATTGTTCAGTTGGCAGTGTGTCTTAGAATGAATGACATCTTAGATTGACTCAATAAAGTAGTAATTGCTGGCTGTTTGTGGTGGAGAAAGATTGGGCAGGCAACAGGGAATAATGATTTTGGAGCTTCGCAGAGGGATCTCCATTCCTTCAGATCTATACCACAATATCGGCATTAAACATCTTTGATGAGCAGGTCTAATAAGACTAGCTATAATTTATTAAGCATATATTGTCAGTCACTGTTGTAAGCAATTTCAATTCATCATCTCACTTAATCTTTACCACAACTTGTTTATGGAGAAGTCTTTTTATCTGAACATTGCAGATGAGAAAACTGAGAACTAGGTTAAACACTTGATCTGAAAGGCCATACAGTTTCAAAGCAGTAAAGGTGTGTGTTGTACTAGTGCGATTTGACTCCAGACCCTACGCTTGTTATCATGTTATACTGCCAACCAGAGGCATGCAGAAACTTTTTTTTAAAAGAAAAATAGAGGAGGATAGAAGAAATGAGAAAGAAAAATGTGGCAGTTGATAATTTTAATGAGTTATCCTCAGGGGCTTCCAGAAATCGCCTGAGGAAAAATTTTCCAAATTTCAGGTTGAGGTAAAGTGTCAAAAATATAAATTTGTATTGTGTAATATTCCTGGGAATTTTAACCATTCCATAACTTTCAGTGATATTTGATGTGCTAAACAAACAAGTAATTCACATATATAATAAATAGTAATAGATGACTATAAAATACTTTATAAGTTATGCATTTCAATGTAATTTCTAATCAAGGCTCATTCTGCTGGAATGTTGGAAAAATAAATTCAGTCATTGTAAGTGTTAGCCATATCAATCTTGCAATCGCCCCAATTACAAAACTTGTGCTAAGGTTCAAGTAGAGAAGATATGCCTTATAATTTGGTGTTAAGAGGACAGTGGATGTAGCTGGTCTTTGATTGACATAGAGAAGCTGAGAGACTTTCCTGTTCCTTGCCTAATAGGCCCTTTCAGTTTTAGAAGTTCCATTGGCTTCTCTTGGGCTATGAACTGAGAACACAGGGATCTTTTTCCAATGTCTACATTCCTTCATACAAATCTATTTATAATCCCATCTACAATGATTCCCTCTCTAGGGCTGTGCTTCTTCTCGGGAACTCTGCTTGGGAAGGTCTTTTATTCTTGGAGGAAATTCAGCTCTCTTATCCTCCTTCTGCCAAACTTATAACCTTCTCTCAAACTTATAACCTTTAGTAAATCCTTCTCCCAAACTTATAACCTTTAGTAAATCTAAAGGTTTAGGCCTAAACTGTTTGACTGGGTAGTCACTAGCTCATGTCTTTCAAATGTGGCTAATACGAATTAAGATGTTCTGAAATCTGAAACACCAGAGTTCAAAGACTTAATATTTAAAAAAAAGAATGTAAAATATCTCATTGATTTTTAAAATATGATTTTATGTTGAAATGCTAATGATAATATTATATATATTTGAATTACAAAAATGTATTATTAAAATTAATTTCACCTGCTTTTACTTGTTTAAATGTGACTATATTTATTTTTAATTTATTTGATAAATTATAATTGTATATTTATGGGATACAATGTGATGTTTTGATGTTTCGATCTATGTATACATTGTAGAAAGATTCAACAAAGCTAATTAACATATCCATCACCTCAACAACTTATTTTTAGTGGTGAGAACATTTAAATTACATACATGGCTAGCATTGTATTAGTTTTGGGTGGTGTTTGCTTATAGGTTTTGATCACAACAGTCAGGGGGGATTATGGGCTATCTGTACGTTTCAATAGGTCTGGTCTTCCCCAGAGTTGACAAGTATAGGTGAGAATCTTTTGTGGAGAAAAGAACAGAAAAAAAAAAAAAAATAGTTTAATTATCTCAAAGTCATTATTCACCTCTACTGTTCACACATTGATAGGTATCCAATGCTAACATGACACTTGCTACTCAAAAAGTAGGTCTACATTGGTTGAACAAAGAGGTTGTTCAAAGGTAGAAGATTGAACAAAGGTAGAAGGAGTCTAGAATCTTGGAGGGCTGTGCTAATTTATAAAAGCTGATACTGGAAATAAATGACAAACTTAAATAGGCAAATCAACAAATAGCGTGCAAATAAATAGAATTGAGTAAGTGTTATGGGTCTTGGGAGCTACCTGGACCCACTGGGTTGCAGATGTTTAGACATGAAATAGTATTCAAAATTAGCACATTTACTAAATAATTCTTGCCCTAACGAAGTACTGATAAATGAATAATTCTGACAAAATAAGTTCCCATATGGTTCTAAATTACTACATTTTAGAACCTGTTTCAACATGGAACGAAATGGATTCCAGAAAAAAAAAATGATACATATAGTTATTTCAGAGGAAATGCACATTTTATGTTTTAGGAAAAGAGCACCTTCAAAACAGACACCCTACAGTATTTTGTGAGCATTTTCATGTCGTGATACATGTCTAGTCAACGGCAAGAAACACATTTGTGCAGCATAGATGCACAGTTAAGGTAAATTTAGTTGTTTGTTTTTACTAGTGTGTTATAATCATGAAATACAATAGAAGTGTATAGAAAGTATCAACAGAGGACAGGAGAGAGAGATCCACAAATCCACACTTTCATTTACAAAATCTGTGCCTTTTTGCCTGAAAATCTAAATGCATGATTAAATATAATAATAATTTTAATGCAACTTTGGCTTGGAATGACATATTTTCTAGTGTGCATGGAAGTTTGTAAAACATTAATTTAGTGGAACTATTGCGTTTATTGATGAAATCACTTCTACCATAATGTATTTCTCTATTTTACATTTCCTTAAAACTTTTCTTTGTAAGAAATGCAAAGTCTTCTACTTTTCTTACCCTTAAAATAAGAAAGCCTTCTTCTATGTTTAAAAGTGTCAGTTGCCCTAAATCAGATAAATATGCAATACATCTATAGAAAAATACATTATTTAAACAAACTGACAAACTGCTATAATAGTATATTTATGTCTAATGAAGATTTGAATATATCTTGCTATCTTTAATCTCTTCACCAAATTATGATGTTTTGTATAATTTGTATTATAATAAATGTCAAATAACACCTAGTTAAATAAAAAGTAAATAATCATCGTTAAACAGTCATTTAACTAATGTATTAGGAGATTTAGTTTACTGCCTAAAAGTTTTGAAATAAATAAAACTCTGAGCACACAAATATTCATTAAAGTTAGTAAATAAATTACTGAACCTGAAGAAGATAGCTTTTTAACTGTGATCTAAGTTTACCACAGTAAATTTATAGTCTATCAGACTTAAATTGTAAATGGACATCTAGACTACTGAAAATGAAGAGTAATTTGTTATTTTATAAACTGGTTAAAATCCAAAGGCTATTTTCAGAAAATCAGAAGTATTGAATGATAGAAAAAAATTAATTTCAAACAATATAAGCAACATAAACTGATTTTCACACCTAATAATTAATCTTTTTTTCTAACTCACTAAGTTCATTTATATAACCTCTGTTAAAGGCAATGCCAAAGTTTTACTCAAGTATCTCAGTCTAAAATATATATATATATATATATATCAGTCTACCATAAACTTACAGTGATGGAAATACTCTCTTCAACTGCCATTTCATTTTCACTCTATCATGAGCCAGTTTTATACACACAAAAAGTCATTTTAAGTATTCTCTACTCAGAATTAAAAGATGTATTAGAAAACCTGAATGTATGTCTGTTTCATTCCTCATAGGGAAGCTGTGTGACTTAACGGAGAAAAACTATGTCAGGTCATGCACGGTGGCTCATGCCTGTAATCCTAGCACTTTGGGAGGCTGAGGCGGGTGGATCACAAGGTCAGGAGTTCGAGACCAGCCTGACCAACATGGTGAAATCCCGTCTCTACTAAAAATACAAAAATTAGCCCGGCGCAGCAGCGGGAGTCTGTACTCCCAGCTACTCAGGAGGCTGAGGCGGGAGAATGGCGTGAACCCGGGAGGCGGAGGTTGCAGTGAGCCGAGATTGCGCCACTGTACTCCAGCCTGGGCGACAGAGTGAGACTCTGTTTCAAAATATAAATAAATAAATAAATAAATAAATAAATAAATAAATACAAAAACAGAAAAACAAACAACAACAACAAAACTGTCAAAGAGATGAGCACACTTCTTGAAGCTCTGGCGTGTGGTCAAATGTCTTCCTTCTTTTACTTTATTCAATGTCCCTACACCAGTTAATAGTTTACTATACCTGGTAGTATGTTAGACTTTGTTAATGTAGGATGACTTGGCATAAGCTCCAAGATATCAAAGACCTTTTTTCATTTTCCTTCTTTATTATCTCTATAGTCTCAGAATGAGCTCAATAATAATGTATTAAATTATTAAGCAAATAAACAAATAAATGAATGCAGGACATTTAGAAGAATATTAGCAATATGATATAATATCAAATGAGATAATCTACTTAGAATAATTAGAAGAGAGCGTGGGCATAGTATAAATACTTTATCATTGTTAACAATTGTTTTGTTCTCACTTTTCTTCTTTTTTGCAAATGGGCTCTCTTCATGCTTTGAGTACCTTTTATTTACTGCTTAGCTTCTGTTTATGTTTTTTTCCTGGCTTGCCTATAACTCCTCTTGCCTCCTGCACCCTTTGTGTGCATCCTTGCAGCCCTAGCTATTATAGTGATTTGCGTTCATCTGTTTTTATTTTTTAATTAAATTTCTGAAAAAGAGTTGATTACTGGCTAGACTGTTTGGCCAGAGACATCTCCATTATATGCCATCTGAAATTTATTTACTTTAGGGTGCCCATAAGACAGATTTCCACCTGGTCTAGTCAGTAGAGATCATGGGGTTGTATGTGTGGTTTGATACGAAATACTCAGCCTCTATCCTGTTTTCAGTGTCCTCTGTGTCAGTCACATTGTCATGTATCCATGTAGCTGTAGAAATACTCCTTGAAAATTCTGGGCTTTCACAATCCTTTAGCCTCAAATAATTTACAGCTTGTGGTACTAGTACAAGAAAATCTTTTGTCTCATACTTACAACTGAAATCTTAGGAAAAGCTTGATGGAGTAATCTTGACCCACTGCCCATTCCTGAATCAATAAGTAATTGAGACCAGAGTGCGAAACAGGATGGAGTGCCCCAATTAGAGAGACCTAGATCTTGTACTCAACCTGTGAGCCAAGAGATTGGGTCAAATTTACTTGAACCATGTAGGCTGGAGTAGAATGAGAGTTGTACTTCCATAAACAGTGGGCAAAATTAATACTTGACTTAGTAAATTTCACATTAAAAAGTATGAAATATTGTTTGTCATAGTCAAAACATAATCCTATTAACATCTAGTTTACCAGTCTTTGATATGGTTTAAAAAAATAATTCCTCCATTATTTATCATAGCAAACAGACCCTCCTGAGGTAATTTAAATTAAACAAACTTTTAGGGAAACTCTACTAAATGAATGTCTGTGTCTCCTGTTGTGAGGGATACAAACTGAATAGTATATAATCCCTGACACTGAATAGTTTACAGACTAAAGGCAAATACAGAATGACAAGATAAATTCAACACAGTGCTATGAATTCAATGACAGCAATACATTTTGCAGGAGCAGATGTGGTGGGGGAGGGGAATGGTGTGATGTAATGCAGGGAGTAGATATAGAGACAGGTCTTTCTGATAGGTGGAAGGATTAGGTTGGGGTTAGGGAAGGGCCCATGATAAGAAAACCCTTAAGGTGAGTGAGACTTGAAACATAAATGGAAGTTGGTTAAGGAAAAAAAACGAATTTGGATGAAGAAAAGCATGAGATGAGAATCAGAGGGTTGTTTTTCAGCTCTGAAGTGTGCTTCATAAGTGAAGAGATGAAGCTATTGAGGCAGACATGACTTGGTGATGTACCCTGTACAAAAATGCTGTGCTTTATTTATATAGGTAAATTGGAATACGTAAAAGTTTTTTTTTTTTTAACTGGATAATATAATTTCTTTACCTCAATCGAGCTGAAAAACAACTCTGATATTTCAAGAAAGTTCAAGTTTCACACGGCTTGTGGCGGAATCTTGAAAAAATGCTTTTCTCATAGTAAAATATAATATATCAGTTATAGACTATTAGACTCTTTAGTGTCATATGAATTTAGTGTGATAAAGAGAATGAAATACAGTATACAGTATTTCTAAGGTTTTAGCAGAGTCCTCAGTACTTTTCAATTTACAATTTTTTTTATAATAAATGCCCAGGTACTAAGCTCAGAAGAATATGTTCTTTGAAGTAAAATAGATGAGTGCTTTGAATCTCAGTTGTTACTTTCATGATGGCTTCCAAGGCCCCGAATTTTTATTTTTTTAATATGTGAAACATTAATGACAGATCAAGCTAACAAAACAAGATCAGATTGTTTTCTTTGATCAGGATTCAATAAAAGGCTATAAAACCATTAATTTGGCATATGTTTGTAGCAGAAAAGTTGTCAAATGCAAACTATGAAAACCATGGACATACTGCAACTGATAACAGTTTGAACTTCATTAAATCATTGTGTTATGTTCACTGTAATCACTAGACTAATGCATTTTTCTTGATAAATCAGGGAAAATTTTGCTCCCATTAAATAGAACATTAAAATTTAATATTTTATATTAAGGAATTTAATATTTAGTCATAATGCATTATTTTCTATATCTGCCAATAGGATTCTTCAAAATATTTTTCTGAAATATGAAGAAGGTGGTTTTTAAATTTTTGGAAGGAGGTGGAGCAAGATGGCAAAATAGAAGGCTCCACCCATTGTTATCCCTGGCAAGGACAACAAGTAAGCAATCCTCTACAAAGGAAAAAAAAAAAAAAAAAAAAGCACCCTCATAAGAACCAAAAATCAGGGGAGCACTCAAAGTACCTAGTTTTAACTTCATATTGCTGGAATAGGCAATGGGTAGAAAAAACAGTCCTGAATCATCAACAACACTTATCTCCCACCCACCCCTAGCAGGCACCTGATGCAGAGAGCAAATCTGGGCCCTGGGGGAGGGAGAACACAGCAATAGTGAGGCATTGAACACGGTGCTGTTCTGTTAGAGCAGAGAGGAAAACCTGACCAAACTCACCTGCTCACAGAGGTATCATCTAAACCAGTCCTAGCCAGAGAATTGCAGATCTCAGCATCCAAATTGAGAGGCCTGCAAACCTCACCACCGAGAGCTACAGCACTCTGTCTCCAAGTAAAATTGAAGGGCAGTCTAGACCGTAAGGATTGAAACTCTTAGGCCAGTCCTAGTGCTGAATTAGGTCCAGAGACAATGGGCGGGACTGACAGGGGAACAGGAGAGCAACATACTGAGACACCAGCTGGCATCACCCTCCCCTAGTCCCAGACTAGACAGCTCATGGTTCCAAAAGACACCATTCCTTCCACTTGAGAGGAGAGGAAAAGTGGAGAAGACTTTGTCTTGCATCTAGGATATAGCTCAGCCACAGGAGTATGGGCACTAGTCAGAGTCATGAGGCCCCCGTTCTAGGCCCTAGTTCAGGGACATTTCTAGAAATACCCTGGGTCAGAAGGGAACCTGCTGCCTTGAGGGAAGGAATCCAGTCCTGGCAGCATTCACCTTTTGATAACTTAAGAACCCTTGGGCTCTGAATAACCAGTGGCAATACTGGTACTACATTGAGGTCCTTGGGTAAGCCTCTGAGACTCTCTGGCTTCAAGTGAGATTCAGCACATTATCAGCTATTGTGGCTACAGGGCAACATTTCTTCTGCTTGAGTAAACAAAGGGAAAAGCAAAGAAGATTTGTCTTGCATGTTAGGTACCAGCATGACCACAGGAGATTAGAGCACCAAGTGGGTTCTTGTGGCCCCCAAGTCCACGACTTGACCCTTGGACAACATTACCAGACCTGCCTTGGGCCAGAGGGAACCCCAGCGCTCTGAAGGGTGGGCCCAGGCCTGGTAACATTCTTAACAAGCTGATTTAAGAGTGCTTGGGCCTTAAGGGCACATCAGCAGCAGTCTGGCACTACTCCTCACTGCCTGGGAAGGTGGTGACTATGGGGTAAGCCTCGTCTGCCTTTGGAAAGGGGAAGGAAGAGTGGGAAGGACTATGCCTTGTGGTTTAAGCGCCAGCTCAGCAACAATACAATAGAACACCAGGTAGATTTCTAAGGTTTTGGACTCTAGATCTTGACTCTCTGATGGCATCTTTGGACCCACCTGGGGCCTGGGGGGCCTTGCCACATTGAAGGAAAGGACATCAGCCTTACTGGCTTGCCACCTGCTAATTGTAGAGCCCCAGGGCCTTGAGCAAACATAAGCATTAGTCAAGGACTGGTGACAGCAGTCCTTGGGCAAAACCCAGAGCCGTGTTGGCTTCATGTCTTGTAACCCAGATAATTCTGTTTTATCTTCTCTAAGATCACCTAGGCAGTAACTCTACAAATCTGCCAGAAGCATAGCATTACTGGACTTGGGATGCCCCCTAAAGCAGATACAGCTTAGATCACAATACCCAGGTCCTTTCAAATATCTGGAAAGCCTTTCCAAGAAGGATGGCTATAAATAAAGCCAGACACTGAAGACTATAATAAATACTTAACTCATCAATGCCCAGAAACCAAAGAACATCTACTAGCATCAACATCTTCCAGGAAAATATGACTTCACCAAATGAACTAAATAAGCCACCAGAGACCAGTCCTGGAGAAATAGAGATATGTGTCCTTTCAGACAAAGAATTCACAATGATTGTGTTGAGGAAACCCAAGAAATTCAAGATAACACAGAGAAAGAATGCAGAATTCTATCAGATAAATTTAACTAAGAGATTGAAATAATTAAAAAGAACCAAGCAGATATTCTGGAGCTGAACAATGCAATTGGCATACTGAAGAACGCATCAGAGTCCTTTAATAGAAGAATGGATCAAGCAGAAGAAAGAGTTGGTGAACTTGAAGACAGCCTATCTGAAAATACATGGTCAGAGGAGACAAAAGAAAAAAAGAATAAAAAACAAAAAACATGCCTACAGGACCTAGAAAATAGCCTCAAAGGGGCAAATCTGAGTTATTGGTTTTAAAGAGGAGGTAGAGAAAGCGATAGGGGTGCAAGTTTATTCAAAGGGATAATAACAGAGAACTCCCCAAACCTAGAGAAAGATATCAATATCCAAGTACAAGAAGGTTACAGAACACCAAGCAGGTTTAATCCAAAGACTACCTCAAGACATTTAATAACCAAACTCCCAAAGGTCAAGAATAAAGAAGGGATCCTAAAAGCAACAAGAGATAAGAAACAAATAACATACAATGTAAGTCCAGTATGTCTGGCAGCAGACTTTTCAGTGGAAACCTTATAGTCTAGGTGACAGTGGCCTAACATATTTAAAGTGCTGAAGGAAAAAAAAAAATTCCTAAGAATAGTATATCCAGCAAAATTATTCCATGAAAGAGAAGTAAGGGCAAGCATGGTGGCTCACACCTGTAATCCCAGCACTTTGGGAGGCCAAGGTGGGCCGATCATGAGGTCAGGAGATCGAGACCATTCTGGTTAACATTGTGAAACCGCATCTCTACTAAAAATACAATACAATTGAATAAAATTAGCCAGGCGTGGTGGCGGTCTCCTGTAGTCCGAGATACTAGGGAGGCTGAGGCAGGAGAATGGCGTGAACCCAGGAGGCAGAGCCTGCAGTGAGCCGAGATCACGACCCTGCATTCCAGCCTCAGTGACAAGAGTGAGACTGTCTCAAAAAAAAAAAAAAAAAAAAAAAACTTTCCCAGAAACAAAAGCCGAGGAACTTCATCAATACCAGACTCATCCTAAAAACCATGCTAAAGGGAGTATTTCAGTCAGAAACAAAAGGACATTAATAAGCAATAATTACCTGAAGGTACAAAACTTATTGCTAATTGTAAATACAGAGAAAATCACACAAAATTGTAGCACTGTAACTGTAGTGTGTAAACTACTCTTATACTGAGTAAAAAGAATAAATGATGAATTGATCCAAAATAATGGCAACAACTTTTCAAAATGTAGTGAGTACAATAAAATATAAATAGAAACAACAAAAAGTTAAAAAGCAGGGGGATGAAGTTAAGTTGTTTTAGTTAAAAAGTAAGAAACTAAATCATATCACCAGAGAAAATTACCTTCACTAGAGGAAGACAGGAAGGAAAACATAAAAGAAGATATGACTGCAAAACATTAGAAAACAAAGAACAAAATGGAAGATTTCAAGACAAAAATTATAAGAGGAAACAAAGAAGGTCACTATCTAATGATAAAGGGGTCAATTCAGCAAGAGGTTATGACAATTTTAAATACATATGCACGCAACACTGGAGGACACAGATACATAAAGGAAATATTACTAGAGATAAAGAGAGATAATGGTTGGAGACTTCAATGCCCCACTTTCAGCACTGGACAGATATTCCAGACAGAAAATTAACAAAGAAACAATAGACTTAATCTGCACTCTAGAACAAATGCACCTAATATTTATTTACAAAACATTTCATCCAAAGGCTCCAGAATACCCATTCTTCTCCTCAGCACATGGATAATTCTCAAGAATAGACAATGTGCTAGGTCACAAACAAGTCTTAAAACATTAACAAAAATTGATATAATATCAAGCATGTTCTCTGACCAAAATAGAACAAAATTAGAAATTAATAACAAAAGGATTTTTGGAAACTATACAAATACATGGAAATTAAACAATATGCTCCTTAATGACCACTGGTAAATGAAGAAATTAAGAAAGAAATTAAAACATTTCTTGAAACAAATGATAATGTAAACACAATATACCAAAACCTAAGGGATACAGCAAAGGAAGTAATAAGAGGAAAGTTTATAGCTATGAGTGTCTACATCAAAAAAGAGAAAAAACTTCCACTAACAATCTAACAATGTGTCTTAAAGAATTAGAAAAGCAAGTGTAAACTAAACCCAAAATTAGTAAAAGAAAAGCAACATAACGATCAGAGTAGAAATACATGAAATTAAAATTAAAAGATACAAAATATCAATGAAAAAAAAGTTTTTTTAAAAAAAAGTTAAACAAAATTGACAAACCTTTGGCCAGACTAAGAAAAAAAAGAGAAAAGATCCAAATAAATACAATAAGAAAGGAAGACATTACAATTGATACTGTAGAAACTCAAAGGACCATTAGAAGTTACTATGAGCAAACTGTATGCCAATAAATTGGAAAATTTCAAAAATTGGACAAGTTCCTAGATACAGGCAACCTACCAAGATTGAACAAAGAATAAATCTAAAACCTGAACAGACCAATAACAAGTAACAAGATTGAAACAGTAACAAAAAGTCTTCTAGTAAAGAAAAACCCAGGACCTGATGCCTTCACTGCTGAATTGTACCAAGCACTTAGCGAAGAACTAACACCAGTCCTACTAAAACTATTCTGAAAGATAGAGGAGGAGAAAAGGCTTCCAAATTCATTCAAAGAACGTATCGATGTACACATCAATATACACCAGATATTGTTTTGTAGGCCATACCTCAACGTAATAAAACCCATATATGACAGACCTGTTATACCCAGACCGTTTGTTCCCCAAAGAAGACCACCAGAGTCCAGAGTCAAAGCCAAGCGGCAAGGATCTTTTACTGCAAGTTCGAACTTGGTCCCTCCATTCTACAGCATACAAGAGGGCCCCGAACAATGCGAGTGCTTGCTTTTTATAGCCTGATGTAAATAAGATACGTAAAGTTACAGAGGAACAAGGGAATTCTTTTGGTTACAGCATTACAATTGGTTTACATTTTAAGTTATACATTTAGCAGTTTTCTATTGGTTCCCGCGCTTTCAGTAAAACCACAAATGGCTGTGTCCTTATCGGGGACTTTTCCAGGTGGTGTTTGTACTGGGCTCAGGAAATTGAGAGATATATGGTGGGATGTGTTTGTACTGGGCCTGTTTGTGTTGAGCCCGGGGCTGAGGAATGTGCCTGATTTCTTTCAGACCCACAGCTAGTATCATACTTAATGAGGAAAAACTGAAAGCCTTTCCTCTGAGATCTGGAACACAAGAAGAATGCCCATTGTCACCACTGTTATTCAACATGGTACTGGAAGTCCTATCTAGAGCAATCAGATAAGAGAAAGAAATGAAAGCCATTCAAATCGAAAAGGAAGAAGTCAAATTATCCTTATTTACAGATAAAATGATCTTATATTGGAAAAAAAAAAAAAAAACTAAAGACTCCACAAGAAAACTATTAGAACTGATAAGTAAGGCCGGGCATGGTGGCTTAAGCCTGTAATCCCAGCACTTTGGGAGGCCGAGACGGGCGGATCACAAAGTCAAGAGATCAAGACCATCCTGGCTAACCCGGTGAAACCCCGTCTCTAGTAAAAAATACAAAAAAAATAGCCGGGCGAGGTGGCGAGCGTCTGTAGTCCCAGCTACTTGGGAGGCTGAGGCAGGAGAATGGCGTAAACCCGGGAGGCGGAGCTTGCAGTGAGCTGATACCCGGCCACTGCACTCCAGCCTGGGGGACAGAGCGAGACTCTGTCTCAAAAAAAAAAAAAAAAAAAAAGAACTGATAAGTAAATTCAGTAAAGTTGCAGAACACAAAATCAATGCACAAAAATCAGAAGTATTTCTATATGCTAACAGTGAGCAATGTGAAAAATAAAAAAGTAACCCCATTTATAATAGCTACACATAAAATTAAATACCTAAAAACTGACCAAAGATGTAAAAGTTCACTATAACAAAAAATATAAAAACTGATGAAAGAAATTGAAGAGGATAGCAAAATATATTTAAAAATTCCACATTCATGGATTGGAAGAAGCAGTATTATTAGGCAATCTATGGATTCAATGCAATTTCTATCAAAACATCATGACATTCTTAATTCTAAAATTTATATAGAATCACAAAAGACTTAGAATAGCTAAAGCTGTCTTAAACAAGAAGAACAAAACTGGAGGAATCACATTACCTGATTTCAAATTATACTACAGTGCTATAGTAACTGAAACATGGTATTGGCATAAAAATAGGCACATAGACCAATGGAACAGAATGGAGAACGTGGAAACAAATATACACACTAACAGTGAACTTATTTTTGATAAAGGTGCCAAGAACATACACTGTGGAGAAAACAGTCTCTTTAATAAATGGTACTGGGAAAATGGGATATCCATATGCAAAAGAATGAAATTAGACCCTTGTCTCTCCCGATATACAAAAATCAAATGAAAATGGATTAAAGACTTAAGTCTAAGACCTCAGTCCATTAAACTACTGCAAGAAAAGGTTAGAGAAACTCTCCAGGACATTGGCCTGGGCAAAAATTTATTGAGCAACACCCCACAGCACAGGCATCCAAATCAAAAATGGACAAATGAGATCACATCAAGTTAAAATGTCTGTACAGCAATGAATATGATCAACGATGTAAAGATAAAACCTACATAATGGGAGAAAATATTTGCAAAGTACTCATCTGACAAGGAATTAATAACCAGAATATATAAGGCGCTCAAACAACTCTATAGAAAAAAATCTAATAATCTGATCAAAAAATGGCCAAAAGATTTGAAAAGACATTTCACAAAAGAAGACATACAAATGGCACACAGGCATATAAAAAGTTTCTCCACATCATTGATCATCAAAGAAATGAAAATGAAAACTGCAACAACACATCATTTCACCCCAGTTCAAATGACTTATATCCAAAAGACAGGTAATAACAAATGCTGGTGAGGATGTGGAGAAAAGGGAAGCCTTGTGCACTATTGGTGATAATGTAAATTAATACAATCACTATGGAAAACAGTTTGGAGGTTCCTCAAAAAACTAAAAGGAGAGCTACCATATGATCCAGCAAACCAACTGCTGGCTATATATCCAAAACAAAGGAAATCAGTATACTGAAGAGATATCTACCTTTCTATGAGCACTGTTTGCAATAGGTAAGATTGGAAGCAACCTAAATGTCTATCAACAGATGAATAGATATAGAAAATGTAGTGCATGTCCACAATGGAGTACTATACAGCAGAAAAATTAAGGAGATCCAGTCATTTGCAACAACATGGATGGAACTGGAGAGCATTATTTTAAGTGAAGTAAGCCAGGCACAGAAAGACAAACATCACATGTTCTTCCTTATTTGTGGGATCTAAAACTCAAAACAAGTGAACTCATGGACATAGAGAATAGAAGGATGGTTACAATCGGCCGGAAAGGATAGTGGGGCATTGGGGAGGAGCTGGCAATGGTTAGTGGGTACAAAAAATAGAAAGAATGAATAAGACATACTATTTGATAGCACAAAAGGGTGACTATAGTCAATAATAACTTAAATTTTACATTTTAAAATAAAGACTATAACTCAAAGGATGAATGCTTGAGGGGATGAATACTCCCTTCTCCATGGTGTGCTTATTTCACTTTGCATGGCTGTGTCAAAACAACACATGTATCCCATAAATATATACACCTAATATTTACCCACAAAAGTAAAACATAAAAATAAAAAAAGGAAAAAAACTCATAGTAGATAAATCATTTTAGGGAACTTTCAGCAAAGGATGTCATCAATTTGTAGAACAGACGTGGTTTTGTCAATACATAGACTAAGAAACTGTAACTGGAATATTTATCTATCAAGAATTGCAATAGGAAAAGTATGGAAATGCCTATGTAGTCAAACTGAAGCAAGAATTGGAGACTGGCTTTACAAATAGTATTGTGGAAAACACATTTATACACACACACACACACACATACGCACACACACACCCCGAAGTACACATGTAACTCATCTTCAGGTGGAGCTTATAAGAGGAAGAATGTTTTGACTATAGACTGTTTTCAACTATTGTAGGTACATAAACACAGACACACACACACACACACACACACACACATATATATATGTAATTTATGGTAATATCCTACTAAGATTAATAACTCATCATTTAAAGTTTTGATGCCCCCCAATTGCAAAATGAAGGATTTCCTGGCTCCGTTCCAGCTTATTCTCATGGGCTATAAAAGTGATCTCAGGTTAGTCTTTTCATGTTCTTTTATTCTGGCCTGCTCTCAAAAACACTGAACATGGTACCTCATAATCGTAGCTATTGACAACGAAATCACAACATCATTGACCATCCCAAGGGTTCTGTCTCCTGATAATGTTGAATCGAGCAAACTGTTAAAGTGCCAAAGAAGCACTATGAATGAGGAACTTTGGATGTACCAAAGCCTAGCTGTTTTTGACCAAAAAAAAGAAGAAAAAAAAGAAAGATGGTTCCTCTCTCTCATGTTGTGCCACTTTTCTATGCATCTTGCTTATGTTCTCATGACCACCGAGCAACATGAAATTAGCACACTTGGCATCTTCTTGTGGCCTTTTTCTCCACACAGCACAGACATGAGTACCTGGGTATACTAAATTTAGATAAAACCATATTATGTATTATTTTTTTCTTTCCTTCTTCCCACCAAGAACTCAAAAACTAGAGCAAAATAAAAATTCCCCAAAAAACAGACAAAATCCATTCTCATATTTGTTAGGCAATTCCCAAGACCCTCTCAGAAATTGACTCCTTTTGTCTCTTTGTAGCAGTTCTATTAAAATGCCCAAACATCCTAAATTATAGAACCAAACTGCAACTTCTGCTATATCCATAATTCCTGAACAAAACTGTAGACAAAACTTTTTCGGTATCTATGTAAAACTTGTCTCCCCAGCAGAACCATAACCTCTTTGAAAGCAGATTCCTTATTTATTTTAACATTCTCAGTTCTTAGAAAATGATCAAGAATATAGTAGCCATTCAATAAATAAGTAATGAATTCAATATAGAGTTCATTATATACTAAGATATAATGAGAAAGTAGAAGATATGGTGATTGATTCACATTTCTAGTTTGTCTGACAGTACAGGCAATTGCTATATGACTGAGCTAATTAAAGAATAAAGATGACTTGTAAAATCAAATACATTTTAGTTAGTTAGCAACTCAATGACCAAACCAGGTGGGTTGTTTGGTTATCAGACGTTTGTGATGCACTTGACTTTTGTGATGGTTAAATTCACAAATGGTTTACTTAACAACAGCCTAAGTAATTAATATTAGTTGAACAACCATAGGTATACAGTGGATTCTAGGTTCTAATGCTTCTAAATCAAACATGTATGATATTTCATGTATCTGACACATTAACACTTCGATCAGTAAGAATATCCTTCTTTGTACTGAAAATTATAATTTTTCAAAAACGGCTACCTTGGAATCCAGATGGATTTTGAGGTAAAAAGCCTTTCACTTTTGGTATTTTAAACTGATTTTTTAATTTTTAGTTTTGACATAAATTACAGTTAAATTGCAGGAAGAGTGCAAAGAACATTTTTTTTTTAATCCGGAATTATTTGAGTATAAATTGCTGACACGATGCTCATCACTACAATCATTTTATACATAGTTTAAGAATAAGGAAGCTCTCTATTTTAAAAAAGCTATATCAGAAAATTAGCATGAATATCAGCAAATTAAGATTACTATAATTTAATCCACAAATGTCATTCAATTTTATTAGCTGTTCCAATAACTCCATTATTTCTTCTATATCTATTAGTTGTCATTCTTCCACAAGACAAAGCTTTCAATGCTTTCTCTTCTCATTCCCCGCCCACCTCCCTCTCTATATATAATAATCTAATAACCTATCATCTGTATTAGCACGTTTTAGCATAGTTTTACTTAATAGGCTATATCCTGTTACTATCATGAATTATGCAAATGCTTAAATTGTCTCAGATTTTGGCCAATAGAAGCACTTTCAAGGTGGCATTTGTGTCCTTTTGACATGCCCCTCATTATATGAGCATTTCCTTTTGGCCCGACACCAACTTTGTGACTTACCTTATACTGTATCTGCCATCCCTATGGAATCAGCCACTTATCCAAGGAGCCTTGGTTCCTTTTAATGGAGAAAAATGTTTAGAAACTAAGATATAGTCACTAATTGTGTTTGTTACTATGACAATTTAGTAGCTCTCAGACCTTCTTAGTGCTAGAAAAATATATGAATATATGCTCACACACACACCATACATCTACATCTATATTTCTACATCTATGTCTGTGCATTAAAAACTATGAGTTTACAATAGTATACTAATGTCTGTCCAATAGCAACACAGTATATTGTAGTTATTTCCTCTTTCTTATTTGTAACTTCTTTTTCCAACATGGTATACCTAGCTTTCTATTTTTACAACATGCACATGTGATCAAGCCTGACTACCTGCAACCAAATTTCCATTGCCATCATTGCCACTCCATTCTCCTTCCACCCTCACCACCCCCATTTGGTTGTGCTCTGAAGCTCTTTCAGGCTCTGACATTCCATGACAGGCTGCCAACAATAACTCATTCTGGTGAACCCCTTCCACTGCCCCTCCCTTCACAGATGTCTACCTTGTTCAGATTTAATTAATGGCATTTGGATTAAATTATTATGTAAGAAGAGAAAGAAGAAAGAAAGGAAATAGAGAAGACAAGCAGAAGGGAGAAAAGAAGAAATGAATAAATTAATAATTATAGAATCATTGAACTATGATTTTATATCCATTTCAAAACATACATTCAGAAAGACTATGCATTGGATGCTTGCTTTTTTCTTATTCTTTTTGAATTGAAGATCAAATACTTGTTTTTAAAGATAAGAATAAAATAATACGAAATACTAAAATTATTACATTATGGGATATGCAAATATAAATGTAAGCAAACACTAGTAATGTTTAGTTTTAAGTTGATCTTCTGTTTACCAAAATGCTCTGTATAAATTACTATAATTACAGAACATTTCTTACTTTCTCTTTTGCTGCAGAAATAATTTGAAAGTAAAGCTTAAGGATATATAAAAAGATTGGGGGAAATGCAATACTTTAATTTTTGCAATTTGGCATTTCTAGAAAGCCAAACTAAATTCGATCTTTTCCAACAAAAGTGATCATTTTTCATCATATCCCAACCACACCAAGCTATCTGTATACTGACAATTATATTTGATCTTCTTGATCTTCCTTACAAAAACAGTACACAACATTTTAAACCAAAGTTTTATTGGATTGTCCTCTCAAGAAACCTATACAGAGCTGCTACCATCTTAAAACAGCTCATTGGGGTAGTGACTTTTAAGAAAATACTTAAGACATGTTTCATGGCTTCTAGGAGTGTACATTCTAGAAAAGACAATAATTGTGATAGAAGGCAGAATATGCTGTGTGGTACAGGCAACAAATGATTAAGCAGTTTAGAGAAAAGACAGAGCACCAGTGATTTCAATGATGTGGAAGTCTTTCAGTAAATGTGGTATTAAAGCCTGGTCAAAATTGTTTTCTTTCTTTAAGTAATACATGTAATAGAAATAAATATATTTTTTAAATGAGACAAATAAAAGCTAAGAGACTATAAGTTAAAGCACTCATCTTGAGAGGCTTAGGTGGGAGGATAGCTTGAGCCCAGGAGATTGAGACTAGCCTGGGCAACATAATGAGACCCCCATCTCTACAAAAAATAAAATAAAATAAAATAAAAGTATCATTCAAAATTATTCAAACTGTGTATAAATACTGCTTGTTTTATTCTTTGTAAAAAGTTGCTAACATAATTTGCTAGAAAAAATGTGTTTTTCAAATTATATATATTTATATTTATAATTAAACATGTATATACACATATATATGTGGGCCATATATAGTCCATTTAAACAAATATGCCTGAGATTCCTTATTAAATTTTAACTATTTGTTTTCTGCCCAAACTGATAAACTACAGTCTGTTAGTGCTTGGCCATAACACCCAGAGAGTGATCCACTGGGATAAATACTCTCTCAACCTGTGGATCCAGAAGGAGAATGAGGTCTGGATGAATAATTACTATAGTATGATTCATGAAAATATACAGGGTTACCAACAAATGTCTGTCCTGTGTACAGGGCTGGCTTCATGAATGTATGCGTGACTTGTGCAGTCACACAGAGCTCCTGCTCAGAAAAGTCCCAAGCTTGGTTTAAAGTACCACTGCTACCAGAAATTCTTAATAGTTTTTGTACAAAGGATCCTAATTTTTATTTTAAAGTGGAGCCCACAAATTATGTAGCTTATTTTGCCTATATGTCTATTAAAAATTGTCATTTTATTGCTACTTCCTTTGAATTTATAAAACAATAATTTTTAACCTGTGCTATGTGTCCTTATGCTATTATCTTTTCTTCCTCTCCCTACCTTCCTTTCTCTCTCCATCCCTCTTTCTCCTTTCATCTCTCTTTTTATCTCTCCCTCTCTCTTTCCCCTTTTAAACTGTTAGCTCATAAGCTCCTGAGGACAAGGGTGATTCCTTATAAGAAGTGATTGTCTTCGGCCGGGTGCGGTGGCTCAAGCCTGTAATCCCAGCACTTTGGGAGGCCGAGACGGGCGGATCACGAGGTCAGAAGATCGACACCATCCTGGCTAACACAGTAAAACCCCGTCTCTACTAAAAAATACAAAAAACTAGCCGGGTGTGGTGGCAGGCGCCTGTAGTCTCGCTACTCCGGAGGCTGAGCCAGGAGAATGGCGTGAACCCGGGAGGCGGAGCTTTGCAGTGAGCTGAGATGCGGCCACTGCACTCCAGCCTGGGTGGCAGAGCGAGACTCCGTATCAAAAAAATAAAAATAAAAAAATAAAAATAAATAAAAAAGAAGTGATTGTCTTCGATAAGAATGAAAATAGATGCACTGAAATAAATAGTAGTGGACATTTTTTATGCATAAGGTAATATATATAACATGACAATTTAGGTAGCATATTTACATATTAGTGTTGGGCAGCTAATTGTACATCTCAAAAGCATAATTACTTTCTTTAGATATTCTGAGAACTTTCCTAAGAAGATTAACTTAATATTACAAATAAGTCAAAGTGAAACTGGCCCTTTTTAGCAAATTTAATTACTTAAGCAACTTTTCTGATCTTCATAATCTTTTGAACTTCACCGATAATAAAAAATGTTGTTTATTATATGACCAAACATTATTCTGACATCTGATTATGATAATGGTATATTAATATTTTCTTTTTAAATCCCTGTGGTTATTTTTAATTGTTACAATGTTTTTATCTCCTGTCACCCTTTTAAATGTGCTCCAGTAATAACCATGACCAACTTTATTTTCTGACATTAAAATATTGGCCATTTTGGTTCTTTTTCTCTTTTGTGGCATGGATTAATCCTATTTTTCAGTCAGTATTTCAGAGGCATACAAAATGATTAGCTGCAGTATCATGCTTCCACAAATGTGTGTTTGTGCAGTATTTTTGTTTGAAGTCTATATGCAATATTTTTACTGGTAGAAAAGACAGATCAAAGAAATAGAGAATGATTTGAACAGAATAGAAGGGAGAAAGAATGGCAAAAGAAAGAAGGAAGATTGACTTTATCCATTTAGTGGGTAATCCATATTTTTTCATTAATATATCCATTCATATTGATGATATTAATTTAGTATGAGAAATTGCAACATTTATTTCATAGTATAGGGCAATTATTTTTATAATATACCATTTTAGATAATACAATCATGAGATTTTTATAAAAAGATTTTATAAATAAGTCTCAAAAAGTTACAGAGGTGATCTTATTATTGTCTACATTAAAAATGAATAGAAATGTAATGTTTGATCTTTTTATAAGGCATGTAATTGAATTTAGTAAAAAATTATTTTAGTGTTACATAAAGAGCTGTACTGATCTAACAGTTTTTTAAATAGATAAAAATGCCATTGTTAATGTGCTCAATATTCATCTAAAAGGGAAAATATTTGACAATTATCTTGAAGCTTATTGCTAGAAGAATCTTTAGTTTTACAAACTGAGTTGTTAAATTGAATTTTGGGTTACTCCTTTATTTTCATTCTGACTAAAAAAATTATTTCTCTTTCAGCTTCAGTGGGTCTTCTAGTCACATTTGATCCAAATACAAAAGACAACTCTATTTCTACTATTAAAGAGCAACATATAAAATAGGAAACTCATTATCTGAAGCTCAAAACTGACTTCAAACTCTACATACCTTGGTTTGATTAAGAATCATCATATGTCCAATCACTCTTTTTATTTTTAAAGTTAAACTTCAGCCTAAATAAATATATGTTAAGTGTTATGTAACCTACATCCCATGATTTTAAAAAAACGCAGACAGAAATATGACGACTAATTATTTGAGTATGAGTCAGCACCTAACAGTGACAACAAGAAAATGCTACTCAGTGTTCTTTGGATTATTGTTGAGGTAGACATATGCTTGGTTATTTTAATCAAAATGTATTAATTCCAATATTGAATTTGAAATAAAATATATAATGTCTACCACCTCATTAAAAAGATGGGAATTTGATGAGTTTGTTATCATTTATTCAGGGATAAACAACTATTTTCTTTAAACCGTCATCTTCCCATACTGTTTCTGATGCTTTCAAAACCAGCAAACTACACTGTAGCTAATCTTTGGATTAGGAACGGAATCCAAGAGGTGTAGGTACAGATCTTACTTGTTGCCTATCAACTGTGTGTCTTTGTGTAAGTTGGCTTCTTGCTTTCTTTCCCTTTCCTTCATTTCCTTCTTTTCTTCCATCCTTCCTATGGCACATCCTGGAGAGCTGTTTACTGAGCCTGTTGAAATGTAGTTAAAGTGATGTGTTCCACATCAAGGAGTGTCATGAAAACTGTCCTCATGCTCTTCCCCACAGAAGCTGAAAGGACACAAAGATAGATGTGTACCCGCCCCCCCCGCGCTACACCCTTTGTTCTGCTCTCTAATCTTTGCACATACCAGAGATTTCATAAGTTCTGTGAGTACCTGTTTTTCTGCACGTACCAGAGATTTTGTAAGTTCTGAGGCAAGGTCACAAGACGTGTTTAAGTAAGATAAACTCTTGCTGCCATAAACCTGCTCTCCCGCCTCAAAGGTTGAACCGAAATATCAGAAATGGTGGGAACCAATCATAGTTAGCCAAATCGCCTTGTTCAAACACTAGCCAATCATATATCTGATTTGTATAATAACTCTATGCCCACTTTTCTTAGACTATATAACACTGCTTGGAGCTCAGTGGGGGAGCTCTCCTGCCCGTCTCGTTTCGCAAGCGAGTGAGAGTTCCAGGTTCGAACCTGTAATAAAGATCCTTGCTGCTTAGCTTTGACTCTGGACTCTAGTGGTCTTCTTCGGGGAATAAACGGGCTGGGCATAACAAATGGGGGCTCGTCCGGGATTTCCCCCAAGCCCACCAGACCCCCAAGTCAATGGATCTTAATCTGTAGGTAAGCCGGCTTTGTCACTGTCTCTGTCTTTGTCTCTGTCTGTCTCCCTGAAATTTCGCAAAATCCGTAATCTGTAATCTGTATTGGTCTGTTTTGTAAGTGGCACGGTCTTGGCGGATGCGCTAAAAGACAGCCACTCGGGACTGGTGGGAGACGTCCCCCAGTGCCCATCTGGGGGTCTCCATCCTTGGTTGCCCCGTCTAACTCAGGTCGGAAGTCCGACACTCGCTCGCGAAGGCTCATCGTTTCTCACTGTCTGTCCGTTATTGTTAAGTGTTAAGTGTAAGTCCAAAACGAAACATAAAACCTTTTCTTCCCCTTTCAGGACTGGACCTGTCGGATACTCCCCTCTGCTTCACACTCATTTTCGTCCCTCCTTCTCTTTGTAGGAGCAGTCCAAAGATAGGCAACAACCAGAGCACGCCGCTCTCACTCCTTGTTACCAATTTTAAGGATGTGAAGGCTCGGGGGCGTAACTTAAGCGTAGAACTAAAGAAAGGAAAGCTAGTTACTTTCTGCCATTCGGAGTGGCCCTCTTTCGGCGTAGGGTGGCCCTCCGAAGGAACTTTCTGTCTCTCTATTATTACTAAGGTAAAAACTAAGATTTTCCTGCCAGGGCATTCAGGACATCCTGATCAAATTCCTTATATTCTAGTGTGGCAGGATCTTGTGCAAAACCCACCACCCTGGATAACTCCATTCATCCCTGAGCCCTGCAAAGTCCTAGTAACGCGACCTACAAGACAAAGGACTCCCTCTGCTCCCTCGGCCCCTGTGCTGCCGGACAGCCAGGACCCCCTAACGTTAGAACCCACTCTTCCCCCACCATATCCGCAGGACCCAGTCCCCCAGGGTGGTGCTTCCGTAGAAGGGAACCGAGAAGCGGAAGCAGCCGAGAGCGAAAGCAACCTGGGGGGGCCGGCCAGCCGAACGCGAGGCCGAGTACAGCGGGACCAAGCTTCCCGACTCCCTGACTCCACTGTAGCCCTGCCTCTCAGAGAAATAGGATCGTTCGATGATACCGGGCTCTCCCGTCTCATGTATTGGCCTTTTTCCACTAGTGATTTATACAATTGGAAATCCCAAAATGCTCGGTTCTCAGATAATCCCAAAGATCTAACCTCATTGTTAGACAGTGTCATGTTTACTCACCAGCCGACCTGGGATGACTGTCAACAGCTCCTCCGAATCCTGTTCACAACGGAGGAGCGGGAAAGAATCCAAGTTGAGGCCAGAAAACTGGTTCCAGGAGATGACGGCCAGCCAACTGCAAATCCTGACCTCATTAATGCGGCTTTCCCTTTGACCTGGCCCAGATGGGACTACAACACGGCAGAAGGTAGGGGACGACTGCTCATTTATCACCAGACTCTAATGGCGGGTCTCCGGGCTGCAGCTCGCAAGCCTACCAATTTGGCTAAAGTATATTCTGTGTTACAAGGTAAGACAGACAGCCCCGCTATATATTTAGAGAGATTAATGGAAGCCTTCAGACAGTTTACCCCTATGGACCCGGAAGCACCGGAAAATCAGGCAGCGGTAGTAATGTCCTTTATAAACCAGGCAACACCAGATATAAAGAGAAAACTCCAGAAATTAGAGGGTTTAGAAGGAAAGCAGATACAGGACCTCCTTCAGATGGCACAGCGAGTTTATAATAATAGAGATACTCCAGAAGAAAAACAGTTCAAGGCAACCAAAGAAATGACCAAAGTCTTAGTAGCAGCTTTCCCCCAGGCAGGAAATGGCCAAAACAGAAAGCAGAAAAAGCAAGGCCCTAGGCAAGGATTAGAAAAAGATCAGTGTGCTTATTGCAAGGAACGTGGCTACTGGATTAAAGACTGCCCAAAGAAACGGAGACCAGCTAACCCTACCTCTGTACTCGTCACCCAGGACTCTGACTAGGGAGGATGGGGTTCGGACCCCCTCCCCGAACCCAGGGTAACTTTGCAAGTGGAGGGGTCCCCAGTTCGCTTCTTGGTCGATACCGGGGCGGAACACTCAGTCCTAACCAAGCCAATTGGAAAAATGTCTAAGAAAACATCCTGGGTGCACGGGGCCACAGGTATCAAAAAATACCCCTGGACAACCCAGAGGACTGTAGACTTAGGAACGGGAAAAGTCTCCCATTCCTTCCTAGTCATCCCAGAGAGCCCCTGCCCTCTACTAGGGAGGGACTTGCTGACAAAAATGGGGGCCCAAATCCACTTTGAGCCAGAAGGGCCCAAGATAACTGATTCCCAAAACAGGCCAATATCTATCCTGACTGTCACCTTAGAAGATGAGTACAGACTCCATCAAGAGCAAAAGCCCCCCGATCAGGAAATTGACTCTTGGCTCCAGCGTTTCCCTGAAGCGTGGGCAGAAACTTAGGGCTAGCTAAACATCGACCTGCCATATTTGTGGAAGTTAAGTCAGGGACGGACCTGGTTCGGGTTCGGCAATATCCTATGCCCCTGGAGGCAAGAGAAGGAATCACGCCCCATATCCGCCGACTCCTAGACCAAGGAGTCCTACGGGCTTGCCACTCATCCTGGAATACTCCACTGTTACCTGTTCGTAAACCCAACAGTATGGACTACAGGCCAGTACAGGATTTAAGAGAAGTTAATAAAAGGGTCATGGACATACATCCCACTGTGCCCAATCCATACACCCTTCTGAGTGCCTTACATCCCGAAAAACAGTGGTATACCATTCATGACCTAAAAGATGCTTTCTTCAGCCTTCCTCTGGCTCTCAAAAGTCAAGAACTCTTTGCATTTCAATGGACGGATCCTGAGAGGGGCATCAACGGTCAGCTAACATGGACCAGGCTGCCACAAGGGTTCAAGAACTCACCAACCCTGTTCGATGAAGCCCTTCATGAAGATCTGGGTGAGTACCGGCGGCCCCCGCGCTGGGGCTCCCTGATGTCTCCAAGCCCTTCCACTTATACGTGGATGAAAGTAAGGGTGTTGCAAAAGCCGTGTTAACACAGTACCTAGGCCCCTGGCAGAGGCCAGTTGCCTATTTGTCAAAAAAATTAGATTCAGTGGCTGCTGGCTGGCCACCCTGCCTGCAGATAATCGCAGCGACCGCCCTAATGGTCCGAGATGCTGATAAACTTATCATGGGGCAAGAGTGGCGCGTTATAACCCTGCATGCCATTGAAGGCGTCCTCCGGCAGCCACCGGACCAATGGATGAGTAACGCCCGGATCACCCACTATCAAGGACTGCTGTTAAACCCCCTCAGAATAACTTTTCTGCCCCCAATCTCTTTAAACCCTGCTTCACTGCTGCCAAATCCAGACTTGGACGCCCCGTTCCATGAGTGCACTGAGATACTGGCTCAGGTGCATGGGGTGCGGGAGGACCTGCAAGATCGTCCGCTCCCTGACACAGAACTCATCTGGTTCACTGATGGCAGCAGCTACGTCCACCAAGGCCAGCGGTATGCAGGAGCGGCTGTAACGTCAGAGACTGAGGTAATCTGGGAGGAACCCTTGCCTCCAGGGACATCGGCCCAAAGAGCTGAACTGATAGCACTCACACAGGCCCTCACCCTAGGGGCAGAGAAAAAACTAACAGTATACAAGGATAGCCGCTATGCTTTCGCTACTGCACACATACATGGGGCCATCTACAGAGAGAGGGGACTATTAACAGCCGAAGGCAAAGAAATAAAAAACAAGCAAGACATCCTAGCTCTATTAACGCTTTGTGGAAACCAAAGAAATTGGCTATCGTACATTGCCCTGGGCATCAGAAACCAACTACGCCAATTGCTCGAGGCAACTTCTTAGCCGACCAAACCGCAAGGAGCATAGCAAAAGCTCCCAGTCAGCTCCTCGTGCTCCAGCTCCCCGATCCTGGCCCACGAAAATTGCCATGTTTTCCCGACTATATCGAACAGGATCGCGAATGGATGGACACGCTTCCCCTAAAACAGGTTAAAAATAGGTGGTGGACTGATATAAATGACCAAACCATCCTGTCAGAGAAATTAGGATGGCAGGTGTTGGAACACATCCACCGGACAACTCACCTGGGTGCCCGGCGAATGATAGACTTAATCAGGCACGCCAAGTTCAGAATCAGGCACATAGCTGAACTGGCCAGCGATGTCACAACAAATTGCAAAGCCTGCCAACTGAACAACGCTTGCCCCTAAACCCAGACCGCTGCAGGAATTAGGTGTAGAGGAACTAGGCCTGGTATCTATTAGGAAATAGACTTTACTGAGATAAAGCCTGGAAAATATAGGTATCAGTACTTACTTGTCTTTGTAGATACTTTTTCAGGATGGACAGAAGCGTTCCCAACTAAGAGAGAAACTGCTCAGGTTGTAGCAAAGAAAATTTTGGAAGAAATCCTCCCCAGGTATGGCTTTCCTGTCCAGATAAGGTCAGACAATGGACCAGCCTTCGTTGCTAAGGTAAGTCAGGATTTGGCTTCCATTCTTGGGGCAAATTGGAAATTACATTGTGCTTATAGGCCCCAAAGCTCAGGACAGGTAGAAAGGATGAATCGGACTCTAAAGGAGACCTTAACTAAATTGACCATGGAGACTGGCGCTAATTGGGTAGTACTTCTCCCCTACGCTCTGTTCCGGGCCCAAAATACCCCTTACAGACTGGGCCTCACACCATATGAAATCATGTATGGCAGACCCCCACCCCTGGTCCCCAGTCTAAAAGATGACTTACGCAAACCTGAAACTGAAAATGTCTCTGAGCTCTTGTTCTCCTTACAAGCCTTACAGAAAATTCACCAGGAAATTTGGCCCAGACTATGAGAACTGTACGAGGCAGGACCTCCGCCGATGCCTCATCCGTTCCAGCCGGGAGACTGGGTCCTGGTCAAGCGCCACCGGCAAGAAACTCTCCAACCCAGGTGGAAAGGACCACTGCAAGTACTCCTGACTACTCCCACCGCTCTCAAAGTAGAAGGCATCGCTTCGTGGATCCACTACACACACGTCAAACCGGTGGACCCATCATCCGACCTTCTCGAGCCATCTGGAGCACCGGTTACATGGACTGTGGACAAAGCTAAGAACAATCCCTTAAAGCTAACCCTGCACCGTCATCCCCATGGCCCTAACCATGTTTAGCTCACCTATGCTTTTATGCCTTATGCATCTGACTCTCCTCACTGCTGCGCCGTCTAATCCCTATGTCTGGAGGTTCTGGCTCTATGAAAACAAAACTCATCCTGGGGAAACCCCCCAGGCGGGTAAACTGCTGGTTAGTTCAGACTGCCCCCCCTCAGGGTGTAATACTATAGTTTACCTCAATTTCACTAGGTTCCAGATTGCCCAACCAGCAATACCCATGATCTGTTTTGAATATGATCAAACTGAATATAATTGTAAAAATTATTGGTGGCACCAGAGTGCAGGTTGCCCATATAGCTACTGTAAGACGCACTCTGTCTGATACTGGAGAGAACAACAAGGGTGGTATTTTTACCAAACTGAGTCTCCTGTCACTTACACTTGGATAATTAGAGACCCATGGGACTCTCGGTGGACAACCCCACAACATGGGGGAGTATATTACTCATCAACTAGTACCTGGCCCAGTAGCCATTTATATCTGTGGAGAAGTCTAGTCCAGATTCAACCCTTAATCCATACACAAATCCACAGGCAAGAAACCAAGCTATCACAAGACTTGCAGCCCTTCTCCTGGCTAACCCTACTACAGGAAGGGTTAGCATTTGCCAACCTCACTGGTTTAGGCGACCTGTCCTCTTGCTTTATGTGTGCAACCCTAGGAAGACCACCATTAACGGCTGTTCCTCTATCCTCCCCTCCCACAAACTATACAGGTTTTAATTCATCAACAGTCACAATACCCGATGTGGCCCTGTACCGTGACCCATACCAAGAGAAATATCCCTTCTGTTATTCTGCACTTAGCAACAGCCTCTGCAACCAATCGGCTACATACCCTAATAGCCCCATATATGCTCCCCCTGGTGTGTTCTTCTGGTGTAATATGACTCTGTTAAAAACTCTGTCCAAAAGCATCTCTGACGGACAGTTGTGCATCCCTGTTACACTAGTCCCCCGACTGACCCTGCTAACTCCGGCAGAGTTCATAGGCTGGGCAAGGACTGCCCCAACTGAAACTGCGCGACATAGACGAGCAGTTTTTCTACCACTAATTGCCGGAATATCCTTAACCACCTCTGTCGTCGCAGCGAGGTTAGCAGGAGGGGTCCTACAACACTCCATGATAGAAAACGACAAGCTGTTACAACAATTCTCTGTTGCTATGGAAGACTCCGCCTATTCCCTAGCCTCCCTTCAGCGGCAGCTCACCTCCCTAGCACAGGTCACCCTTCAAAACCGCAGAGCTTTAGACTTACTCACAGCTGAGAAAGGAGGTACCTGTATGTTCCTCAAAGAAGAATGCTGTTTCTATATAAATGAGTCAGGGTTAGTTGAGGAAAGAGTCCAACGCCTACACAAACTAAGCTTAGAAATGAAAAAGCAACAATTCACTACAGCCGCTAACAATTGGTGGAGCTCTTCAATGTTTTCCCTTCTGGCACCCCTTTTAGGCCCCCTAATGTCTTTACTACTTCTATTCACTATAGGCCCCTGTGTGGTAAATAAAATTTTACAATTTGTCAGAGAAAGGTTTGATACCATCCAACTAATGGTCCTCCGTAGCCATCACCAGCCTCTCCTGCACCCAGAAAGTGAGGCTACATTATAAGACTCTGGAAATCCAAGATTGGACATCCAGTTACTTATGGGAGGGGGAAATGAAAGGACACAAAGATAGATGTGTACCCGCACCCCCCCGCTACACCCTTTGTTCTGCTCTCTAATCTTTGCACATACCAGAGATTTCATAAGTTCTGTGAGTACCTGTTTTTCTGCACGTACCAGAGATTTTGTCTTGCACATACCAGAGATTTCATAAGTTCTGTGAGTATCTGTTTTTCTGCACGTACCAGAGATTTTGTAAGTTCTGAGGCAAGGTCACAAGACGTGTTTAAGTAAGATAAACTCTTGCTGCCATAAACCTGCTCTCCCGCCTCAAAGGTTGAACCGAAATATCAGAAATGGTGGGAACCAATCATAGTTAGCCAAATCGCCTTGTTCAAACACTAGCCAATCATATATCTGATTTGTATAATAACTCTATGCCCACTTTTCTTAGACTATATAACACTGCTCGGAGCTCAGTGGGGGAGCTCTCCTGCCCGTCTCGTTTCGCAAGCGAGTGAGAGTTCCAGGTTCCAACCTGTAATAAAGATCCTTGCTGCTTAGCTTTGACTCTGGACTCTGGTGGTCTTCTTCGGGGAATAAACGGGCTGGGCATAACAAAGCCACTTGATGAGGATGGTAGGAACTAGATGAAAAATGCCTGTGCTCTTGAATTACCTCTAGGAAGAGGCTCTCGCTGATCAAGAACATCCATTTGGGACTTTTTACATGAGAGAAAAATAGACTTCTTTCTATTGTGTAAGCTACTGAGATTTTGAAATTTGTCTGTTTTTTAGTAACTACCATTACCCTTATTAGTAAATATCCTACTTGCCTTTTTTCCTTCCTTCCTCCTTTCTTTTCTTTCTCCTTTCTTTTCTTTCTCCTTTCTTTTCTTCCTCTTGTTTTTCCTTTCCATTCCTTTTTTATCTTTAGGGTTTTTTTTTGCTTGTTTCCCTTTTGCTTCATTTCATAAATATTTATTCACCAGCTCCTAAGTATTGAAAAGATAGACATTAACATAAATGTTCTTCCCCTCTTTTTGTGCTTCAGTTTTTGTTTTCCAAAATGGGAATTAAATCTTTTCTCTAGATTAGCTTGAGAACATGTATTTTTAATGTAGCTTTTACTTTTGAAGGAAATGAATTTATTTCATATTTCAAATCCATGCTTATCGAATCATACAAACAAAACAAAAATAAAATGAAACATTCATAATCTGTTACTGTTGCGAGAAGTCAGGGACCGCGAACGGAGGGACCTGCTGAAGCCCCTGCAGAAGAACATAAATTGTGAAGATTTCATGGACATTTGTTAGTTCCCCAAATTAATACTTGTATAATTTCTTATGCCTGTCTTTACTGTAATCTCTGAACATAAATTCTGAAGATTTCATGGACACTTATTACTTCCCCAGTGAATATCCTTGTGATTTCCTATGCCTGTCTTTAATCTCTTAATCCCGTCATCTTCTTTGTAAACTGAGGAGGATGAATGTCGCTTCAGGACCTTGTGATTGTATCAACTGCACAAATTGTTTGTAGAGTATGTGTGTTTGAACAATATGAAATCCGGGCATCTTAAAAAAGAACAAGATAACAGCGATGTTCAGGGAACAAGAGAGGTAACTTTGAACTGGCCCCTGGTGATCCGGACCGAACAGAGCTATATTTCTCCTCTTTCATAAGCAAATAAGAGAAATATTGCTGAATTCTTTTTCTCAGCAAGGAACATCCCTGAGAAAGAAAATGTGCCCTGAAGGTAGGCCTATAGAAGGCCCCTTTTTAAGGTGTCCCATCTTTTATGGTCAAAGCGGAAGGGAGGAAATAAGCCCCAGTCTCCCATAGCTCCCAGGCTTATTAGGAGGAGGAAATTTTCCGCCTAATAAATTGTAGTCAGACAGGTTATCTGCTCTCAAATGCTGTTTCCTGATAAGATGTTATCAATGACAATGCCTGCCCCAAACTTCATTAGCAATTTTAATTTCACTTCATCAGGTGGTCCTGTGATCTCGCCCTGCCTCCATTTGCTTTGTGATATTTTATTACCTTGTGAAGCATGTGATCTCTGTGACCCACACCCTATTCCTGCACTCCCTCCCCTTTTGAAAATTGCTAATAAACACTTGCTGGTTTTACCGCTAGGGTACATCACGGATCCTGCCGACATGTGATGTCTCCCACGGACGCCCAGCTTTAAACTTCTCTCTCTTGTGCTCTTTCCCTTTATTTCTCAACCCAGCTGAGTCACTTAAGAAATAGAAAAGAACCCACGTTAAACATCGGCAGCGGGTTCTCCCGATAAGTTACCATCATCAACGATGGCAGTTGATCTCAACATTAGGTTGCATTTTTAAGAATTATCTAAATATGAATGTAAGTACACAAAGAAGTAGTCATTTTAGGCTGCATGGAAGGAAAGACATTTGAAATATTATCACCAAATAAAAAACCTGCGACCCCCTTTTTTTAAAAACTATGTTACTAGGATACAGTTTTGTCTGCTTTTGTTTTAAGTTCAGGGGTACATGTGCAGGTTTGTTATACAGGTACATCGCATGTCATAGGAGTTTGGTGTACAGATTATTTTGTCACCCAGGAAATAAACACAGTACGTGACAGGTGGTTTTTCTATCCTTTCTCTCTCCTAGCCCCACCTTCAAATACACATGTACTCAATGTTTAGCTCCCATTTATAAGTGAGAATATGTAGTATTTGTTTTTCTATTCCTGCATTAGTTCACTTAAGATAATGGCCTTCAGCTTCATCCTTGTTGCTATAAAATACATGATCTCATTCAACTGGGCTCATATAATATTTTATATATTAATCAAGTGACATAAAGATTAATTTCCATTATTTGAACAGTAATAATTCATCAATAGAGTTAAAATTGCAAAATTTGAAGTGATGAGACTACTGAAAATGTTTTGTTTTATCTTAAGAATAAGAGAAAACTGCAAGATTTTAGGTTAACAAATAATTATATTAGTACAGTGTTTAAGATATCGAGATATGATTGTTCCAGTAGGAAATATAATGGTAAATGTTAGAAATCTCATTGTTATGGAAATATTTATTCAAGGAAGCTCACAGATTGTTAGATACTGGTCATGAAAATTAAAAAAAAAAAATCACAGACAGGAATATGATTTCCATGAAGATACAATGTTCAGTGAATTAGAAAATTTCAAGGAATAGCTAAGTGTCTTTTTGTTTCGTCATCATGTTAAACTTCTTACCATATCATTTCTGTCGTTAATTAAGGATTTTTTTTTTGCGTGTATAGCTTGTGTCTCCAATAAGACTACAGTTTCCTTGGAGATTTTGACTTATACTTCTTTCTATTGTGCTTACTCATAGAAGTGGCTTAACTTTTCTTTTTTTTTTATTATTATTATACTTTAAGTTCTGGGATACATGTGTAGAACATGCAGGTTTGTCATACAGGTATACACATGCCATGGTGGTTTGCTGCACACATCAACCTGTCATCTACATTAGGTATTTCTCCTAATGCTATCCCTCCCCTACCCACAACAGACCCCAGTGTGTGATGTTCCCCTCCCTGTGTCCATGTGTTCTCATTGTCCAACTCCCACTTTTGAGTGAGAACATGCAGTGTTTGCTTTTCTGTTCCTGTGTTAGTTTGCTGGGAATGATGGATTCCAGTTTCATCCCCATCCCTGCAGAGGACATGAACTCATCCTTTTTTAAGGCTGCATAGTATTCCATGATGTATATGTGCCACATTTTCTTTATCCAGTCTATCATTGATGGGCATTTGGGTTGCTTCCAAATCTATGCTATTGTGAATAGTGCTGCAATAAACATACATGTGCATGTATCTTTATAGTAGAATGATTTATAACCTTTTGGGTATATACCCAGTAATGGGATTGCTGGATCACATGGTATTTCTGGTTCTAGATCCTTAAGGAATCACTACACTGTCTTCCACAATGGTTGAACTAATTTATACTCCCATTAACCGTGAAAAAATGTCCCTATTTCTCCACATCCTCTCTAGCATCTGGTGTTTCCTGATTTTTTTAATGATTATCATTCTAACTGGTGTGAGAGGGTATCTCATTGTGGCTTTGATTTGCATTTCTGTAATGACCAGTGATGATGAGCTTTTTTTCATACGTTTGTTGGCCGCGTAAATGTCTTCTTTTGAGAAGTGTCTGTTCATATCCTTTGCCCACATTTTTTAACTGAATAAATTGCACAAGATAAGTTATATAGCATGTATGAAGCTTAGATTTATTATTTTGAAATATTATGGGTTATTAGATGAAATATGGATGTTATGAAAGGACACAAAAACACGAAAATGCGTACCCGCTCCCCCGCTACACCCTATTGCTAAACCCTTTGTTCTGCTCTCTAATCTCTTCACATACCAGCGATTTCGTAAGTTCTGTAAGTACCTGTTTTGTTCTGCTCTCTAATCTCTGCACGTACCAGAGATTTCTTAAGTTCTGTAAATACCTGTTTTTCTTTCTGAGGCCGGGTCACAAGACGTGTTTAAGTAAGATACACTCATGCTGCCATAAACCGGTTGTGCAACCTGGCGCAATATAATTAACTGCCTTTGTGTAAAACTGCTCTCCCGCCTCAAGGGTTGTACCGAGATATCAGAAATGGCGGGAACCAATCATAGTTAGCCAAATCGCCTTGTTCAAACACTAGCCAATCATACATCTGATTTGTATAATAATTCTATGCCCACTGTTTTTAGACTATATAACACTGTTCGGAGCGCAAGGCGGGAGCTCTCCTGCCCGTCTCGTTTCACGAGCGAGTGAGAGTTCCAGGTTCGAACCTGTAATAAAGATCCTCGCTGCTTAGCTTTGACTCTGGACTCTGGTGGTCTTCTTTGGGGAATAAACGGTCTGGGCATAACAGTTAGATGTCATCTAGTCAATCTTCTACATAATGATGGGTTCACTGTAAAACATTCCTAATAGACCATTTTCATCTTTGGCTTAAACACCTTTATGAGAAACAGACTAAATGAAAAACAATTATAATCATTAATATTATTAAATTATCATTTAGTAATTCAATTCTGGGGATGTGTGCTGGGGATATAACAACATGTAAGACATAGACCACTCTGTGAAAGAATGTTTAATTTATTTAGATATACAAAACATAAATAAAAAATAAAATTGACAGTATAAAGCAACAATTTGTTAGGTGCCACGTAAGTGGGCAATAGAAGGAATAACCTTCAACAAGTCAGAGGATAAAAATATTTTTGATGTCTGGTATTCTTAGAAAAGTTCAGTAAGAATTGACACTTGAAGTAGTCTTGAAAGAATTAATGATATTTAAATCATTTGATAGATTATCCAAGTTTGCAGATTTTGGGGGTGTGGGGTGAAGGGGAACAGAGGATGGCATATTGACCAGTTTGACTAGAATGGAGGATTGTTTTAGGTGAGCAGGCACATTTCTCTTCTCAGGATAAAGAATATGGATGTATTCAAATTGTATTCAAAATGTTCATTGTGGACATTAGGGAACAACTGAAGTGTTTTGAGCAAGGACATTGTAGATTTCAGAAGATTGATTTATCAGTATTGTACAGAATGAAACAAGGAGAAGAAAATTTTGAGGCAGAAAGACTCACTGAGATATTATTGCAAAAATCCCAAATTGAGATGATGAAGAATGAATTTACTAGAAACATTGGTGGCAGATTGGAAATTGCAGGAGATGAGGATAAATTTATAGAAGGAAGGCCCCAAAATACTGAAAACTGGTTTTCTGAGAGATCATGTTATGATTAGTAAAAAAATACAGAACAAAAACTCTTTGAGGTACTATGTCTTTGACCTTCTGTGTTTGAAAACTTATTTAAGCCACACACTGAGCAGCTTCCATATTATGCTTTATATATTTACAGACTACTGCACACTATTGTGACAATTCACTTTGAAGTTACTCTCAGTGGTGAATGGATTGATGAAAGAAAGTTCTGTAATCTTTCTGAGCAGGTCTGGGACATGGTAAAGCAAAGAGGAATCATGGGGAATAGTCCTGATCAGGTCTTCAAAAGGCCTTTTCTCTCCCTGCTAAAAAGTGTTCATTCTTAGTTACCACCTCTCAGAAAAAACTGTGACCCTCAGGAGTTTTATTTGGAACAACATGAATGGTTTTACTTTCAATAGTCACAAGGAAAATGACAGGTTACATTTAATTTTTTATATCTTTATTTACATAGACTTTAGTGATATCCCTGCTTGCTGTATAATTTGATTTATTTTGGGGCATCAAAAAGAATCCATTGAAGTTCCACATGGCAACTGCCTACTTGCACAGCAAAACATGTAGTGCATAACAGATAATGTTTAGTTTAAAAATCACAGATTACTTTAAAAAAGGAATTGTGGGATTATACTTATAAAAGTATACTTTATCTAAATGTAAGAATGCTAGTTGAAGAAAAAACAAGTCTGTGTTTGGGAATATATTGCCTTCTAATTTATATAAAAGGCTGAACAAAGGAGCGTTGGATTTAAGTTTCTTAAAGCTTCTGATGATAGATAGAGAAATGTGTAAACATAGGGTAAATCATACAAATTACTGTAGATAAAAACACAGACTTAAAATATCAAATATTATCTTTTGTTTTCCTATATTTCCTATCTTTTCCTGTCTTTCTTAATTATATCAGGTGGTGTATTTATGATTTGTACCCTTTTCTGTATAATGTTATATTTCAGTAAAATATTTTTTAAAACTCAGAAAGAATAAAGATTATAACACTACTAAGAACACTTATTAAATATAGCAGTTAATGCATAGATTCTGGATTTCAAGTTTGGTATTGAACTTTTCAACTATATGACCATAGGGAAATTATTTCCTGTCCATGCTATAATTTCTTCAACTGCAAAATGAAAATAATAATAGTTCCCAATTCACAGAGTTGTTGTGATGCTTGGTGTCTTAGTATGTGTAAAAAACTCTTAGAGGAGGGTTTAGCATATAGTTAGTGCTATGTGTATACTATTAATGTCTATCTGTTGCTATTGTTTCTGTAAGAATTACGTAAGAAAATTAATAAAAACACCTTAGATGTAACTTGGAATATTCTAAGTGCCCAATAATTAATTATCTTTTTTTCTGATATGGCATTATAACTCAAATTGATCACTTTAAGTAATAGAAATTAATATATCTAATAATTAATTAAGAAGAAATTATTGTCATTGATGATTAAAACAAATAATAATTATTATTATTAATATTTTTTCGAGACAGAGTCTCACTCTGTTTCCCAGGCTGAAGTGCGGTGACGCTATCTCTGCTCACTGCAACCTCTGCCTCCTGGGTTCAACCAATTCTCCTGCTTCAGCCTCACGAGTAGCTGGGACTACAGGCATCCACCACCATGCCCGGCTAATTTTTGTATTTTTAGTAGAGACAGGGTTTCACCATGTTATCCAGGATGGTCTCGATCTCCTGATCTCGTGATCCACGCGCCTCAGCCTCCCAAAGGGCTGGGATTACAGGTGTTAAAACAGATAATTATTTTATTTTAAGTTACTTTTATTATTACTTCCATAGACAGCATTCTTAATTTTAACAATTACTACAGTCTGCTTTTTATTGTTTTTCAAAAAAAAATTATAACCAAAAATAACCTATAATTGGTGATTTGTGGTCAAACTCATGGCTATTGTGCGCCATTGTCATGTGCTTATACATGCAATTTCAAAACAAAATAAAATGTTAATTTCCTCCAAATCTCTGATGAAAAGAATTTTAAGATTAAATATCCAAATGTAAACACTTAGATCCTCAATTTTATTTTGTTTCTTAACCAAGTTACCTGTAGTAGTCATCCACAGCAGTAGTATTAGAGTAGTCTAAATAATTAAAGCTAGCAATAATAAAAATGAGGGCAAGGTCATGGTACTTCTTTAAAAACAGAGGAGGATTGCATTTCAAATTCCAATTTTATTTAACACAGTCACGAAGTGACTTATATGTATTCAAATGGTCAGTTAATGCAAGCAATGCAAAATGAGTAACAGACTAATGATTTAAGCAACTTAGAATGATTTGAATTTGCAAAAGAATGTAAAATGAGGTTAAGTAAATGTAGTAAGGGAGGGAAACGTTCAGTGAACATCACAATAGTAAATTATTCTAAATGGTTGAGGTTGGGGAAAAATGAAGTGGCATTAAGATAGGATTTGAGTGATTGTCAGAAATTTGACAGGTGGAAATGGAGAAGGAATGATTTTATGCTAGTGACTGAAGGCAACTTTGGGCAGAGTAAATGGTTTATTTGTTTGGATTTTTAAAATTTTACTTTAAATTCTGGGATACATGTGCTGAACGTGCAGGTTTTGTTACAAGGTATGCTTGTTTGGATACTAAGGAACCCTCTTTGAAGCTATGGTCAATATGGTAGGAAATACACATTGAGACCATTTTTAAGAACTAACAGAGTAGTATTTTTTCCATTTTGTAGGTACTTTCTTTTTTCCTCTCATCCTTAAAAACTCTTTAAAACCCCAACTATTCTTCTCAAAAACTTTGAAACCACTTCTTCACTCTTTTTAAAATTACATTATTGGTTCAGTTAATGTACTTACATGGTTTAATAAGTCAAATTGTAGCTAAAATCTTGTAATGAAAATCAGAGCACGTTGCCCTGGCCACTGCCCAACCCCAAGTTGCAATCCACAAAAACTGCTTTTAACTTTTAGCTAGAAACTAGTCTCCATCTACTGATTCTAAATAAATATATTTTGCTGCTATTTCTTAATACTTAACTTGATGACATCTACAGATTTCCTATTGTAAAGATGAGTAGTTAGCTCTCCAGTACAATCTGATGATGTTTTTAAAACACGCTTTCTCTCTCTCTCTGTAATACATGGGTGCATGCATGCTCACACACACACACACACACACACACACACACACACACACTTCCCCTCCACTATACTCCCAATATAATGTATCAATTTTGTGCTGAAATAAGTATTCAGTGTTTATGTAACTGTATGTAAATATTATGAAAACTAAACCAGATGATGAACAATAGTGACATTTTTTCTTTAAGTAGCTTTTAGTTTTCCTAGAATTAGTAATTCCTTCATTATTGCATTTGCTTAAGTGTCTTTGTTACTAACTGGTAATTTTCTTCCAACTCTAAAAGAATCATAAAACTCATCACCAAATGGTCAAACACATTACATAATCTCTCAGTGCATCTATCTATCTATCTATCTATCTATCTATCTATCTATCTATCTATCTACCTATCTATCTATCTATCTATCATCTATTTATCTATATGTATCTACTTTTCTTTAATCTACATTATCATCACTTCTAGAAACTATCTCTCCTGATTTCACCTGGACTGATCTCTAAAACTAGGCACAACTATTGTCCTTGTATTTTCATTCATCATCATTCTGAGAATCCTGCCTAATGTTTCCTGTGATAAAGTTCTTTTTCTTTAATTACTTGTCTGCTGGTTTTTTTTTTTTTTTTTTTTTTTTCATTCTATTTGCCTTTTTATTAACAACTTTTTATTCCTCTATAATAATTTTAGTTAATTTTCATATGGAAGAGATATTATATTTCTGTGTTCCATCCACTGTGTTTAACTGACAGTCTCTCCAACTTATAATAAATGATATTTTAGCTCACAGTGAAAAGAGATGACTTTAGACTTAAGCTTGATGAAATAGTTGCTTCCATGTCTTTAAGGTTCATCTATATTGGTGTCAAATCTCTTTTCAATCCAGATTTGGAGGGTGGCTAATTCCCTTCTTGATTCTCTGCCTTCCCATATCTAGCTGTTACCCCATTGTCTTTGCTTTACGGTAATGCTTACTGAGAACTTGTGTACATTTGTTGGCTATGTCTCCTCAATTCTCATCTTCAATTCATGGCAACGAAGTTTTAACTCTACTAACTTCCTGAAATGGTTTGTGTCAGTGTCACTCATGGTCTGTTTTAAAACATTCTGGGGTGGTTTTTTTCTCCATGCATAATATCTTTGATGATAGATTTTGTGATAGGAGCTGGGTTTTTTCATTTTCCTTTTCTAGCTTGTGACTGGAATGGTAAAATGTGAAACAATAAAAACTAAGGAAATAATGGGAATAGATTGTGTGTGTACTGATTTATATTATCTAAGTTATGAATCTCATCTGTGATTCCCCACACATTTTTAGGTTGTGCTATAGTTTGGAAAAGCTCATAAAATATTCCCTTTGCTGACTTAACTGATAGATTTCATATAAACCACCAGGAATTGCTTTTACCCCAGGAGAGGCTTATGAGCTCTAATATTTTGAAGTGAACTGAATTCTGAACCCTATTCTTTGCCCTGTGGTAAACTGGTGTCCAGTGGGTTCAAATAAATAGCCCAAATGGATTGGAATATACTCAAGAAATTATCAAAAAATAGCTGAATATTTGGGGGACTCTGGTTCATTTAATGAACCCAAACAGCACAACAAATTACATCAACATAGGAAAATGTTTTTGTTGATAATTTCTGTTTTATTATTGTTGTTGTTTAATAAGAGGTTTATTTTTGATGGTGAAATAATAGATGGGAAATTGCCCCAAAGCTGATTTTTTTCTTAAGAATAAGTCACAACTGATTGACCACATTTTGTTCTTGCATTCACTTATAATGGATGTAATGTATGATGACTTTCACTGCATTGTTTTCAATAATTGGCTTTAATTCTATTTTCAGAGGACATGTGTACATCAAATTGAATATTTTTTCATGACATTTACTTTAATAAGAGAAGTCTATTGCCATTTATGATCTATTATTACTCTTCTGCAAGTCTATATTATTTACTCCTTAATTCATAAGTTATTTGAAAATGACCCTTTATTTTTCATAACTAAAGATCCCTTCCCTTCCTTTTCTATATAATCCTCAGGCATTTTGCATGGTCGAATGTATTTTTGGTGTGTAAAAAGGGGGGCCCTCCTGTGCTAATTATTCTGTTGCTTAGGCTAGAGATTTGTACATTAAATTGTTAGTTACTAAATATTAAGTCTGGAACAAGATATGACACTTCAGATATAGCAAAGGTAAATTATGGCATGTGGCACTATTATAAGGTGTGCTACTATTTTTATAGTAACTTTACCCACTCTATAACCACAAATAAGTATTTGTCTAGTATGTGTGTAGTTTTAAGGAAATTATGTTGCAGCTTGTAATTACTTGCACTGAAATCCATCTGCTCGAACTTAGACCTTACACTGCTTCAAATGCACTTGCCGGGTGGGGGGAAGTTGGGTATGTTTTCTTAGTTGATTAAAGCCATGGTATTTACTTTAGTCCTTTAAGAATAAATTTGCTTTACTGTGGAATCAATAAGTCTAGCTATGTTTCCTTAAAAGTGAAGTACTAATGATGTGTCAATTTAGAGAAAGACAGAAGAGAAAGAAAATTTCAGCAAGGTCTTGGATTTCTCCTCGAGATGCTTCCATATATACAATGACAATATTTGACAAAAAAAAAAGACATTTGTAAGGTAGAACTAGCTGCCTGAACTGCTAGGAGGATTTTTTTTTTCACCATTTATTTTTTTCATTAAAATGAGACTTCCGAGTAAATTAACTTGACTTACGATAATATTGAAACTGTATTTTTGCACATACTCTTCATTTTTTTCTGTGTATTCTACATGCATTTCTGTCTCTGAGTTATTTGCTCTTTCATAGAACCAACCATACATTTCTGCTTGGAATCTCCTTAAAATTTTTCCTATTAATGAAAATTTTGTTTATCTCTCGTTTATATATCATCTACTCTATAAAACAATCTCTAATGTCTCACAAAATATTAATCTATGTTTTCTCCTGATTTCATGTATTTTGTGGAGTTTCTTTTATAATATTTGTTAGAGTTGGTCCTTCATAATGATTAAATGTCTTCTTGTCTGTACTTCTATCTGGACTGTGAAATTCATAAACTGCTTTCCAGTAAGGATCATGCCTTATTTGTGGGTCTGGAATGCTCACAGCATTAGCAGGTACCTGACACCCTGTACTTAACATGTGCTTATTAATCATGGATTTCTGCTGTCATTGCTTTGAGAATGCTTTTATCTTGACTCTCTGTTTATCCAAAGTAGACATCCAAAGCAGATATATTGTGTATTGTCTGTCTTTCAGGAGTTAGCTTAAGACCCAGCTCTTACTTTCTTTCTTTCTTTCTTTCTTTTTTTTTTTTTTTTTTTTTTTGAGATGGAGTCTCGCTCTGTCGCCCAGGCTGGAGTGCAGTGGCACAATCTCGGCTCACTGCAAGTTCCGCCTCCCGGATTCACGCCATTCTCCTGCCTCAGCCTCCTGAGTAGCTGGGACTAACCGTGCCCGGCTAATTTATGTATTTTTAGTAGAGAAGGGGTTTCACCGTGTTAGCCAGGATGGTCTCGATCTCCTGACGTCGTGATCTGCCCGTCTCGGCCTCCCAAAGTACTGGGATTACAGGCATGAGCCACCACGCCCAGCCAGATCCAGCTCTTTCTTAAGGTCATTTTTGGCGAACCCTACTTCTCTTTTTAATAATCTGACAGCTGTTTGTATGTTCAAAAGAGCTAATACACAAGAAAGTGCCTGGCACAGAGTCAGCACTGTCAGAGGATTAGCCATCTAAAAGTCACTTACAGTCTGTCATGGACAGAGAAGTGACATGTTCAAGAATATTCAGGGGATCGGTGGCGAAGTGGAGACTTGGAACTTCTGGCTCTGTCAGGGCTTGAGATGCCCTCTAAGTCATTGAATCTGCCCTAGGATCTGTGGCCGTGACTGTCTTAGTAAGGAAATATGCAGAAAAGGGACACTCTGGAAGATGGACCATTCTTTATCAGCTAGAGCATTACATTGTGCTTTGAGAAATAATTTTGACTTTCTAGACTCAAGTCTAAACTAAAAAAGTATGGGCATGTTTCTTAGACCTTTATAGTATCCCTAACCTAATTCTCAGATGTCTTTTAAAGGCAGAGACACATCCTATAAGGATTGAGTTTATGTAAAACATCTCATATTGTAAGCATAATGTGGGAAGGACGTGAATATTATTTTCAGTTAATGATTGCCTATTATTTACCAGACACTTACAAATATTTCCGTTGCATTCCACAATGATGTGTGAGAGGGATTAGTATCCCTGCTTAACTGGTGAGAGAAAAAAAGCTCATAGAATGCAAATGACTGACCCAAAGGCAAAGCAAGTCACTAAAGGCCACATAGCCGGGTATTAAAAATTTTTGGCTCTGGCCTCAGTTAATATGAGTGCAAATTCTGAGCTTATCACCTATCACTTAAGTGACTTTGGGGAATTTGTTTCAGTACTTTAATTAATTAATTAATTACATATTTTAATTTCCTCATGTGTAAAATGAGATGATAATATTATCCACTGTATGATGTTGCTACATACAATGTTTTATTTAGTATTGACCAAATAAAGAATTGTGAAATGATCAAAAATATATTTAAATGAGAAGTAAGATAATTTGGCTCCAAATTATTTATGCCTTATCTTCTGTAGGCATTGTGCCATATTCATTTATTTAATTCCAAAAATATGTATTGAGCATCTGTTCCAGGTTCTGGGAACAAGTTAGTGAACAAAACAGACAAGGACCTTCTGCCTGTATGGAGCTGATATTTTAGATCAGGCAGAGACAGTCAATAAATAGAATAAACAAATGGATCATTTAGCATTGCTAAATGCTAAATGCATTAGATAAAGAAAGTTACAAGTGCTATGGAAAAATAGAATGTGCAGCAAAGATTGATTGAAAACATCTGAGGGCGCAATTGTAAATGGATCAGCAGAGCATGGTTTATTTTTAAAAAACTATAATTAAGCAAAGACTTGAAAACAGTCAGAGAGGTGGGAAGCTTTCCAGGCAAAGAGAAGAGCCAGAATAAAGTTCCTAAGGTGGGCTATTAACTGACATGTTTGAGCAGCAGCAGAAAGGACACTATGAAAAGGGGGACAGTAAAGAGCAAGAGAAGTCAGAGAGGTAGCAGGACTTGTAGAGCATTGTAGACCCTCATGGAGACTATGACTTATGCTGACCAGAGAAGTGACATTGCTAGGCATGTTGTAAAAGGATAACGCTGGCTACTGTCTTAAGAAGAGATTGTAAAGGAACGGGACAGAAGCATAATGCTCAGTTAGGAGGTGACTTCAGTAGCACGTGAGAGATGTGATAAAAACCAAAGAGTGGTGAGAGCGAGACGTAATCAGTCTGAAGATAATTCAAAGGTGGATCTAACAGGATTTCTTTTCAGATTAGATGTACGTATAAGAGAATTAATGGACTTGAAGACAGACCTAAGAGTCTTGGTATGAGCAAAGGAATGATGAGTAGCCAGTAATTGAGGTGGCAAAAGTGGCAATAAGGGCAGATTTTGTTGGGGGTGGGGGCCTTACTGGAAAGATCAGAAATTCTGTTTTACACATCCTGAGTGTGCCACGTTAATGGGAAAGTTTGAAAAGTTGCCAGTCTTTATCTCAGCTGTTTCAGCTTGTATACTTGCCAAGCAAGCAACCCAGTGCCTTTCCTTCAGCTTAGCATTGCCTCCTTAATTCTACCATTTACTTTCTATTACTAGATTTTGAACTCTGATAAAGAGATTTTATTATATACTTACTCCGAATTCCTTGTAATGCTGAGAAAAAAACATAACTAGGGCTTAAGAAATACTTGTTCCCTAATTGATTGAGTCTTCCCAGATAATGAAATATTGAGTGCAATTTTGCACTGAAGAAAAGACAAGAAAGATAATAGTGCTGAGAAATAATGAAGGTATATTTGTTGCCAGTCTTTTATTGGCAAAATGTAATTCTATGAACAAGGAAATCTGCCTTTGCATAAAAGATATATTTATATATAATTTTAGTATTATGAATTTTTGCTATGTATATATAAGCAGAAGCCTTTCTTTATACATATTTTTCTTCATTGATAATCTATTCTAGGATATATGGTCGTGTCCTACATAACAACATTTTGGTCAATGATGGACCGCATGTATTATGGTGATCCTATAACATTAGAATACTGTATTTGTGCTGTGTCTTTTTATGTTTAGATATTGATACAGTTTGAATGCTTGTCCCTCCAAATATCATGTTGAAATGTGATTCCCAATGTTGAAGGTGGGGCCTGGTGGGAGGTGATTGGATCACGGGGGCAGATCCCTCAAGAACGATTTAGTACCATTCCTTTGGTAGTAAGTTAGTTCTCTTAGTTCACACAAGATCTGGTTCAGTCTTCTCTCTCTGTTGCTCCCGCTGTCACCATGTGACATGCTGGCTCCCCATTGCTTCTGTCACGACTGGAAGATTCCTGAGGCCTCACCAAAGCGAATGCCAACACCATGCTTCCTGGAAAGCCTGCAGAACCAAGAGTCAGTTAATCCTATTATTATTATTATTATTATTATTATCATTTGTAAATTACTCAGCTTCAGGTATTCCTTTACAGCAAAGCAAGAACAGACTCTTTTTTTGAGATGGAATCTCGTACTGTTGCCTAGGCTGGAGTGCAATGGCGCAATCTCAGCTCACTGCAGCCTCTGCCTCCCAGGTTCAAGAGATTCTCCTGCCTCAGCCTCCCAAGTAGCTGGGATTATATGGGCCCGCCACCAGGCCCAGCTAATTTTGTGTATTTTCTGTTGAGACGGGGTTTCACCATGTTGGCCAGGATGGTCTGGAACTCCTGAACTTGTGATTTGCCAGCCTCGGCCTCCCAAAGTGCTGGGATAACACGCATGAGCCACCATGCGTGCCCAGACATGTTTACACAAATACTTACCATTGTGTTATAATTGCCTACAGTTTTCAGTACAGTAACATGCTGTACAGGTTTGTAGCCTAAGAACAATAGGTTATGCAGTATAGCCTGGGTGTATAGTAGACTATACTATCTATGTTTGTTTAAGTACACTCTATAATGTTCACAGAGACAAAATCACCTAATGATGCACTTCTCAGAATGGTATCTTTGTCCTTATGCAACGTGTATGCACACACACACACACAAAATTTCAAGCAAATGATTTACTTAAGCAAAAAAGTAGAGAATTAGTTAAAAGAATACCAGTATTAAAAAAATAAATAAATAAAAGATCAACTCCTGAAAATAACAGCCAGTTATTTTTGTCAAAAATGAAGACTTTGGTTTCACTTTTTAAAGAAAGTATCAAATGAAGTATACCATATGTACTGATGATGCCAGTTACTCAAGCATTCATTTTCCTGCTCTTGATTCTGGGGTTTCATTCCCTGGAATTCTAATGGAAAAGACAAGACACAAATGAAGACATGGCCCTCTTTGGAAATGCCAAAACTCCCCAAAGAGGGAATATACTATTACCATTCCAGTAGTAATTTGTGGGCCTGTAAGAGAACACATGTCAAAGAAAGACTTGCTATGGATTCAGAGGAAGATTACAATATAAAATAAATGTAATGATATAGTTTAGCATCTGCATATGCCCACAGAAATATGACGTGTACTTGGAAAGATGAGAAAGAAATTAAAAAAAAAAATCTCAACAGATGTTTGCCTTTTTAAAAATAGGCAAATATGTATTTTTCATAAATAATAAGATTGTAGCTTTCTAGGAAGCTATTTTCTTTCTTTTTTTTTCTATTTTCCTAATTTGTTTTTAAAGTAAGAAATTTAGTTTTTGTAAATTCTTTTGCAAAGCAAGTGTCGTGGATTTTTTAGTTGTCAGGCAAGCATCTCTACCCAAATTATTTAAGTCCAAAGGGAATGTGTTGTCTCATGTTCTGAAAATATGGAAGGAGACTTGAATTCGGATCTCAAAGGATGTCATCAGGAACCAGGCTCAATCCATTTTTCTCATTACCTTTTATTGGCTTGCCTTCATTTTTACCAACCACACCATACTAACTGCTGGTGAATCAATAGAAAAAGTACTTTGCTTCCCAACTGTTTGAGCAAAATCTCATTTTGTAACATTGCCTCCAACTGGGTCATGTTTGCTCTGAATTAATCACTGGGCCTGAGGAAATGCAGTGCTTTCCTTGGAAGACTGGTGATCTATCCTTATAGCTGGGGGAGGGGTCAGGTAAGGATGAAGGAGCAGTGGTTTCCCAAAGAAAAATGTACTTGCTGTTACCAGGTAAACGGTGAATGATGTAGAATGACAATTGCCAAGTTCAGGAATATTTAATGTTTTGAAAACAGAGCATATCATTCCTTCTCAAGAAACTGTAACAAATTTACTTCTCCATTTGATTTTTTCTCGTTTTGGTTATAGTATGCACCACCATTCTCTCAGAGCCAAAACCTCAAGATAGTTTTCACATATCCCTCTCACTTGGCCCAATCATCAAGTTCTGTCAATTTATCTTTCATAATGTCTTTTGCATCTGCACTTTACTTTCCATTTTCACTGCCATCATTCAAATTTCAACTGTTATGAATTCTTGCCTAGATAGTTGGTTAAGCCTCCTAACTGATCCTCCAGCCTTCGGTTGTTCTAATCTTTACTCATACACATCAAATTTTATTTGTGTTTCTCATTCACGTTTCTATGATTGTTCAAAATTTTAATTTTGCTAATCAATGCTACAACATAAAGACGCTGACATAATTTTTGTGTAGTATCCAGGACTTTAAATAAAATCAGTTTGTTAGCTTATTAAGTGTTAGCCTGACTCATGAGTAAAAGTTATCCCAAATTGAGTTGAATTTAGTGCAAACACTTTAAGCATCCCTATAGCTCTAAATTTCTGTAAGTAAATAAACATTATTATTTTAAAATTTTAGAGCCATAGATTTCTTTTTCTTAAGAGAAATGATATAGTACAAAAATTGTTTTAGAAAAATTAGTGTGACTGGTGTTAGATTGAAGGAAACACTGGAAACAAAAAGACCAATTACAAGACTAATGCCTTAACACAAGCATAATGAGATAAGATCTGGAGCACAGGGGAAAGGGCATAGTAGAAATAAGGAGGACAACGGCAGATTGAAAAGGAGAACTTGACCTCTCCATTTCACTATGAGGCCTTTAAGTTTTAGAATTGTCTCGTAATGTTTCTCTCTGTATTGAATAATCACTAGTAGCCAGGTCAGAGCAAACCTTGAGTAAAGTCTTTGAATGTTGTTGAACCAAATTTTGGGACTGATGGTATTAAGAAAGGTTTTTCGTTTGAGTAATTTGAGGCTGTATGGAAATTAATAGTCCAAATGCCATCTTACTTTGTTTTTTCCCTTTTGTGATGTTATGTTTTGTTTTGCAAAAGATAGAAATTGTTTATATGCTTCCTGGATATTGCTGTTTTCAAGGAAATCCCTGTGGCAGTTGATATATTGATGCCCTAAAGATATTTTTAACTGTTAAGATAATTTGCCTAATAGCATTTACAAAAATAATGGTGAGAAACAATCTGCTTCTTCCTGTTTCCATATGAATGATTCACCTGTCTTAAAAATAAAGCTGGATGCTACCAAGATTTAAGGCTCCAAACTTGTCACGGAAACTAAACCTAAGTTTTGTTTACTAAAATATAGGATAGAAGACTCTAGGTTCTTGCCTAATTCTTAGTTGACCTTTTTGTACTTACTGGTAATATAAAAACATTGTAGATGAACGGGTCTGACAGAAGTTTTAATATCCTATGTAAGTGGCATTTAATATTTACAAGCTAAACTTCATAATTTGTAAAGCAATTTTGATGATATTATCATATGTAATACTTGAAAAAAATTTGTTAAATGAATGTAATAAATGTTTTGGACTGCGTTTTATTAATTAGGAAACTAAAGCTCAGATGACATAGAAATGTATCATTTGCTTTGCTCAGTTTACTTTGTTTTTTTTTGCGATCTGACCTTTTTACTTCGGGAGAATTATGCTTTACCCTTTCTAACCATATTATCCAAATACAAACTGCTCTAATATTACATGACCTCACCTTAATGGCCACAGGTATCTCTCTAAGATGGTTGCACATCTGTGTAAATGCAATAACTCTTCCTTTGGCCACAGTAATTATAGAAGAATTAAGTTTTTTTTTTTTTTTTTTTTTAAATCAAATCTAGTCAAATAAAGTTCTTTCTTTACTGCCATTTAAAACCAAACCATGAGCAAATGTGGGTGAAATTGTGAGGCTTAAAATCAAGAGCTGATAGAGGCAACATTGCCTACTACTATATGGAAGGAAGTGAATCTGGCACACAAAGAGGAGATGATAGAGAAAAAGAATTGCTCGTTAGTACTGGTTAGTATCAGAGCCTTGATTCCTTTGATCCTTAAGGCAAAACTCTACCCTTAGCTAAGGCGGTGATTTAACTATATGAACAGACAAATTTTCATTTATTTGGCTAAAATGGGCTCATGTTGGCTTTCTATCATGCTGGCTAACATCAGAAGAAACCTGAGAATATAATCTAATGTCCAATATTGCTCAGTTAATTAGTGACAAATGCCGAAATTCATCCTGATTGTCTGGTATGTAAAGTGTGTTTTTAAATACTTGACAATACTTGGTTACTTCTATAAAAACTCCACCCATATACTCTAGTATCCCTTGACTATTTTCATGCACACAGGCTCCCAGTGGGTTTTTCTTCCCACCAGTTAGCGTTAGTGTCTCATTTTTAAAGACTATCCTTAGGATGTTAGAACCACCACTATCTATGCTCCCTGATAGCCATCAGTGACCGGGAATTATTGTCCCCTAGAGACAGCACTTAAAAAACAACTGACAGATAGGAGATCTTAATATTCTATCTTCTGGTAAGGACAACTCTGAGGTGTGATTGATCTATGGTGTTTGCAGAGTTCCACTGCAGGATTGAGCCAAAGATATCTTCCATAGGACTTACTATTAGTGCACTGCTACATGGTCTCATTTTCTTCTCATTTCCCTAGTAGGTAGACAGATAGAGAGAGAGATAGAGATATAGATAGACGATAGATAGATAGATAGATAGATAGATAGATAGATAGATAGATAGATAATAGATAGATACAGATTTTTTTCATATGGAATTCTGTCAGAGTGTGCAGGAGGGAATCCAGTCTAAGACAATGGACTACCGTATTATACAGGAATTCAAGGATTAAGAATGAAAGGCCTCAGGCTAAGAACCTAGGTTTATGATGTAAAAGGCAGGTGGAAGGAGGTGTTTGGAAGAGGTACATGAAAAACCAGGTGCTGAGATAAACCACTACACTTTTGTTATTCCTTACCTGGAAATGAGAATTCATCAGAAAATAATCTAAAAGTGTTATTCAGCTATACTTCCAGTAAATTAAAAGTATACACCTTCTTCACATGAGCCAAACATTACAGAGCGGTATTTTAAATGGATGTGTATTTTGGCTTAGATTTTAAAGTTATAATTTATTCTTCTTGGGTTGTTTCCCAGTATTCACAGCAATGTCCAACATACCTGACTGAAGAGTATTGTTAGTCAGAATCTTAGTAAGAAATCTTTACTGAAACCGTTATAAAAAGGTTAGAATCATTTCCAAAAGTTCAAGATTAAAATTACTAAGCAGCTGATTTGTTGGTTCTCTGAGAAGTGTTCAACCTCTCCCTTCCAAAACAAATACCCAAACAAAAATCTTTTCTGCAAGCACAGGCAAACACCTACCCAAGCTGTCCTTTACAGCTTCATTCAAGTTATTAGAGACTCAAAAACATGGATAGTTCACCAAGATAAAAATTATCAGAATTCTGAGACCTAAACCAGAAAAATGAAGTTAAGGAAAATAGCCTTTGATTTGATGATTTAGGCATTTCAATGATTTATTTGGTTTCCAAAATACTTCTGAAGATGTGTTCAAAATTTTTCCAGTACATTCACAAAATTTATTAGAAGGAGAAATACTTATTCAGCATTATTTAATTATACTTGTATATTTTGTTTTGTCTTCCAGATATCACATATTTTATAGAACTGATCTAAGCCATTGAGAAGACTTAAAAGTCCCATGGACGTGAGCTTTTGTCTCTACAGTCCTTTTCTTGCTTTTGGAACATACATCCATACTGAAGGTGGGCTTAGGAGTGGTACGTTTGTGTATATGTATGCTTGTGTATTATTAACTCTTACTGCTCTTTTAATGGCATTTACCTTGCCTCTAGTCCTAATAGAATTGCCTCTAGTCCTAATAGAATTGCCTCTCGTCCTGATAGTCCTTAGAACAATCCACTACTTAAAAGGGAATTATAGATAGTAATCAGAGAAACACCTTACAAATAATACATTTATTAACTGTTTTTTTTTTCTGATAGACTGTGAGCTACTTGGTGGCAGGAACCATGACTTTATATTAATCTTTGTATTTGCTGGTTAGAATGTGGGCATATAGAAAATGCTCAATAAATATTTGCAGAATGAATGAATGAATGAAAAGCCTATGTGTAGAAGGTTCCAAATAGCTAGTATTTCTCCCACAACCCATAACACTCCCAGGAGAAAGAAAGCTGAATTAAGATAGTGGGTTCTAAGACATCAGCTTCTCAATGTTGGACTTGTCTCCTTCCTGAGAATATTAGCAATATTATCTTAGAGGAAAATATACAGAAAAAAATGTGTCTTTTTCTCCCTCTTTTTTGACTATAGAGCACACTTTTTCCAATATAAAATGTGACATAATAACTTTTTAAGATATTACCTTTTTTTATTTTTTATTCCTCTTAATAGTCTTCTGAGTAATTACAAAGTTATTGCTATTATTTGTGCTTCATGTTGTAAAGGGTTGTTTTATTTTTCATAGAAAGGACCTGTATAAATGAAATAAGTTACTAAACCTAGTAAGTTAATGAAATCAACATAAAACTGCAATAATATAATAGTCATCATTTGCAGAGAGTTTTAGATAACATAAAGTGTGTGCATTCAAAAATGTTTTCTAACTGATGCTCTACATAACTTGTACAAATAATGCAGATATATTCTCCATCATACAGATGAGAAAATGAGGTTGAGAGATTTAAAGTGACTGTGAAAGGTGAAAAAAGAACAGTCTTGGAAAGCTTTAAATACAGAGTTTCCGACTTGCAATTCTGTGATCTTCTCAATAACCCTATACCCTGTTTGCTTCATATTTTGTGAATTAACTGCAGCAAAACAGATGATATGTGCTTTATGCCAATTCTGCAATTACATTTGTAAGAAACTGTAATATATAAATTTTGGGGTTTACACAGTTCTCAAAAAAGTCATATAGTAACAATAGCAGTACGAAAGATGTATAGATTAAATAATTTTAATGCATACAACAATACCAATATTCATTGGTTAAATGAAGGAATGATTATTATGGTTATGTAATCTATATTTTTGGTAAAACAATACCATAGGCATCATCATAATAAATATGTGGAAATATTTTTAGATTAAGAGAAAGATTCTATCCTAAAATTACTAATTTACAAAAATGGAAGCCTAAATAGAGCCATTTTAGATCTATTGAAATCTATACTGTTTTTCTTCCTGTGTTTTAAGAAGACAAATTTAACCAGAAATTAGAAAAATGTACAAAAGGTCTAACATCTAATATACTGTATTAAGAGATTTCTTGACTCTTATCTCCTCACGTTCTGAGTGCAAAATCCATGCTTTCTTTACTCATATATTTCTAGTTCTCAAATATTGTCTGACACCTAATAGAAGCTCAATAGGTATTTGTTGAATGAATTAAGTGTAATATATAATTTTGATTACAAATGCTGCATTATATATAGCCATACAATATAACTTTGCTCTCTGAACAAATAACATTGAATAGAAAATTATGAGTTCAAATCATGAAGGCAAAATCTGGAGACATGAAATGTGCTGTTTTTCTATTTGTTTTGAATTGCTAAAGAATATCTAACAAAAATTAACTTAGCACTGTCCATGTGTGTACCTCTGTGCTCAGTGTTGGGTGGGCAGTCAGAGGAAGGATATAAAGTGAGAGCAGATTCCAACCTGTTTGAAGTAACTTATCGTTATCTCTTATCAAATGTTGTTTATTATCAATATGACATTCACTAAAGGTAATTTTCAATTATGTAGCTACATTAAAGAGAAATATATGAAGTTTCTCAGGTGCCATAAATTATAAAGCTAATCCTAAAATGAAGTTTAGAAAATTCCCTTTTATATAAAACTAAAATATTTATAAGTAAATATGAAATGCTTCAATTAAGCAGAAACAATATCATAAATCAGAAATTTTCAATACAACAAAATATGTCATTTATCATATTGAGGATCTTGATGAGGCCCTGAAAACTGTACATAATTATATAAATATTTGTTCTGCTTAGAGATTTAGAGAATAGTTGTCCATCTGGTTGCATATATAGCTTAATTAATTAATTCTTGTACACCACGAATCAAGGAACTTTATAGAGAGCTTAAACAGATTCATAATGCTTTAGCAATTTTTAGAGTTTCCAACTTTCCTGAAATTCTGCTTATTCACAATACTTGTGTCCAAAATCATTTCAGGTTTAGTTTAATTTCAAGATATTTTCTCATCTGAAAAAGAAATGATGCCAACTAAAGGCTTTTTGTTTCTCAAAAGGAGTCTTAAGTAAATTGATGAAAGTAGCTATGTTGCTCATACTTTTCAAATTGTAATAATGTCTAGTACCTGACCCCTAAGCTTCTCATATGCCACCAGTCCTACCTTCAGGAATGTTTGAACCTGACTGTTCATCAAATTTTCAGTTTATTCTTCCTCATTCCTATTCATAATTAAAACAAAACAAAACAAAACAAAAAAAAAACTTCTCCTTGTTGCTGTACCATGAAATGTCGATGTACACCTTAGGGCTCAGTTCTCCAGGACATGTGTTAGTGTTCATTTGAACAATTTTCCTGTCCATGCTTATTCTGTAGTCTGACTCATATCGCTTCTGCTCCCTTTTCAAATTATAAAAAAACAGGTTTTTTTTCCCCCTTTTATTATGCACCTCTTTGGTTTGATTAGGGAAACTTTATGCCAAAATCAAGATTATTTTCTGTTTTGATACATTTTTTTTCTTTTAGAATTGCTTGCACAATGACAGATTCATGAGCTCCCTCTTTAAATTTTATTCTTTAAAGTGTGCTAACAAGTATGAAGATTCTATTTCTTGAAGAAGACAGGCACAAGAATAGGTTGAAAATACATTTTATCTTATTGTTGTTAATGATCCCCCAAAGGTGTCAATAATAAAAATTACATACAAAATATAACATAATACATTGAAAACAGGTTTTAAGGTGCTTCTCTGGAAAAATAAAAATCTACAAATTATAAATGATATAGGAATTAGATAATTGATTTAGTTATAAAAACTTTTTCATATTGGATTTAGGGATACAGTATGGTGTATACTTAAAAACTTATCGGAGGATCAAATTCTATTCTAGCTATATGCTAGCTATTCAATCTTAGTGTAGTGGCCCTCTGTTAATTAGTCTTTCATCTCATTTCCTCTTCTTTTTAGTCAAGGACCTTGCTGTGGTCTGAACGTTTTCAAAATTCATGTGTTAAATCCTAATCCCTAATGTGATGGTATTAAGAGATGAAGCATTTGGGAGGCTCTGCCCTCATGAATGGGATTAGAGCCTTTAAAAAGAAAAATGCTCAAATAAATTTGTTCCTCTCTTCCACCATGTGAAGATACAGCAACAAGGCACCATCTGTGAGAAAGTGGGTGTTCATCAGACTCCGGGTCTGCTGGTGCCTTGATCTTGAACTTCTCAGCCTCTAGAACTGTGAAAAATACATTTATGCTATTTATAAGATACTCAGTTTATGGTATTTTGCTATATTAGCCCCAAAGGACTAAACAACTTCAACTTTACTTTGTTTTGTTTTTTTGTCTCTCCCTTGCTGTCTTCCCACACACTTGAATTATGTACCCTGTCTCTGGCTCAGAGTAAATGCACATGCCCAAAGTTAACTGTTCCACCATGATGCTTCAGATTCCAACATTTGGCTCAGGCATGGGCATGAGACATAATCAAGGCAAGTAAAGGCGATGATGTTTTTCTTGGAATGCTAGAGCAGAAGTGGTGTCCCATCTCCAGGCTCTTCCTGAGAGATTCCACATTTGGTGGGGCAGCAGCAACCCCGTTGCCACAATGCCATTTGACACTGAAACTTGTTCAGAGAAGACATGGCTGGAAGGAAGTGTAAAAGTGAGTGCTAATGATGTTATTTGTGCCTAATGTTCATCTATGCCAGAGGAAGGCTCTATATTTAGTATTATCAGTTATATAAATCAATAAATTTCTTTTTCACTTAAGCAGTTTGAGGTTGGTTTTTATATTCAGTACTGCTAATAATTTTGATGTCAGAATATGGAAATGTTAGGAGTAATAGTTTCTAAAATTTTGAAATTGAATTAGTAGAAATAGTGTATACAGTGGCTAAGTGCCCCGTATACTGGACTGGGAGACTGGCAAGTCTTATTCACAGTAGAAAAGCAGTTAAACAGAATATTGTCTGATGGGTTGTGGCATTTAGACAATGAGTTGAGTGAGGTTAGAGGATCTAGGACTTCATAGAAAAAAATTAGAATGCTGAAATACGTTGACTGTATTTTTCACTTAGTAAGAATCTATAAGAAACAGAAAAGCTTTGTTGCAACTAGCCTATCTGGAAGAAGGGAGACAAGAAAATATATTTTTTCTTAAAAAGTCGATTTTGGTTAGGGCCTGCTATTTATGATGGTTGAGGGACTGGAAATCTAAGGCTTTGTGGGATGGCAATGCTACTATTCTAACTAACAATCAGAGGAAAGGTGGCAGGTAATAATCAAGGACCTCATGGTATATACTTCCTTCATCACAAGCAGACAATTGCTTCTGCAGAATTGTGGCCAGAAAAGAGAAGATTATATAGGGTTTTGTGTGCCCAGGTTTTCAAATTACCCACTGAGCTTAAAAAAGGAAGATGTGAATTCCAGAGCTAATATAGCATTATATTGCTCAGTGAAGCCAGGCTGAAGATGAACGACAAGAGGCTTAGTTTTCTTCATTTTCTGTTGGTGTTTCTGATACTTGCAATCTAAAGTATCTTTACATTTTATGTGACATTTAATCTCAGAGACCCTTGCTTTCTTATACAGGATTATATAGAATGTGATATAGGAATGACAGTAACTTTCTTTCAAGGTGGTGTTAATGATTAAATTAGACCATACAAGTAAAAGATGTAGCACAATGCCTGGTTCATAGTTGAGATTTTATATGGCAACAAATATTAATACAGATAGTTCAAACCTTGAGAAAAGAAAGTTTAGGATAATTAAAAGTGTGGTAATTTATATAGTGAACATTAAACTTATGGCATGCATTATTTGAACAGACAGTACTGATGACGTATTAGTCCATTTTCACATTGATATAAGGAAATGCCAGAGACTGGATAATTTATAAGGAAAAGAGGTTTAATTGGCTCACAGTTCTTCAGGCTATACAGGAAGCATGATGCTGGCTGTCTGCTCAGCTTCTGGGGAGGCCTCAGGAAACTTACAATCATGGTAGAAGGCAAAGGGAAGCAGGATAGTATTACATGGCTGAAGCAGGAGCGAGAGAGAGAGAGAGAGAGCGAGCGAGCAGGGAGGTGCCACACACTTCTAAACGATGAGATTTCATACGAACTCACTATCATCAGAACAGCACCAAGGAGATAGTGCTAAATCATGAAAAAACTGTCCCCATAATACAATCACCTCCCACCAGGCCACACTTTGAATGTGAAGTAGATAATGACAATACAAAATATAAAGTGTTATGATAGTGGGAGCACAGATAATAGGCACAGAAACTATTAATATATTGGGAAGAGGTAGGGAGAACTTAGAAAGTATTCTGAACTGAGTTCTTGAAGGAAGGGTCAGCCAGGTCTGATGGAGTTGTGAGTGGGGTTGTGGTGGGAATCTGGAAATAATTCTCAACAAAGAAGCTGCAATTAGTAAAGGCCTATGGTAAAGAAGGAGAGCACAGGGCATTAGAGAATTACAGGTAATTTAGTGTGACTGGAGTCAGATAAGGAGAAAGATGGGACTGGAGATATCACCAGTGGCCAAATTATGAAAAGCCTCACATACCTGCTAAGGTTTGGACTTCATTTTAAGGCTACCAGGAGTCATTTAATTACTTTATGAAGGTGAATATCACAAAATCCTCTTTGCTTTTTAAAATAATCCATCTGGGAATATGGAAAATGTATATAAAAGGGCCAAGAGTCTGGGTGCAGTGGCTCATGCCTGTAATCCCAGCACTTTGGGAGGCTGAGGTGGGCGAATCACCTGACATCAGGAGTTCGAGACCAGCTTGGCCAATATGGTGAAACCCCCGTCTCTACTAAAAAAAATACAAAAATTATCCAGGCATGGTGGCACACCCTTGTAGCCCCAGCTATTCGGGAGGCTGAGGCAGGAGAATAGTATGAACCTGGGAGGGCGAGGTTGCAGTGTGCCGAGATTGTGCCACTGCATTCCAGCCTGGGTGACAGAGCGAGAATCTGTCTAACAACAACAACAACAACAACAACAACAACAAAAAACAGCCAAGGTGAAAAGCAGGAAACCAATTTGTCAAGGAGTAGTAATCCAACCAAGAGAGAATATTTGCCTACACCAAGTGAATGATATCGGCATGAAAAGAAGTGGACAGACTGAAAAATTATTAACAACCTAGAATCTTCACAATTTTTTGTCTGATTGAATTTGGGTGGTGATGTACAAATTTTATGTCAGTAAATGAGTAAATGCAGGTGTCACATATTGAGATAGAGGACATACAGAGAAATCAAGGTATAACAAAAAGGGTTAATTTGGCAGGCTTTTGGGACACTCAGGCAAAAATGTCGGATAAGCAATTAAAGTTATTAGAAAAGTAGGATTAGGACTATTTTAGTTTTCTTTTTTTTTTTTTTTTTGGATGACTGGGTTAGGGTAGACTATGTATCATGTTTTTATCAGTTAAATGTAATAGGAATTGTGCTAGGGCCCTCTGGGAAAGATTTTATCCCTTGATCAAAAGAGTTTCCTATGGATAAGTCTTGCTCCTTCCTTCATTTTGAACACTGACCTGTAGGGTCCTGATGCTTGGAACCGCAGAAAGCTTCTTATGCCTGTGAAACAAAAGCAAGGAGAAACACAGAGAAGTGGAACCAGAGTCCTGATATTTCTAGGTCACCAGATTTACCAGTTCTGGAACCATCCAACCATAGGCTTATTTCAGATGAGGTAATAAAGACTTTTATTGTTAGATTAACTTTTCTATTTTTTTTTTTTTTTCTCTTTGGTAGCTGAATGCATTCCAACCTGACAGTTGAGAAGTGACTTAAAGATAACTCAGTGGAGTGATTCTAGGTGACTCTTCTAAAATGCTGTACTGTGAGGAAGATAAAATTAGCTATTATTTAGATGGAGATGTGGCATCAAGGAAAGGTTCTTTTTTAACTGGAAGACACATAACAATATCAAGTTAATAATAATTATTTTTCAGAAAAATTAATACTAACATTAGAGAGGAAATTATAATTGAGAGAGAAATGTTAAGGTTATAGGCAAGAGAATATGGACTTGATTGATCAGGAGAAGCCTTTGGAGAAAGAAGACCACTTCTTTTCTGATAGGAGGCAAGTTGGCAAAGGTGGATGAATGTAATGTTTAAGTCATAGGTAGAGTTCATGGCTCTTATTCAGTTCTCTCTCCAACTCTTTACTGTATTTATTTTGTTCAGCAACCAGAACAGAATGTTATGCTTTGAATCATCATTGAGTGACAATATCAAGGATTTCTCTCAATAGTCAGAAAAAAATGCCCACCAGAAAAAATAAAAGTATCCTCAATATGTAAATGTCCAGATGAGGGACAGTCTGCATATTTTAAACAGAAAAATAGCAGCTGATTAGGTCAGTAAATTGTCAAAAATCAGACTTGTGGCCAGCTGGCTTATCGAAGCACATAATGTTCTGGAGAACCCAGGAGTCAAATTGGTACCAGCTGAGGAGAGAGATATTGGGCAGAATGCCAAACTAAATAAAAAAAGATATAAGGAAAGGAAAAATTCTGAGTAGAAAATAAAAAATGGAACATACCAAAGAGTTATTTGATAGTTGTTTTTAAAGATACAACTGAAGAGGTTTTCACTTGAAGCCTCAAAGCTCAAAAAGTGTTCTCTCATTACACTCAAGGGAGGAATGGAAACATTTCAACTGGCTACAGTAGGAACATACCAGGAAACCTCAGTCTGTTATGTACATGATTTCCATAAACTGACATTCTGCATTTAGCTCTTTCTTAACTGGATGGTACCAAGAAATGAAATCCAAGAACCATCACTGTAATTAACTTGATTATGCAATGGCAATACTTTCCTCCCCCAAAGTTACAATGGATATTAAATTGTTACTGAACATTGAAAACTTAGAATTGATTCTTAAATGGAACTGCAGTAGATTAAAGGTATGCTTTTTCATTTGAAAATATACCTCTCTTATAAGATTCTGCATACAAAAACTCATGCCTCTAACATTGTTTCCAGATGTACTTCTGGCAAACTTTTAATTTTTGATTTAGCTAAACCTACTTTTTAAACCATGTGACTGATTATATATTATAGAATAGAACCATTTTTAAGGCTGAAAGTCAAAATAGGAGATACTAGTGATTGCATATTTAAGTGATTTCCCATTCCAGGATGATATGGAGTGCAAGAATAATAATGATCCCACCCATAGCTTAATCTCTTGATATGCATGCCAAAAAATTTAAGAATTGAATTATTCTTTCCCTGATTTATGTATTCCAAGGGCAATGGGGAACCATTAATGAAACCCTACATCTTTCAAAAAGTGATTAATCAGGTACAGAAGAATTGGCAAGTGCTCAAAAAAAAAAATCTTATTTAGTTTTTGGGCCAAAACTGTAAATTATTTTCAAATTATTTTCAGCAGACACTTCAATGCTCCAATGCACTAAGAAGAATTCTATTTTTTCAGCTGGAAGATGTTCCTCTTGGCATAATATCAAATCTACAAAAGCTCAAGCAAAAAAAAAAATGAGAGAAAGTAAAACATTTAAAATATTATAAGTGTGAGGCTCTAATATCATAATGCAGAGTACATTTTTACAAAGAATTAAAATTCTTTTCTTTATCTTTATGTTTCTGAGAACACTATTCAAGTTAGTTAATTAGCTAAATATTTGAAGAGTATTTGGTTTTGTTTAAGTGAGGGACGAGTACTTATACATCGGAAATGCCTTTTCTACCACTTCTATTTTCCCCTTTCCCCTGTATCTCTATTTTTATAACCTAAAGATAGGTTAAATAAACTGGCATTAATAAATCAATGACACCAGGCTCTAAAATAAATAAATAAATAAACAAAAACTTATGCAATACTTTTTTGGCATTAAAAGGAAAGCATTTGTAAATCATTTCTTCATATTCTCATTGTTTAAAAATTATAAATATTAAAGAAAAAATGCAAAATGAAGAATCGAATAATGAAAAGTAAATAAACCATCTTCCAATACCTCATTACCTAAAGATAACCAACAAAAATATTACTTTTTCTGGCCTGTAACTTGATGAACAGTCTGTAAAGAATTTAGACTTTTAGAGTAATATTTTAAATGCAATGTGTATCATAGTATTTTTATAAAAAATATATTAAATTTTATGTACAGAGGTAAATATTTTAAAAGAGATATATATGGGTATATATATGTGTATATGTATATACCTATGTATGCATATATATATATATATACACACACCTCTTTTGAATGATTATGTAATAGTCTGTTGAGTGAATATCTAGATTGATTATAATCTTTCATTATTATAAGTAAAGTTGAAGATTTTTTTTAATAGTGGCACATTATTTGTAATACTTGTCACAAATTACTGAAACAAATACTGCTGAACAGCTGTTTTGTGCTAATCACACTACTGGAACACAGTAACACATAGGTAAATAAGACACAATTCCTGCCTTAAGAAGAGTAAAGGAGTGGAGTAAACTCCAAAATAAACAGATAGTTTATATAAGATTTTGAAAGACTGATATGATATGATAGTGAGCTAAGGCATTCATGATGTCAAGAAACTCAGACTACTGTACAACTAGGGCCTCCTTTATAGAGAATTTTGCACCAGGGAAGAGGTCTGCATCTTGGAAGTTCACTTATTATAAGATAAATTTTACTCTTGTGTAAAACCCTGCTTTTTCTATTATCTAAGAAGAAGTTAGCTTAGTGTAAATAGGCAGAGGCTCACAGATTCTTGGAAGTATTCAGTCAAAACTTTTGAAGGAGTTTCTTCAAAAAGAGAGCTATGCTGGAGAAGTGAGGTTGTACTGCTAGGCATTTAATCTATGACACTGGGTGGCACTGATGATCCTGTAGGACTATGAACTTGGGGCATTTTCCTAATTTACAATCTATTAGTAAAATATATGATTTAGGAGAGCAATAATGGCTATTAACAACCTTGAACAAGTCCTGGTGCAAAAATATTTAATAAATATATGCTGATTCAGTATGAAAAAAAAATCCGTCTCTTTTCAAATAAACCATTTCAGACATTCAATCTCTGGGGTTTTGACTTCCATCTGTCTTTCAGTATTGCATAGAGGACATACAATATAATAGCTTAAATATAACGACACTACAAATACAGGAACTTATATGAGTGAAGGAAGAGAAAGTAAGTAAAAGTATGTTTAAATAGACTAGTCTCTTCCCGACTGGCTCCAAGATTAGTATATTGTGTAGGATTCTATTTATAAGTCTTCCCCCTGTTTCCCAGAACACCAGGGTAGCCAAACGAATGATGATTCCAGGTGTTCTGCCCATTCTCCTAAAAAGCTGCTGCCTCTGCACAGTGGCTGTCCTTTTCTTTCCCAAGTCCCCTTCATGTTGCTATTATAAAAGGACCACAAATCCTCATAAGGATTTAGAATAACAAAGAATTAAATTGTCAGTTAAATAGAATGCTAGGTGACTAGAATATTTACCTGAGGGAAAATTCTGGGGATCAGAATTTTCAGGTAATTTTTGTATTTTTAGTAGAGATGGGGTTTAACCATATTGGCCAGGCTTGTCTCAAACTTCTAGCCTCAGATTATCCACCTGCCTTGGCCTCCCAGAGGGCTGTGATTACAGGCATGAGCCACCATGCCTAGCCTAAATAACACTTTTTTTTAAAGACTTCTTTGTCTCCCATCTAGAAATAATTCCCTATTTCATGTTCTAAAAGGTAGCTCTTTTAAAATATTTTTGTCATTGTGTTATAATTATTTGTCTGAAACCCTAGTTGGAGCATAGGTACTGCAAGAACAAATACCTCTAGAAAGTCACTGAATGAAAATATTCCAACAGTCTGCAAGTCTAAAGTCTGATGTTTTGAATATGTATTGGTATATTCATAACTCTAGACTTCAATTTGCTCATATACTGGGCCAGAAGAACAGGGCTGGAGGCATCATGCTACCTGACTTTAAACTATACTACAAGGCTGTAGTAACCAAAACAGCATGGTACTGGTACCAACACAGATATATAGACCAATGGAACAGAACAGAGGCCCCAGAAATAACATGACACATCTACAACCATCTGATCTTTGACAAACCTGACACAAACAAGCAATGGGAAAAGATTCCCTATGTAATAAATGGTGTTGGAAACACTGGCTAGCCGTATGCAGAAAACTGAAACTGGACCCCTTCCTTATACCTTATACAAAAATCAACTCAAGATGGATCAAAGACTTAAACTTAAGACCTAGGATCGTAAAAATTCTAGAAGAAAACCTGGGCAATACCATTCAGGACATAGGCATGGGCAAAGACTTCATGTCTAAAACACCAAAATCAATGGCAACAAAAGCCAAAATTCACAAATGGAATCTAATTAAACCAAAGAACTTCTGCACAGCAAAAGAAACTATCATCAGAGTGAGCAGGCAACCTAAAGAATGGGAGAAAATTTTTGGAATCTATCCATCTGACAAAGGGCTAATATCCAGAATCTATAAATAACTTAAACAAATTTACAAGAAAAAAAATCAAAAAGGTGGCAAAAGATATGAACAGACACTTCCCAAAGAAGACATTTATGCAACCAACAGCCATATGAAAAAATGCTCATCATCACTGGTCATTAGAGAAATGCAAATCGAAATCACAGTAAGATACCATCTCATGCCACTTTAGAATGGCGATCATTAAAAAGTCAGGAAACAACAGATGCTGGAGAGGATATGGAGAAATAGGGATGCTTTTACACTGTTAATCAGAGTGTAAATTAGTTCAACCATTGTGGAAGACAGTGTGGCAATTCCTCAAGGATCTAGAACTAGAAATACCATTTGACCCAGCCATCCCAACTGGGTATATACTCAAAGGATTATAAATCATTCTACTATAAAGACACATGCACATGTACATTTATTGCGGCACTATTCACAATAGCAAAGACTTGGAACGAATTCAAATGTCCATCAATAATAGACTGGATAAAGAAAATGTGGCACATATACACCATGAGATACTATACAGCCATAATAAAGGATGAGTACATGTCCTTTGCAGGGACATGGATGAAGTTGGAAACCATCATTCTCAGCAAACCACCACAAGAACAGAAAACCAAACACCACATGTTCTCACTCATAAGTGGGAGATGCACAATGAGAACATGGACATAGGGAGGGGGACATCACACACCAGGGCCTGTTGGGGGACTAGGGAAGGGATAACATTAGGAGAAATACCTAATGTAGGTGATAGGTTGATGGGTGCAGCAAACCACCATGGCACTTGTGTACCTAAGCAGCAAAACTGCACATTCTGCACATGTACCCCAGAACTTAAAGTAGAATAAAAAAATAAAAAAGGTACATTGCAACTCTACTAGTTTATGTGTACATAATGTATCTCTCATAGGTTAAAACAAGTCACCCATTACTTTGAATTAACAGAAGTCATGCTACCAGTTAATCTCTGATAAACCTTTATACTATATTTGAAATAGGAAAAGATGTTATTTTGCTTTTCTTTGATGTTGACTCTATTTGTAAATCATGCTTTTCATTGCATTCTGCTTAAACTTTACTTTTTAGTTTTGTTATTTTTCTAGGTAAATTTCTGAATTTATATCAAAATTTGATCAGATATTTTCATTTACTATCATTAATTATCCTGCACCTACTACTCTTCTTTGAATGGAATTAAATTACTTTATTTAAGACTTGGAAAATGTTATTGTTCTCCTAGTTCTACTTCCTTACCTTGGTTCCAAAGAAATCTTTTCGTTTTCCAAAGACTTTAGTATATATGGAAGCTAGAAGAGCTTGTCTTTAAGGATTTTTGTTAGGCCTGATGCTTTACTCAAAATATTTCTGAAAACTCATTTTCCTGACATTGCCTTAAGTTCTGCAAGTCTAAACCTTAAAGAAAGCAAATACAGCTAAAAGCAACTATATTTGTAGAATAACGTTGAACTATTTAAGATGTTAACCTATTGGACATATGTAAATTGCCACAGCAGTTGATACTTAAGTAAAGCATTAATAGTAAATTAGAGCAGTTAGACTTATATATAATATGGGGAAATTAGTAACTGATAATTACTAAATAAAATCCATGAAAAACAAACTTGATTATATTTTTCTACAGGAACAAAACAGGATGCATTCTAAAATACCATGGAAATTTTAGCAGGGGTGCCATGAAACTGATGAATTTGGCCTGGCACGGTGGTTCATGCCTGTCATCCCAGCATTTTGGGAGGTCAGGAGATCAAGACTAGCTTGGCCAACATGGTGAAACCTGTCTCTACTAAAAATACAAAAAAAAAAAAAAATTAGCCAGGTGTGGTGGCGCGTGCTTTTAGTCCCAGATACTCTGAAGGCTGAGGCAGGTGAATCCGGGAGGCAGAGGTTGCAGTGAGACAAGATCGGGCCATTGCACTCCAGCCTGGGTGACAGAGCAAGACTCAGAAAAATAAAAATAAGAAAGAGAAAGAAAGGAAGGAAGGAAGGAAGGAAGGAAGGAAGGAAGGAAGGAAGGAAGGAAGGAAGGAAGGAAGGAAGGAAGGAAGGAAGGGATGGTTTTTTATTATCCTTATATAAAATGAATTAGTTCTAAGCAATTTTACCAAGGTATATTGACAACATGGCTAGTGGATAAAATTAATTTAAAAATAAAAGTTAAAACAAGTAATAAATAGATAATAAATAATCTATTATGAATAATTCACATATTCTCTCCCTTTAAAGAAAGAAAAGAGAGTGACTGCTTTGAAAATGTTAAATACTAAAATTATTTTTTCTAGGCTTCTGTCTGGCATTTTCTATGTATCTACTTACTAATTTTTTTTAAGTTTTTAAAAATTAAATTATTATTGTCCAGTGGAAGGACTTTAAATAGCACAACATTTTCACGCTTCCTAGAATGTTTTTATTTTAGTGTAAGCCTTAACGACTTATCCCTTAATATGTACTTTGAACATAATGCCTCTGAAAATATTCTTCAAGAATAATTAAACATAGTTTTATAAATTTATGGATTAAAATTAAGCCAGTAATTTCATATGCTAGAGATATGTGGTAACAATCTCTTCTGAAAGGTGGAACAAATATAGAAATGAAATAAGAAAATTCAGTGCTATTTTTGAACAAACTGAAACCTTTTAACATTTATTTGCTGCATGAGAATAGCCAAGTTAATCCCTCCGAACTTCTGTTTTCCCATCTTGATATAGGAAATACAATTGTAATTACTCCCTAGGGTTCTTGTGAAGATTAAATGAATTAACTCTATTATTTTTCCTAGTCAAGATGTATCTGAGTATAGAGAGAAGCTTATGAGTTTTTGAGATAAAAGGAGAGGGGCCTCAGAATCAGGGACTATTCTAGTTTTTGTTAGTTCTTGTTCTGTGTTCTGCATTCTCATTGGCTTAGTGGTTAAAGACCGTCTTTCTAGCATCTGATGTTGAAATCTGAGTTGGTGAAATTGTGTTCTGTGAAGAAGAAACTCTTACCAGTAAACTTGGCCTTACCTTGGGTTTTGATCGTGTGGCAGGTACTCTGAATCCAGTTTTATTTCCTATTGACTTAGCTGTTTCTATTATAAGGTAACCTTATCTGTCAATATAGAGGTTCGATGGTGGGCCAACTGTTTCTCAATCTCAGACGTCTCTGTGTTTTACAGTGGGACACATGAGGAATTCTGGATTGCTGCTATGTCATACACAATTAGTGGAGAACTAAGGTTTGGAATATCATCTTTCTCATGCCCTACAAAAAACCTGATGAAGAACAGTACGTGAAATATTATATATATATACAGTAACAATATATTTACTGTATATGAACAGTAAGTGAAAATATATATAAAAATGTATTTATATATGTATATATGTTACATTATATATAAATTATATCATATATTATGTATATATTTAGGATGTAATTTATACAGATGTGTGTGTGCATGGCAGCTAATTTTATATATATACATATATATATATATACACACACACTTGGCAGCTAATAATTTAACCATCATGATGAAGTGAAGAAAGCTCTCTAATTGATATTTTTCATTAGAAACCAAGTTTAAGAAATAGTTTAAATTGACTGAATCTGTAGCCAAAATAGATTGACATAAAAATAACAAGACACAGCTTATTGAATATACATTTAGTTTCATTGTCAGTCCACATTGTTTTTTTCAGGTTTATTATTTTAGGGTTAGTCATTGTATTCTCCAAATGCTCTAAATTATTTTAAATGCTAATAATTATGTGAGATGTAACCGTAAAATCTTCTCTACCTCACTTTTTTCCATAACGGTAAAGAAACTAAAAGCCTTGGGCAGCATTAAACATTTGTTAAATGAACACTTTGTTCAATGACTATTAGGATTTCCCTGAGTCTTGTTCATCACTTGCATAGTATTACAGGCTGAAAGATCTGTTTCCCCCCAAAATTCATATGCTGAAACCCTAACCCTCAATGTGACTGTAATTGGAGACTGGGCCTTTACAGAAGTAATTAAGTTAAGCGAGGTCATGACGGTGGGTCAGTGACCCAATAGTATTAGTGTTGTAAAAAGAGACACCAGAGAGCTTGCTCTGTCTCTGTCTGTCTTTGTGAGCACAGAGGAAAGGCTTTATGAGGACAGCCAGAAGATGGCTATTTATAAGCCAAGAAAATTATAGGCAAGTGTAATGTTGTCTATCATACACAAAGATTCACACTTGAAAAATGTTATTGTAGGTGGTTGGTCATAGATATATATACCTAAACTCTTTCTGTACTTTATCTACTAGTTTAAAGTTTTTTTCTATTTCTCATCCTTAAATTGTCCTAGGCTAAAACATGCCTTAGGATTGTATGGATATTTCTGCTGTACCTGGTGGCTCATGCCACTAATCCCAGACAGGCTGAGGTTGGAGGATCACTTGAGCCTAGGAGTTCAAGACTAGCCTGGGCAACATAGTGAAACCTGGTCTCTACAAAAGATTAAACCAAATTAGGTGGGTGTGGTGACTTTCTCCTGTAGTTCTAGCTGCTCAGGAGGTTAAAACGGGAGAATTGCTTGAGCCCGGCAGGTCAAGGGTACAGTGAGTCATGAAAGCACTCTAATTAGCTTCTGGAAATCCTGGAATTTGTATTTTATTAAAAAGGATACTACAATTATATGTATAAAAGGTAAAAGCAATATTTTAACAGTTTCATTTCTAATACTTTCATCTGTTTTTTTAGTTGCCTGTTCTTATTTTTTGAGATAATAAAATGCATCTCAAATATGAAACTTAAAATATTTGTTTTTCCAAATATTCCTTATAATATTCCTTTCTCCATCAGGGTTTAAATGTCCTCCATCCTGGCCTTTCATTTTCAGGATTTTATTTTTATCAAGAGGCTCTTAATCCTTAGTTGATTATTCACATTCTTACCTAATGAATAAATGATGTTGCTCAGAATAGGACAGTTTTTGTGTTTCTTGTGTAGTTGTACCTATCACTCACCTCTTGCTTACTGGCTTTCTTATAATTTATTGTATGCATTGATCCCATTCTTGCTCCAGATATATTGCTCTAGCAGTTCCCTTTGACTAGAAAGTAATCCCTCTGCATGGCTCGCCTCTTTCCTTTAGTCTTCTGTTCAATATCACCACCTCAAGAGGCTTTTCCTGACCTCACTGTTTGTCACTACAACACTATTTCATCTGTAGGCCCTCTCTCCTGCTTTATTTTTCTTTCTCTCACTTGCCTATATGTAATTAGAATATATCATTGGTTATACTTGTTCCATACAATTTCCCTACTAGGATGTAAAAGGTAAGGTCCTTGAGGGCAGAAACTTTGCATTATCCACTACCATATTTCAAGTATCTAGAAATCTGATATGGTAGACACTTAACAAATATTTGTTTGTTGAATAAGTTACAAATACATGTCCCTCTCCAAACACACACGCACACACATACACACACACACACACTCACACACACACACACACACTGAATGAGAAGGCTGAACTCTGAGCTTTTTGTAAGTATAAGTATTATAAATAGGCAAGCTTTTATTTCTGCCTTTGTTTAGGGAAAGGGCACACTCGCTCACAGTCACACTTATTTGAAAATAAGCAGGAAGGAGGACATTGTTAGAATTCTCCTATTTCTTTCCCTTTTTCAATACCCTTTGTGGTACTTTAGAATTACCTCAAAATCCAAATTCCTTATATCTGCCCCTTTCTCTAGAGACAGGAAAATCTTTGAAAGAAAGGGGTCGTCTTATTTGTTTAGTAAACAACTGTATTAGTCAGGGTTCAATAGAGGAACAGAACTAATGGAATATATATATATATTCCATATATATATATATATATATTCCAGAACTAATGGAATACACACACACACACACACACACACACACACACACACACACACACACACACACATATATATAAAGGGGAGTTTATTAAGTATTAACTCACGTGATCACAAGGTCCCACAACAGACCGTATGCAGGCTAAGGAGCAAGGAGAGTCAGTTTGAGTTCGAAAACTGAAGAACTTGGAGTCTGATGTTCAAGGGCAGGAAGCATACAGCACGGAAGACAGATGTAGGCTGGGAGACTAGGCCAGTCTCTCTTTCCATATTTTTCTGCCTGCTTACATTCTAGCTGGGCTGATAGCTGATTAGATTGAGCCCACCATACTAAGGGTGTATCTGCCTTTCCCAAATGTTAATCTCCTTTGGCAACACCCTCACAGACATACCCAGGAACAATACTTTGTATCCTTCAACTCAGTATTAACCACCACAAGTCCACCCTTGTCAACTTGAACCCATACACATCTCCTGAGATCATATATAATCTTTAAATAAAGACAATAATAAGGCCCTAATTACATCTAACATAATGTAACTATCTTTCCTATAACTGCGAATATGCCAATCCCCAACCCAAATACTATTACATAAAGTTAACAATACTTAAATGCTGATATGAACTCAATAAATCTTACATCACATGAAAAAGGCAAAAGGATATAAAACGAAGATATTTTCTTGGTACAAGTGTATATATGCTTGTGCATGTTTTTAACAAAAGAAGGATGAAATACTCATGACAATTACAGTCCTCGATTCTACAGCTGGTCATGTGGTCATAGCTGGTACTGATGACTACTTTCTACTACCCATTCTGTATTCCCTTTGCCTTTAGCAAGCACCTCAGCAAGTTGTGGGATTTTTTTTTCTGGTGGAGTAACCCAATCATTCATTACTGAAGAGTCTGGGCCATTTGTAACCGTGCCTGGATTGGGCTGTTGTAGTTTCCCATTGACCTTAATCTCAGGGCATGGTAATACTAAGGAATGCCCTAATGGATCTCCTGTACTCCATGCATACTCTTCCTTACCTTGGTTGTGCAGTAGTAAACTGATTTAATCTTGATAGTCTGGATCAGTCACCCCAATCAACACTGTAATTCCCTTCTTAGCCTGTTGACTTAAAGGTAGGAAGAGCCTAAAGTGTCCAGGTGACAATCTTAACTTCCAGTTTAATGGAATCGTTGTTGCGTCTCCTGATGGCATCATTCCACCCTCTGGAACTAAGAGCTTTAGGCCAGCAGAATGTAATGTCACGGGAACAGGAAGCAAAAATGTTGCTAGTTGATCACTCGGGGTGATGGTGAGTGGTGCCACTTTCACTTTTACCCCTTGATTCTTGGACCCATGAATCCTGGCTATGGGAGAAACAGTACCATATATTGCATGCTGATTCAGAGCATACATGGCCTTCTGGAGAACTTTGGCCCAGCCCTGTGAAGTATTGTCACCTAGTTGGCATTGCGATTGTGACTTCAAAAGGCCATTCCACCATTCTATCAATCCAGATGCTTCAGGATGGTGGGGAACATGGTAAGACCAGTGAATTCCATGCACTTATTTAGCCATAAAGTGAGTACCTTGGTCAGAGACAATGCTGTGTGGAATACCATGATGGTGGATAAGGCATTCCATGAATCCACAGATGATGGTCTTGGCAGAAGCATTGTGTGCAGGATAGGCAACCCCATATAAGTTGTAAGTGTCTATTCCAGAGAGGACAAACCTCTGTGCTTTCCATGATGAAAGAGGTCCAATATAATCAACCTGCCTCCAGGTAGTTGTCTGATCACCCCAAGGAATGGTGCCATATCTAGGGCTCAATGTTGGTCTTTGCTGCTGGCAAATTGGGCACTCAACAGTGGCCGTAGCCAGGTCAGCCTTGGTGAGTGGAAGCCCATGTTACTGAGTCCATGCATAACTTCCATCCCTGCCACCATGGCCACTGTGTTCATGGGCCCATTGGGCAATGACAGGGGTGTCTGGGGAAAGTGGCTGAGTGGTGTCCACAGAACAGGTCATTCTATCCACTTGATTATTAAATCCTCTTCTGCTGAGGTCACCCATTCATGAGCACTCACATGGGATACAAATATCTTCACAGTTTTTTACCACTCAGAGAGGTCCATCCACACACTTCTTCCCCAAATTTATTTGTTACCAATTTTCCAATCATGCTTCTTTCAAGTCCCTGAACATCAGCCAAACCATTGGCTACAGCCCATTAATGAGCATGTAATCACACACCTGGCCATTTCTCCTTCCATGCAAAATGCACAACCAGGTGCACTGCTCAAAATTCTGCCCACTGGGAAGATTTCCCTTTACCTCTGTCATTAAGGCATGTCCTAGAAAGGGGCTGTAGTACTGCAACTGTCCAATATCAGGTGGTGTCTGAATATCATGCAGAATCATCTGTGAACCAGGCCCTAGTCTTCTCTTGCCCTGTCAATTGATCATAGAGAACTCCCCATGAGGCCATTTGTGCAGGCTGGAGTTGGAGAGAGGAGGCAGATTGGCAGGAAAGGAGACAATGGACATTTGAACCACTTCCTCATGTAACTTACTTGTGCCTTCAGGACCTGCTTGAGCCTGATCACTTATATACCACCTCCATTTGATGAAGGAATGCTGCTGTGCACGACCCACTTTATGGTTAAATGGGTCATAAAGCTCCCAGTTCATGACAGGCAGTTCAGGTTGCATGGTGACTGGATGACCCATAGTCAAACATTCAGTTTCCATCAAAACTGAGTAACAGGCCAAGAGCTGTCTCTCAAAAGGAGAGTAGTTATCTGCAGAAGATGACAGGGGCTGTTCCAAAATCCTAGAGGTCAAAATCCTGTGGGGGCCTGCAAAAGGCTCCAAACAACATCCTTATCTGCCACTGACACCTCAAACACCATTGGATCTGCTGGGTCATATGGCCCAAGTGGCAGAGCAGCTTGCAGAGCAGCCTGTACCTATTGCAGAGCCTTCTCTTATTCTGGACCCCACTCAAAACTGGCAGCTTTTTGGGTCATCAATAAATAGGCTGGAGTAACACACCCAAATGAGGAATGTGTTACCTCCAAAATCCAAATAGGCCCACTAGGAGTTGTGCCTCTTTCTTGGTTGTAGGAGGACCCAAATGCAGTAACTTATTCTTCACCTTAGAAGGAATATCTCAACACTGGCCACACCACTGGACCCCTATGAATTTTACTGAGGTAGAAGGTCCTTGAATTTTAGTCAGATTTATTTCCCATCCTCTGGCAATCAAAGGTCTCACCAATAAGTCCAGTGTGTTTGCTACTTCTTGCTTACTGGATCCAATCAGCATAATGTCATCAATGTAATTGACCAATGTGATATCTTGTGGAAGTGAAAACTAATCAAGGTCTCTCCGAATAAGATTATGACACGAAGCCACAGAGCTGATCTACCCCTGAGGTAGGACAGTAAAAGTATATTTCTGGCCTTGTGAGCTGAAGGCAAATTGCTTCTGGTGGGTCTTATGGACAGGAATTGAGAAAAAAATCATTTGTCAAGTATCTGGCCGCACACCAGGTACTAGGAGATGTGTTAATTTGCTCAAGCAATGAGACCACATCCGGTACAGGAGCTGCATTTGGAGTAACCACTTGGTTAAGCTTATGATAATCCACTGTAATTCTCCAAGATCCATCTGTCTTCTGCACAGGCCAAATGAGAGAGTTTAACAGAGAAGTGGCTGGAATTGCCACTCCTGTGTCTTACAAGTCCTTGATGGTAACACTAATCTCTGCAATCTCTCCAGGGATGTGATATTGTTTTTGGTTTAATATTTTTCTAGGTAGAGGCAGTCCTATGGGCTTCCATTTGGCGTTTCCCACCATAATATCCCTCACCTTTCCAGTTGGGGAGCCAATGTGGGTGTTCTGCCAGCTGCTAATTATATCTATGCCAATTATGCATTCTGGCACTGAAGAAGTGATCACAGGATGAGTCCAGGGACCCACTGGACCCACTGTATGTCAGACCTGAGCTAAAACTCCATTAATTACCTGACCTCCATAAGCCCCTACTTTAACCACAGTGATGTTTTGGGTCCCCTGGAATAAACATCAGCTCAGAGCCAGTGTCCAGTAGTCCCCAAAATGTCTGGTCATTTCTCTTTCCTCATTGCATAGTTTCCCTGGTAAAAGGCCGAGAGCTTCTTGGGGAAGATTTGGAGAAAGATTCACTGCGTAAATTGTCTGTAATATAGTGGGGTCCTTCCTCAAGGAGACCTGGCCTCCCCTTTAGTCAAGAGGTTCTGGGTCTGTAAACTGTCTCAAGTCTGGAAATTGATGGAGGGGCTGTGATTCTCTGGTTTTATAATTCAAATTAGTCTTTTGTTCATACAACCTAGAAGTTTTCTGCTTATATAAATTAATTAGGAATGCAGTAGACTTCCTATAAATTTCACTTCTAGGAACACCATGATTAGCCAATGCCAGAGTTCTACAAGAGTCAGACTATTCTGATTGCTGCTTTGACTCTGCTGTCCATTACAGTAGCTATACCACCTTGCCTTTGATGGTTGATTGCTGCCACTAGGCACCTGCCACTGCAGGATCCAATTACTCCCATTGTATTTAAATTTTGTAGTTGAGTGACTGTTGTTATATCTGAGATACATAAAAGAACAATTACACGGCTCTTCAAAGACGCAGGTGCTGCTCTCACAAATCTATTTTGCAAGGCATTGGTCAAGGATATACCTTCTGGACCCTCCCAGCTAGGATGAGTAGGTCTAAAGTGACTAATACCCTCCACCCTCCCAATCTCCATAAGCCTCTGAATCTCTTCCTCTACATTAAACCAAGGGAGATCAGGCATTTTCAGCTCACTCACAGTGAGCCATCTTTTAATCCATATTCAGCTAACTAAGCATATAAACTATGAGAACCCCCCCCCCTTTTTTTTTTAACTCTCGAGCTTCAACATTAAATGCAGAGTCCCTACTTAGTGGGCCCAAATCAATAAATTCAGCCTGATCCAACACTACGTTCCTTCCAGCATTATCCCGCACCCTTAATATCCATTCCCATGCTCGTTCTCCAGATTTCTGTTTATGTGAATTAGAAAACTCAAGCAATTCTTTTTGAGTGTAGAACACCTCCTCATGGGTCACACTCTCAACTTCACCACTAGCGGCTCACTGAGACGTTAGCCTAGTTGTAGGTCTAGAAGCAAACAGGGGTGTTGGGCGTGGCTCCTGAGGAGAATCGACATTATCTTGCCTGGCAACTGCCTCGGCGGAGGCCATCACTGTTGTCTCAGGCAGTGCAAGGTTTGACTCCCCTGGCAAAGGTGGAAAGGCTGATGGCAGCATGGGTCGGGGAGGGGATGTTGCCACTACCGGGGATGGGGAAGCTGTTTCTTCTGGCAAAAAAGGTTAGAGTTTACCAACTCAGTGTCCCCAGCTTCATCAGAGTCCTCCCACACATCCCCCATTCCAAGTTGCAGGATCCTATTATTTTCCAGTCAATGCCCTCACTTTAACAGTAGGGACGTGGCAAGGCTGTGCATGCACCTTTTGTTGCAGTTCAGCCACTCACATGATAAGAGCTTGTGTCTCTTTTTCCATAATTTCAGCTCTTTCTCTACAGGAGATAAGACTCTCACTCACAGCAATCTTAGCAGATTTGAGGCTCAGTATCTGCTTCTGCAACTGGGAGATAAAATCACTGAATTCATCATTTTCTTTCATCACTTTGTCCACTGAACTTGGGAGCAAACAACCAGCTTCATTATGTTCCTTGTTTCTCCATATATGGTCAAAGGTATTATGTGTAGACTCACTGAACTGCTTGCTTCTCATGAGCAATGACTCAGGAATGTCAAATGCATTTATTTTCCATAACAATTTGAACAGTTCACACCAGTGATTAGACTATCAGTGTTCTCCATACTATTAGAAGCAGAGTCCTTACCATTTTTTGATCTAAACATGTTAAGCAGCCAACTCCAGAAACCCAAAAACCAACTAAAGAACTTCATCCTTAATATTCTGTTCCTCTGAAATAACTGACTCAAATGTTAATGTTTGCCAAAACCCTGACAGACACACCCAATATCAATACTTTGTATCTTTCTTTTTTTTTTTAATTTATTTATTATTATTATACTTTAAGTTGTAGGGTACATGTGTATAACGTGCAAGTTTGTTACATATGTATACTTGTGCCATGTTGGTGTGCTGCACCCATCAACTCATCATTTACATCAGGTATAACTCCCAATGCAATCCCTTCCCCCTCCCCCCTCCCCATGATAGGCCCCGGTGTGTGATGTTCCCCTTCCTGAGTCCAAGTGTTCTCATTGTTCAGTTCCCACCTATGAGTGAGAACATGCGGTGATTGGTTTTCTGTTCTTGTGATAGTTTGCTAAGAATGATGGTTTCCAGCTGCATCCATGTCCCTACAAAGGACCCAAACTCATCCTTTTTTATGGCTGCATAGTATTCCATGGTGTATATGTGCCACATTTTCTTAATCCAATCTGTCACTGATGGACATTTGGGTTGATTCCAAGTCTTTGCTATTGTGAATAGTGCTGCAATAAACATACGTGTGCATGTGTCTTTATAGCAGCATAATTTATACTCCTTTGGGTATATACCCAGTAATGGGATGGCTGGGTCATATGGTACATCTAGTTCTAGATCCTTGAGGAATCGCCATACTGTTTTCCATAATGGTTGAACTAGTTTACAATCCCACCAACAGTGTAAAAGTGTTCCTATTTCTCCACATCCTCTCCAGCACCTGTTGTTTCCTGACTTTTTAATGATCGCCATTGTAACTGGTGTGAGATGGTATCTCATTGTGGTTTTGATCTGCATTTCTCTGATGGCCAGTGATGATGAGCATTTTTTCATGTGTCTGTTGGCTGTATGAATGTCTTCTTTTGAGAAATGTCTGTTCATATCCTTTGCCCACTTTTTGATGGGGTTGTTTGTTTTTTTCTTGTAAATTTGTTTGAGTTCTTTGTAGGTTCTGGATATTAGCCCTTTGTCAGATGAGTAGATTGCAAAAATTTTCTCCCATTCTGTAGGTTGCCTGTTCACTCTGATGGTAGTTTCTTTTGCAGTGCAGAAGCTCTTTAGTTTAATGAGATCCCATTTGTCAATTTTGGCTTTTGCTGCCGTTGCTTTTGGTGTTTTAGACATGAAGTCTTTGCCCATGCCTATGTCCTGAATGGTACTACCTAGGTTTTCCTCTAGGATTTTTATGGTATTAGGTCTAACATTTAAGTCTCTAATCCATCTTGAATTAATTTTCGTATAAGGAGTAAGGAAAGGATCCAGTTTCAGCTTTCTACTTATGGCTAGCCAATTTTCCCAGCACCATTTATTAAATAGGGAATCCTTTCCCCATTTCTTGTTTCTCTGAGGTTTGTCAAAGATCAGATGGCTGTAGATGTGTGGTATTATTTCTGAGGACTCTGTTCTGTTCCATTGGGCTATATCTCTGTTTTGGTACCAGTACCATGCTGTTTTGGTTACTGTAGCCTTGTAGTAGAGTTTGAAGTCAGGTAGCGTGATGCCTCCAGCTTTGTTCTTTTGACTTAGGATTGTCTTGGAGATGCGGGCTCTTTTTTGGTTCCATATGAACTTTAAAGCAGTTTTTTCCAATTCTGTGAAGAAACTCATTGGTAGCTTGATGGGGATGGCATTGAATCTATAAATTACCTTGGGCAGTATGGCCATTTTCACGATATTGATTCTTCCTATCCATGAGCATGGTATGTTCTTCCATTTGTTTGTGTCCTCTTTTATTTCACTGAGCAGTGGTTTGTAGTTCTCCTTGAAGAGGTCCTTTACATCCCTTGTAAGTTGGATTCCTAGGTATTTTATTCTCCTTGAAGCAATTGTGAATGGAAGTTCATTCCTGATTTGGCTCTCTGTTTGTCTGTTACTGGTGTATAAGAATGCTTGTGATTTTTGCACATTAATTTTGTATCCTGAGACTTTGCTGAAGTTGCTTATCAGCTTAAGGAGATTTTGGGCTGAGATAATGGGGTTTTCTAAATATACAATCATGTCATCTGCAAACAGGGACAATTTGACTTCTTCTTTTCCTAACTGAATACCCTTGATTTCTTTCTCTTGCCTAATTGCCCTAGCCAGAACTTCCAACACTATGTTGAATAGGAGTGGTGAGAGAGGGCATCCCTGTCTTGTGCCAGTTTTCAAAGGGAATTTTTCCAGTTTTTGCCCATTCAGTATGATATTGGCTGTGGGTTTGTCATAAATAGCTCTTATTATTTTGAGGTATGTTCCATCAATACCGAATTTATTGAGCATTTTTAGCATGAAGGGCTGTTGAATTTTGTCAAAAGCCTTTTCTGCATCTATTGAGATAATCATGTGGTTCTTGTCTTTGGTTCTGTTTATATGCTGGATTATGTTTATTGATTTGCGTATGTTGAACCAGCCTTGCATCCCAGGGATGAAGCCCACTTGATCATGGTGGATAAGCTTTTTGATGTGTTGCTGAATCCGGTTTGCCAGTATTTTATTGAGGATTTTTGCATCGATGTTCATCAGGGATATTGGTCTAAAATTCTCTTTTTTTGTTGTGTCTCTGCCAGGCTTTGGTATCAGGATGATGTTGGCCTCATAAAATGAGTTAGGGAGGATTCCCTCTTTTTCTATTGATTGGAATAGTTTCAGAAGGAATGGTACCAACTCCTCCTTGTACCTCTGGTAGAATTCAGCTGTGAATCCATCTGGTCCTGGACTTTTTTTGGTTGGTAGGCTCTTAATTATTGCCTCAATTTCAGAGCCTGCTATTGTTCTATTCAGGGATTCAACTTCTTCCTGGTTTAGTCTTGGAAGAGTGTAAGTGTCCAGGAAATTATCCATTTCTTCTAGATTTTCCAGTTTATTTGCGTAGAGGTGTTTATAGTATTCTCTGATGGTAGTTTGTATTTCTGTGGGGTCAGTGGTGATATCCCCTTTATCATTTTTAATTGCGTCGATTTGATTCTTCTCTCTTTTCTTCTTTATTAGTCTTGCTAGTGGTCTGTCAATTTTGTTGATCTTTACAAAAAACCAACTCCTGGATTCATTGATTTTTTGGAGGGTTTTTTGTGTCTCTGTCTCCTTCATTTCTGCTCTGATCTTTGTTATTTCTTGCCTTCTGCTAGCTTTCGAATGAGTTTGCTCTTGCTTCTCTAGTTCTTTTAATTGCAATGTTAGAGTGTCAATTTTAGATCTTTCCTGCTTTCTCTTGTGGGCATTTAGTGCTATAAATTTCCCTCTACACACTGCTTTAAATGTGTCCCAGAGATTCTGGTATGTTGTATCTTTGTTCTCATTGGTTTCAAAGAACATCTTTATTTCTGCCTTCATTTCGTTATGTACCCAGTAGTCATTCAGGAGCAGGTTGTTCAGTTTCCATGTAGTTGAGCGGTTTTCATTGAGTTTCTTAGTCCTGAGTTCTAGTTTGATTGCACTGTGGTCTGAGAGACAGTTTGTTATAATTTCTGTTCTTGTACATTTGCTGAGGAGTGCTTTATTTCCAATTACGTGGTCAATTTTGGAGTAAGTACGATGTGGTGCTGAGAAGAATGTATATTCTGTTGATTTGGGGTGGAGAGTTCTATAGATGTCTATTAGGTCTGCTTGCTGCAGAGATGAGTTCAATTCCTGGATATCCTTGTTAACTTTCTGTCTCGTTAATCTGTCTAATGTTGACAGTGGAGTGTTGAAGTCTCCCATTATTATTGTATGGGAGTCTAAGTCTCTTTGTAAGTCTCTAAGGACTTGCTTTATGAATCTGGGTGCTCCTGTATTGGGTGCATATATATTTAGGATAGTTAGCTCTTCCTGTTGAATTGATCCCTTTACCATTATGTAATGGCCTTCTTTGTCTCTTTTGATCTTTGATGGTTTAAAGTCTGTTTTATCAGAGACTAGTATTGCAACCCCTGCTTTTTTTTGTTCTCCATTTGCTTGGTAAATCTTCCTCCATCCCTTTATTTTGAGCCTATGTATGTCTCTGCGTGTGAGATGGGTCTCCTGAATACAGCAGACTGATGGGTCTTGACTCTTGATCCAGTTTGCCAGTCTGTGTCTTTTAATTGGAGCATTTAGTCCATTTACATTTAAGGTTAAGATTGTTATGTGTGAACTTGATCCTGCCATTATGATATTAACTGGTTATTTTGCTCGTTAGTTGATGCAGTTTCTTCCTAGCCTCGATGGTCTTTACATTTTGGCATGTTTTTGCAATGGCTGGTACCGGTTGTTCCTTTCCATGTTTAGTGCTTCCTTCAGGGTCTCTTGTAAGGCAGGCCTAGTGGTGACAAAATCTCTAAGCATTTGCTTATCTGTAAAGGATTTTATTTCTCCTTCACTGATGAAACTTAGTTTGGCTGGATATGAAATTCTGGGTTTAAAATTCTTTTCTTTAAGAATGTTGAATATTGGTCCCCACTCTCTTCTGGCTTGTAGAGTTTCTGCCGAGAGATCTGCTGTTAGTCTGATGGGCTTCCCTTTGTGGGTAACACGACCTTTCTCTCTGGCTGCCCTTAAGATTTTTTCCTTCATTTCAACTTTGGTGAATCTGGCAATTATGTGTCTTGGAGTTGCTCTTCTCGAGGAGTATCTTTGTGGCATTCTCTGTATTTCCTGGATTTGAATGTTGGCCTGCCCTACTAGGTTGCGGAAGTTCTCCTGGATGATATCCTGAAGAGTGTTTTCCAACTTGGTTCCATTTTCCCCCTCACTTTCAGGCACCCCAATCAGACGTAGATTTGGTCTTTTTACATAATCCCATACTTCTTGCAGGCTTTGTTCATTTCTTTTTCTTCTTTTTTCTTTTGGTTTCTCTTCTCACTTCATTTCATTTATTTGATCCTCAATCGCTGATACTCTTTCTTCCAGTTGATCGAGTCGGTTACTGAAGCTTGTGCATTTGTCACGTATTTCTTGGGTCATGGTTTTCATCTCTTTCATTTCGTTTATGACCTTCTCTGCATTAATTACTCTAGCCATCAATTCTTCCACTTTTTTTTCAAGATTTTTAGTTTCTTTGTGCTGGGTACGTAATTCTTCCTTTAGCTCTGAGAAATTTGATGGACTGTAGCCTTCTTCTCTCATCTCGTCAAAGTCATTCTCCATCCAGCTTTGATCCGTTGCTGGCGAAGAGCTGCGCTCCTTTGCCGGGGGAGATGCGCTCTTATTTTTTTAATTTCCAGCTTTTCTGCCCTGCTTTTTCCCCATCTTTGTGGTTTTATCTGCCTCTGGTCTTTGATGATGGTGATGTACTGACGGGGTTTTGGTGTAGGTGTCCTTCCTGTTTGTTAGTTTTCCTTCTAACAGTCAGGACCCTCAGCTGTAGGTCTGTTGGAGATTGCTTGAGGTCCACTCCAGACGCTGTTTGCCTGGGTATCAGCAGCAGAGGCTGCAGAAGATAGAATATTTCTGAACAGCGAGTGTACCTGTCTGATTCTTGCTTTGGAAGCTTCCTCTCAGGGGTGTACTCCACCCTGTGAGGTGTGGGGTGTCAGACTGCCCCTAGTGGGGGATGTCTCCCAGTTAGGCTACTCAGGGGTCAGGGACCCACTTGAGCAGGGAGTCTGTCCCTTCTCAGATCTCAACCTCCGTGTTGGGAGATCCACTGCTCTCTTCAAAGCTGTCAGACAGAGTCGTTTGCGTCTGCAGAGGTTTCTGTTCCGTTTGTTATTGTTTACTGTGCCCTGTCCCCAGAGGTGGAGTCTACAGAGACAGGCAGGTTTCCTTGAGCTGCTGTGAGCTCCACCCACTTCGAGCTTCCCAGCAGCTTTGTTTACCTACTTAAGCCTCAGCAATGGCGGGCGCCCCTCCCCCAGCCTCGCTGCTGCCTTGCCGGTAGATCACAGACTGCTGTGCTAGCAATGAGGGAGGCTCCGTGGGTGTGGGACCCTCCCGGCCAGGTGTGGGATATGATCTCCTGGTGTGCCTGTTTGCTTAAAGCGCAGTATTGGGGTGGGAGTTACCCGATTTTCCAGGTGTTGTGTGTCTCAGTTCCCCTGGCTAGGAAAAGGGATTCCCTTCCCCCTTGCGCTTCCCAGGTGAGGCAATGCCTCGCCCTGCTTCAGCTCTGGCTGGTCGGGCTGCAGCAGCTGACCAGCGCCGGTCGTCTGGCACTCCCCAGTGAGATGAACCCAGTACCTCAGTTGAAAATGCAGAAATCACCCGTCTTCTGTGTCGCTCGCGCTGGGAGTTGGAGACTGGAGCTGTTCCTATTGGGCCATCTTGCTCCGCCCCCCTACTTTGTATCTTTCAATCCAATCAAATTGACACTCATTATTAACCATCAAAACAACCCTTTAATGAATTACCCTTAATAAGGGATCAGTTCTCGTTTCTTTTATCCACACCAGCCAGCTCTGTGAATTCCCCTCCTGGCCTTCAAGAGTGAGGGGTTCCCCTGCAGCTTTCTCCTATCTATGCTTTGAGAAAAATATAATAATGAAAGGAATTATCCTCAATAATTTTTGTTTCAATGTACATGTATTAGCATTTTACAGGGCTTTAGGGAGGGAGGGAAAATATTTATGTCAATTGTACCATCTTGTTCTTGAAATAATTCATTGAGGAGACTCTTGACAACTTATTTTTATATATATTTTTTCCTATGGATAATCCGTACTATTTCAGAGTACTAAATTAATAGCATTATTGAGGATTCTTTATGTATTATTTTTTCAATTCTTCCCGTATAAGGTTACCAAAACATGGAATGCAGGAAAAATGCAAGTTAACCTCAAAAATGAAATTGTGTCTTGTATAAAAAAGGCAACATTCAACCAAAGGAGAATGAAAGCAAGCAGTACTCAGAACTCTTAAATGTCTCCAGAATTCTGCCTCTCTCCAATAAGCCAAACCCCAACAAGCACATTTCTGAGGTACAAAAACTTTCCAAAGCTCTTTATATACCCCATCCATAAAGCCTAGGAAACTTTTCTGCAGTCATAAATATGATAAAATTATGAACCATTCTATCAAGCAGAGGGCAACAGTGTATTTTGTCCCATCTACTCCACGTTGAAATATGCTATTTCCTTTCTTTAATGATGTAATTAATCCTACAAATTTAATAGTTCAACATTAGGTGGACTAAATTGTTCAAATTGCCTTTGTTTACTTCTATTTCTGATAAAGCTTTCTTCTCTCCATTGGAATGCTGCAGTCATTGAGGAAGTCAGGATAAGTGCAAGTGTGGAAAGACAAAGTACCAACAAACAAAAATTCCAGTGATTATCCTAGATAAAGGAGTACCCACATGCCAAAGCCTTCCTTCCAATAGAGGGAAAGCAGAGTGCAGCCACTTTTCAAGTCCACCATACAATGGGACCCACTCCCCTGGGGGGTGGGCTTCAAATGACCCAACCCTTGTGGGTGGACTATGAGTAATGTGGCATTTGCCCTGTTTTTTGGCTTCTGCTGAACTGTAGGTGGTGTTCAGTTGATATGTTCTGTGTTAGGCTCTTTTTAAAATTCTCTTTTCTACCTTAAATATTTTTTTCCTCCTAGGAGAAAATAAAACTGGAAAAACATCAACATTTAAGAAGTCAGGAGCTAACAGCTGGAAAGTCAGTCACATAATTCTTACTGCCAATAAGCAGCAAAATGTCTGTTTTTAGGCTTCTTCAATACTATTTTCATAATTCAAAAAGAAGATAAGAAATGGCATAGAGGACTACATGTTATTTAAAAAGTTGACATATTTTTATGACACAACCAGAACTTAAGAACCTTCAACCCAAAACTAATGTCGGACATAAGCTGGACTAGACGGATTATAACTAAATAGCAGGCAGTGTAATATGGTTCACCAAATTAGGAAGATAAAAGGTAAATGGATGCCTCCTACAGCAAGATATTTTCACTATGAAACCAAATGACCAAATCATTCAAATACATCTCAAATGCAGGTTTTGGAGTTTGATAGACCTGAGTGTGATTTCCAAGACAATCATTTTCTGAGGTGTGTCATCTCTAAATGTTAATTTTCTCTTCTTAAAAAAATAAGAATAAGAAGACCTACCTCACAGAATATTACTGGGGTTAAATAAGGTAATGTAGGTAGATTGTGCCATCTTAGCTAAAATGTCTATTTTATAAGGTCAGAGGTCACAAGTTAGTCTCAGAGGACCTGGGTTCAAGTATTAACTCCCCATTTTTTGGCCTTTTTTAAAATTTACCCTCATTTTAAATATTTTTCAATTTGTAAAATTAAACCTAAGGCTTCAGTTACTTTAATGATTAGTTAATAAAGGAAATTCATTCATTTAAACAATTGTTATTGTCCTCTACTCTTTGCCAAGCCCTCTTTTGTGCTCTTGGGATAAAACAATGAACCCAACGGATAAGAGTTCTTGTCCACATGAAGCTGAGACTCTAGTAGTCTGACCAAAGCTTTGCATGCAAAAGTAATTTATGAATAAAGATCAAAACTACCCAAAGATAGAATTATGGCTCTTCTAATTTACTCTCTAAAAGAACAATATTAAAAAGAGAAAGATCCAAAATAATCTTTTTTCTAGTTCCAAGGCTTGTCTTAAGCTATGAAATAGGATTGCATATTTTACAAAAAAAGTTTTTTAAAGAAGTAATGGGAAAAGACAAAATAAATTATACAATATTAAGAATACATAAAATAAATTTAACTTGTTGGGACTATTTTGGTTGTTTCAGCATGCCAATTGCTTCCCAAAAGAAATCACTCTGGGAAAATATGACTAAGCCTCAAAATGATTAATTATTTTTATTTATTTAAGTTTTCTGAATTAGGTTTGGAAAGTTTGTTTGTTTCTTATTTTCTTTCTTTCTGCAGGTCTAACTGCAGTGCTTGAGATTGTGGTAGAAAAATAAAAAAAGACATTTTAATTAGCCATATTGTAACTTCTTTCTTTCACTGATACAATGATAACGTATTTGTAGTTTTTACAATGATAACGTATTTGTAGCTTTTATCTTCTTAAAATAAAATAAACACACCTTGATAAGTGTAATTTTTCATGTATGCACACTAATTAATGAACCAAATACAAATTTCAAGGATTACAGTTGACTGAATTTTGTCTTTTATATTTACAACTACTGTTTTAGCAATAACTGGCTTGCCAAGTTTCTTTTATTTCTCACTTCATAGTGAAAGTCATATGTGTATTTTTTTACATTCGAGAAGAAGTCCCCAATTTTCTGAATGTGCTGCTGCGTTGTAGGTTGGTGAATGCACTATTTATTAACAAAACCACAGTATAAACAAGCCTAAAGGAAATTAGAAAAAAATTCTAAGGGATGTTAGCCAAGGAGGTTTTATCAGGAAAAGAGGTGAAAAATGAAGTGAGGTTAAGGACACATATTTTTGTTTTAACATTACCTGTGATTATAATGACCAACAAGAAGGTGAGAGAAAGGGATCTTAAAATTTATGGAAACCATTGTATTATTTTTTGCTATTTCTGTAGATCAGTCATTGATTTAGAAGTAAACTATATTGCCTGTGGGAGGACGGGTGAGTTTTTTTCTTTCTTTCTGTTATAATTTTGGATGCCTAAATCAATCATCTACCTCCCCGCCCCCGATTCCTCAAGGTTTCTGTGACAGACACAACTACTTGTGCATAGGTATTAATTCTGACAATAGGGTTTTTTCCCCTTCTGAATGTACAAACACTGTCACTCTGAATTTAGCCTCCTCTTGTATATTCTGTAATAACAATTACTTTCCCTAGCTTAATTTTAATCTTTTAAGTTACATTTCAACACTAAAGGAAAATCATTTCTAATTCAGCTATTCTTTTTCATATCTATATTTTAAATCTCTCCCTGCTTAGGTTCATTATTTAGGCATTCAAGCAACTGAAGAATCTCCTATTAAAAAAAAAAACAAAACATGCACACACACAGACACCTTTTGATGCCTTATCGTTCTCTTCTCCTACACAGCTATACTTTTTGAAAGTATAATTTAAACTTCTTTTCCATAATGTTTTACTTATTCCTTGACCAGAACAATCTTCTATTTCTTAGCAAGTGAATAAATCATGTGACTTATTTTATGACTAAAATTGTTTTCATGAACATAAGAAATGACTTTATTACAAATGAAAGTAATGGATACTTTACTTTCTTATTTGTATTTACCTTACAGCAATATCTAACAATTTAACCATTTCTTTCTTCAACTAATTTATTTTACATCAGCATGCTTGTCACATTTATTTCCTATTTCTATGGTTTTCTGTTTCAGTTTCCTTTAAAGATTTCTCTGAGTGTGTTATTAGGCATCTCAGAGTTGTCTCTCAGGCTTTCTCCATTGCACTCTATGTACGTTCATAGAAGATTGAATCAATTGATATGGTTTCAGTCATCATCTGATGTCATGATGCCGCTACTATCAAAGCACTAACTCAGACACATATGTCCCAATGCCTTCTGGGCATTTCCACTTCAGTATCTCACAGTCACCACAAGTTAAAATGTTCCAAACTGAACTTTTCACCTTCCCCTCACTCCTCTACCAACCAAATGACTTTTTCTTCTTTGTTCTCCACCTCTCTAAATAACATTAGCATCTATTCAGTTTCCAAAGTAAGAAAAAATAAAGACATAATTCTTACTGCTCAATTTCCTTTATTCTCAAATGGAAATAATTATCAAATCTTGCCACTCTCATTCTTAATTTTCTTTGCTGGGATACTAGTCTCAGCTACCATCGCCTTTCACCTAAATACTACAGTGCAACAGTTTCCTAACCCTAGTCTCATTAACTCTTATCTTGCCTTCTTAAGTTAATTTTTATATCAGAGTTGCACTTCTTTTTAAAAATACAAATCTTGTCTTGCCACTTTCTTAAGAATTAAAATGTTTTAATTGATTCTTGTTGTACTTAGAAAGAATTCAAGTATATGAACATGGTTTGAAAGATTCTTCATTATGTAGGCCTTGATTACATTACTGGCTTTTATATCCTGCCCCCTCCTACTTATTCATACACATTCATTCCCTCTTAAATAACACACACACACACACACACAATCAGGAATTAGGCATTCCTTAATTCTTTCTGCCTAGGTTCAGTGTTTTTATGTTCCTGGACATCTTCTCTTATGTCACCTACCAGAGACAATCTTAGTTGCTTTTTTAGTTGCTATTTTCTCCCACTAGACTGTAAACTATGGCTATCTTATTCACTGCTCCGTTCAAGAACTAATCATAAAAGCTGGGGCTCAGTACATTTAAAAAAATAATGACTGAGTGGATCTATAATGCAAAATTAATTGGGGAATTGGACTTTTATTACTATTGCATACAAATTAACTTTTAAAAATAACATCTATTATTTTATCTCAAAGGCGTTACATGCTTATTGTGGAAAATTTGGTAAATAAAATATAGATATAATGCTTAAAGTTGTATTCCCTCATCACTATATCACATAACAATAACAGTTTTGAAAATCCATCATCTACTTTATTTTTACACAATTCAGAAAATTATACACTCTTTTCTAAATTGCTTTCTGAATATCTGTATCATTACATTGAAAGTTATTTTATAATATTATGTAACTGTGATTTACCTTTTTTGTTTTATAGTCAATAATACTTATATGTTTACTTCTTCTGATACAGACTTAGAAGTAATGAACAATTTAGTGAGACTGCCACTTTTTAAAAATGTCTAATATATTTAAATATGTTTTAGATATTTTAAAGATAAAAAGAAGTTGACTCTTCTAAAATTTGTTTCTCCAAAAATAGCTTATTAACCGCTAAGAAATTTCCAGTTGAGAGAAGTAGGGATGCACAGCTGTGTATACAAAACTCATTGGCCAATGATTTTTGTAGTAGCATATAAGTACATGTGTACAGGTGATGTTATAAGATTTTTCTCTAGCCTCATTGATTTTGTCTCCTAAGTGGTTGGCTCTAGCAGATGAAATTTCTTCAATTCCACATTTGGAGAAGGTCAAACAGGTGTCTGAAAAATCAATGAGTCTTAAAGTTGGCATATATAAGGATCATCTGGATAATTTGTCTATAATACAGATTTCTTCACCCATTCCCAGATATTCTAAACTAATCGGGTTGTGGTGGGGCCCAGGAATATTCATATTAGCAAGATATTGCTGTGATTCTGGTGGAAATAACTGGGCCACACTTTAAGAAACACTGGCAAGGGATTTGTACTTAAACCACCCATGGACTTTTCATGAGTTCTTTACAATTTTTAACTATGAAACAATAACATGTAATCCTCTGGTTTTTTAAATAATACAAATTGGAGAGTAAAAAATATATACAAACTGTTCCTTCAAATGCACTCTTTACCTTTAGAAACACTGTTAAATATGATGGTGTTTTTAATGTTTCTTTTAATTACAAAGAGGTCAGTTTTTGAATGCACACTGCTTTTTTACCCTGAGGCCTTCCTATAATAAAATCAGTTTTTCCACTGCAGAGCTACCATCCGAATTGGAGGCTCATGTAAAATAGAATGTGGTTATGGCCATATTAAAAAAATGCAGCTAGTGTCTGTACCTGTCATTTTAATCCCACTTGATAATTTACTACTAATAGGGAGTTTCAATTGAACTATATTTTAGGTACATTTAAATATCATATTCATAAAGTGATTCATGTAAAACATCTTTTTTAATACTATATTATCTAATTTGCTTAAACTCTGCTCTAACATTTTACTTTAAAATCCATTATGAATTATAATTAGGGATTATTATGAGCATTTAGAATAGGGAAAAGTGACAAGGTAGAAAGCATATGTTTGAAAACACAAGCTTTATTTCTGGTTTTACCACTCATATGACATTACTAAATTCTTTCTCCTTCTCCCAGGCCTCTATTTATCATCAATTTAGCAAACATTTATTGAGCACTTTCTTAGTGTCAAGAATAGTGGACTTAAAGATGAAACTACAGTCTCTGTGCATGCTCTACCTTGACCTTCTCTTAGTGTTTTCATGAAAGACAAATGAAAGGGCTCCGTGAACTCTAGATACACATCAACATAAACATTTTATTATTGGCTGTGATTGTATTGATTAAACATAAAAATGTGCCATTAAAAGTTTATTTTATAAAATTCCTAAAGATCACATAATTAACAAATGTGTAGATAATTATTTTCTAAATTTTAAAAATTTGCCTATAATAAGAACAGGTCTACATATTGTTTGTCTCTATTAAGGTGGGTGCTTGGAACTAATTTTTTCTCAAGTCCAAAGTAGAATTCTTTATCTTGACAATATATCTATTATGTCACTGCTAATAACTGCTTTCTTCTAGTTAAAATTTGCTACTAATTTCATCCAATAATACTCTGATTATTTTCCTCTAATTCTTGTTATTCATTCGCTATAAGCTTCTCATCTTGAAATCAAAGTAATTGAAGATGGTAAATGAATTGTAAAGCCTATTCAGAGGTATTGCAGCATGCAAGTGGGCATGTGTTCTCACGTATGTGTTAACAGATCCATGCCTTTAAGTAGTAGCTTTCACATGAGAATCTCATTTTCAAATATAAAAATGTAATTACACATTTTTCGATACACATGGCACTAGGCGTCTATTACTTCTTGCCCCCCTTAACTAAAATTGCTCTCACCATATGCCCCTGCTGACAAAATATCTGTAGGTCATTCTGTTGACATATGTGACCATGTCTGAATTATGCTATTACAATTCTGACCCTAGTAATTTAGAGCAGGCATGGCCACCTGTACAGTAGAATCTAATCTGTACACTAATAGATGAGGCTGCATGATTCCAAGACTGTCCTCAAAGAAAAATAATGGTGATCACTCAACCAATCTTTGGAATGCAAAATGGAGGCTTAGAGTGAGATAGGGGAAGGTCATCTAATTGGTCATAGAACAGAGTCAAAGCACAGATTTTAAAAAATCAGATAGAAGGAGAGAGAAGCTGAGTCACCAACGTGTGACACTATGTAAGATATAAAGCCAACTCCTGCTCCTGAAGGAATTTCAAGAGGTTGTGTAAAAACTGTAATGAATCTTGATCTTCAACCTGAACCATTTTTCTTTTCTTCTTCTTCTTCTTTTTTTTTTTTTTTTTTTTTGTGGTAGGGCTAATTACACTATATTTGCCATATATCGTATATCGTTACTATACTGTAATTACTTTTCTCAACAGGTCTAGTTGTTGAGCTTTTCTTGGGTTCTGTGAAGCTTCTACCCATGGCTGAAATATTTGTCATATTTCTACTTATATCCCTGCACTATAACTTCCATTATTTGAGTTACCTGAAGTGCTTCATTGTTCCTTCAAACCATTAGAGCACAGCTAACACAGATTCTTAGTTCTAGTAAGGAAAGAAATATGGTCAAATCTTCTCTCAACTGGAAACTATTTCTCTTGTTTTTCAGATTCATGAAGAATCTCAAAGTAAAAATGCCTCATAAAATAAAGGATTTATAATTGTGTGAATTTTATTTATTCCAATTCAGCAGTGATGTTCCATTAGCATTACTCATACTTTGGCAGTTTGATTTCTAATGATGTTAAATGGTCTCTAAGTCTGGACTGGCTTGGATGACCTGTTTTAAGAAGGACATTTCAGTAGATGCATTATAATACATATTTACACACATGCATGTGCCCACTCATTTATATTGGTGTCCAAAGACTAAACAGAAGCTTCTTTTCAGCAGTTTAATGTGATTGGCTAAAGAGCAAAATAAATCTTAATTTGTGATTTATTATTCCATAATTGGTCATTGTAGTAGATACTATGGAACATCTCCTAGACTCTCTCCCTCAAGACCTATTTATATGTATATATTCTAATACAGTTCCCCAGTAAGGCTTCTTCATAAAATTCTCTTTCTGTCACTTTACATGGAGCAAAAGCTAATACAGAGAAAATTCAGGCCCTGCCATTTATAAGAATATAAACTAAAGGAATTTTCTTTCTTAAAATTTGGAAAGGGTGGTCTAGAAGAGCTTAAGAGTTTGAGGAAGCACAACCAAGAATTATCTCATCGGGTTTATGAAAACTCACTATTTTCTATAGAATATTTGCAAGATGGAAGGGATATTGTTTTCAGAATATCCGAAATAGAGATTTAGTTTGGACTTCCCCATATGAAGTTAGCTGGTATTGCATGTGATAAAAACGTGCCACATCTGGGGAGAATCTTCAGATTTAACTATTGAAAAGCCAGGATTGCATATAACTCTTACAGAAAACAGGATACGGATATTTTATGTATTATTTTTATTTTAAAAGCAGAAACATATCCCAGAGCAATGCCCATGATATATTGCTAAGTGAGAAAAACAAGTTGCATATATATGTATAATATAATTTTTATAATTGGAAATGGTACCAGAATCCTCTAGGTACAAGTATATTTCTTTGCATAGTTTTGTGGATAAGGAAGGACATATAACAGTTATCAGCATTAATAGGGTGAGACAGGTAGAGGGAGAGATTAGCATGATTGTGAATATAATGGGTTTTAAAAAACATTTTTCTTCTGTACTATTCTATTGTTTTCTTCTGATTGAGACTAAAAGGTAGGAGGTTTGTAATAATGCAAGAGGCATTTAAGATTTAAAATTAAAAGGAACAATGTCTTTAATTTAAAAACCAGACTACAGACAATTCTTCTAAATTAAAAAAAATCATTCTTTGTAATGTGATACCAGCTAATGTTTATATTACTGAAAGAATGACTCCAAGTCTACAGTGGAATGTTCTATAAACAAAGACAATTACTTCAAAGAACTGTGGTAAGAATAAATGAAATTGAGTTATAATTGATGACAGAATTTTTTGAAATTTCTTTCTCAGAAATGCCTGTATGTATTACGTCTGACTAATAAGCCAGTTCTTCGAAGTTCTCTAGTCAGAACTGTTTTAAAGAAATAGTATAGAGAGGGTATGTCATGTTTAAATGCACCCCATAGTTTTCAAGAGAAAATTTAAGCTTATTAAAATGGAATGTAGGTCTCAGATGTACATCCTTCTTGCCCCCACCCCTTTAATTTCATCTGCCCTAACCTCTCTCCTGTCAGGCATCTTCAGCCTTCATGAAGTATTTCATATTGTAGAAGGCTTCCAAAGTTATCTCCCTCTGTGTCTTTGTACATTATGCTTCCTCATAGTACGATTCCCTCTCAACTAACAAGTTCCACTTTTCCAGAAAAGTTTTTTCCTCCTTTGATGTTGCATTGCAGTGTCTTCTTTGAGTATCATTTTTATGCCTCCAAGCGTTAGCCTGGATTAAGTGCCTTCCCAGCACATCCCCAAAATATCTCAGGGATTTTCTTTCTCATGGCATTCATCCCAACGAATTCATTTTTTTCAGCTTTATTGCAATATAATTGATATACAATAAACAGCACATTTTAAAGTGTATAATTTAATGAGCTCTGACATATGTATACAGCCATGAAACCATCACCACAAATCAAGATAATGAACTTTTTTCATCACCCACAAAAATTTATTCATGTCCCTTTGTATTATTTCCTCCTATCCCTCCCCACACTCCCTGTGCATCCCTAGGCTACGACTGATCTGTTTTCTATCATGATAGATGATTTTGGATTCTACAGAATTTTGTGTAAATGGGACCATATAGTATGTACTCTTTAATTTTTAGCTTTTTACACTCAGCATAATTATTTTAAGATCATTGATACTGGATGTCTCAACCATTTATTTATTCTTTTATTTCTGAGTAGTATTCTGTTGTGTGGTCATAGCAAAAAATTGTTATTTATTTGCATATGAGTAGACATTGCTCTTGTTTCCAGTTTTTGGCTATTACAAATAAAGTTGCTAAGCACATTTGTGTTCCAGACTTTGTGTGCACATATGTCTTTTTTTCTCCTGTGTAAATACCTATGAGTGTGCATTAGTGTGCTAAGACTGCAGTACAGTGGATGACTTAGAAAAATATAAATTAATTTTTTCCCACAGTTTTAGAAGCTAGAAGTCCAAAATCAAGGTGTTGGCAGGGTCATGCTTCCTCCGAAGGCATTAGGGAACAATCCTTCCTTGCCTTTTCTATGTTCTGGCATTCCTTGACTTGTAGATAAATCACTCCAATCTCTGCCTCTGTCTTCACATGGATTTCATTCCTGTGTGTCTTTGTTTCTGTGTCCAAATTTCCCTCTCTTAAAGTAACCCTGAGGTTGCCCAGAAAAAAGTGCTCAGAAAAACAAAAAGTGTTCATCTCTGGATGTATAGATCTAAATACAGATGTTTAGTGTAATCACTGCTTTTTCAAACAAATTGTTGGAATATGTATTTTTAAAGTGATAAATAAAATAACAGAGGTTGAGGAAAGACCAGTATAGTTTTACTTTTGTACTTTTTACAACTCTTATCATGTAAGGATGGATCAATAATGTCAAAACTATTCGTAATTATAAATGAACATACTTATGCTAAAAGGAAAATTTGAGCAAAAAACTTAGAAACTGCACAGATTTAACAGCTTTAAGTTATTTTAAGATATTAACATGAAGATTTAATTCTAGATTACTTGAAACATTTTAATGTATTTAAAAATATTTTCTTCATTTTGTTTGAAATAATAACATCAAAAATGAAATGCTGTTCAGAGATTAAGAAGCTAAGCATACTTCTAATATTTAATACAGTTATCTAAGCCATTTTTGAAAACCAAAAGCAACTTTGGGAAGAAATCAGTATTACTTTAAAGTGAGAACAGACACTCTTCAGAAAAATAAACATTAAGAGAATTTTACTCTGTTGCCCATTTCAGATGTACTTGTAGACTATTTACTATAAGGAATTTGAAACTAGGTTAATTGGAAATTTAAAAGTTTCATTTAGTATTTGTAACCTCAAGCTTCACAGTAGATAAGTATAAGGTAAATATATCTAAGATAAACACTTTTTGTTCTTTGGAAACTTCATTGATACCTTTTATTTTTAAATATAGGGACCATGTTTAATATCCAAAATGAATTTTAATACCTAATACATAATTACGCTATTGAAATGTTCAACAAATAGCTTTCAGCTGATTGAGTAAGTGTACTTATTTACAGCTGTTGTATTAGTCTATTTGCACACTGCCATAAAGAACTGCCTGAGACTGGGTAATTTATGAAGAAAGGACGTTTAGTTAACTCACAACTCCACAGGTTTAACAGAAATGACAGCTGGGAGGTCTCAGGAAACTTACCATCATGGCAGAAAGTGAAGGAGAAACAAGGACCTTCTTCACATGGTGGCAGGAAAGACAGAGAGCATGTGGGGGAAAGTGCCACACACTTTGAAACAAACAGATCTCCTGAGAGCTCTATCATGAGACAGCATTAGGGGGATGGTGCTAAACCATTAGAAACCACCCCCACGATCCAATCACCTCCCACCAGGCCCCACCATCAGCAAATGGAAATTGCAATTCAACATGAGATTTGGGTGGGGACACAGAGCCAAAACGTATCAATTGTATTTTTCATATTAAGCTTATGTGGAAAAGACTGTCTCCGATTACCTTCAATTACTGGGATTCATTGCAATGCAAATGTAACCTTAGTTTCTAATGTGTATTGGGTGAATTGTGTCCTCCCCCACGTTCATTCCACTGGATCCCAGAATGTGACCTTATTTGGAAATAAGGTTTTTGCAGATGTAATCAGGTTAAGATGACATCATCCTGGTTTTGGGTGGGTTCTAGTCCAATAACTGATGTCTCTATTAGAAGGAAATGTGCACACTGAGATACCCAGAGCGACTACCACTGAAAGAAAGAGGCAGAGATTGGAATGATGCCTCTACAAGCTAAGGAACACCAACAACTGCCAGCCACCATCAGAAGCTGGGAGATAGCAGTGGAATAGATTCTCCTTTGAAGAATCCAGAGGAAGTATGGCCCTACCAACACCTTGATTTCAGACTTCTTGCATCCAGAACTATGAGAATACTTTTCTCTTGTTTCAAGCCACTCAGTTTGTGGCACTGTGTTACAGTAGCCCTAAGAAATGAATGCATGATGTTACAGTTTCAAGTTGTTAGCTTTATTTCTGAACTTCCTATTTTTCTTTTAAATTAGCCACCCTGCCACCCACAAATTTTGTGGATCAAGCTACTAGGAATTGGTTTCTGTTTCTTGGCCAAAAGAGCGGGAGGCAAGAGAATCTGATGTACAAAACCTAGAATAATACATTTGCAGCTGTTTTTGACAGAATGTATCTGTGTTCTCGATTTAAATGTATACCTCCTTAACACATGAACTTATTAATCCAGAACACTAAATATATTATATATGCTATCTCAGTCAGAATTCATTCAGGAAAACAAACAAAAACATCATTTGTCATTCATAGTCTTAAACATAGAAGGCATTCAAAGCAGAAAATTCATCAAATAGCTAAAGGAAAATGCTGAGAAGCCAACTAGAGAGTGAGGGAACCTAGAGATTAGGAGCAAAAGGAAGTTACTTTCATTCCTAGACCAGAGGACAAAGGAAGAAAGCAGAGTTATGGTAGTTCAGGACTGGGTTCCCACGCAGAAGCTGGCATCACAACAGGCTTGTTCAGTGGAGGCTGGAGCCATAAAAGACAAGCTGCTCCTGTTGGAGACGCCAGTGCAAGAGGAAAGACGTTTATCCTTCTGTTGATTTAACACAGTTGGGAGTCCAGTGACATAGGAGCTCAGGAATTGGTGCCTGTAAGGGTCAGTCCTCTGCCTTCCAGAGCTGAGCAGGGGAGCTAAAAGGAATGTAGATCTCAGCAAGAAGATCTTTCATATCCATTACTTTTTGTTTATCTCTTCCATTATCACCCAGGTCAGGCCCTAATCAGCATTCCTCTTGTATGTTATAAACTTCTAACAATTTTCTCTGACTCTAGTTAGAACTTCCTCTTAGTCATTGTGAATATAAAGCCATTTGCTTAACCCATGTAAAGAAATGAGTTTCCTTATTTGCTAGAGGGTAAAGTCTAACCTTATTCAGTTGATGTTTTGGGTCCCTAAATATTGTTCAAGATATCTTTTAAATTATCTCCAATATTTGTGTACATAATTATACTCCTGCCAGATATAACTATAATAGCATTTTTGGAGAAAAATGAACAAACAAAAATCCATACAAAGTTGTTGAATATTTATGATTAGTTTTAAAATTGCATAAGACATACTGCAATTCCTAAAGAACACTGAGACATACAATTCAATGAGATCTAGGCAGTTCCTGAACTTCAGTTTAAATACCTGCATGTGTTTACTCAAAGTTGTATAGCAGCAATTCGATCAGAGCTCAACAATAGTTGATAATAAATACTTACTTTATAAGTAAAATCATGAATAACAGTCCAGTTTTCTAAGGTCTGAAGTCTTTGGTGAAAGGTGTTATGAGCCTGATGCCAGATATATACATTTTTGCATATAATCATTGGATGAAATACAAAAATGTTTTGAGGTTTTTAACAATTTTTTTAAAAGTTTGAAGGTACAGTATTGCACTTTCTGCTTTATTACACAAAGTCAATGAGCCTGGCTTTCCTAAATTGCATAAAGATAATAATGAGAATTTAAAATATTTAGAACTGAAATAATTATAAATAAGTATACACATAGAGAAGTCTAAAATATTTTCTATTATAGGGTACACGCTTAAAAACCTTTGTTAAATGTATGAATCAGTTAATCATCATATAAGGACACAAAAAATCTACTTTATAGTAGTCATATATTAATCTTTGCTATATACTGGATTCCTTCTGCTTATGGACCATTTAAATGTATTTTTAGCTTTCTAAAGAATTAGCTATAGCCATATGCTTGCCTGCATCTATTTTCAATGAGCACGAAATGTTAAATTATTTTTTTCAAGGTTTAGTACTGATATGTAAAAGTTAGTAATAATGCAATTTGTTCAAATATACATCTTTTCAATGTGCTGAAACAGATTTTCCCATTCCTTCAGTTATATAGACAGATGTAAAGAAAATATATTTATGCTTTTGTGAAAAGGGTTTGTCAGGATGCTTGGGAACATCAGGAGCCTAGAATTTACATGCTGGTAGTGTGTAGTTTTAGGCAGTACCCCTATGTCAAGAGTATGTACAGCCAAAATTTTGCCAAAGAGCCAAAAAGACTTCCCATTTTATGCAAAGTGGAACCATAGCCTTTATTCCTGAGACTGAGAATTATTAAAATACCTTGAATACCGGGATGGGGCCCATCGAGGTTTGCCAGCAGGCAAGGGCAGCAAGCATGCTCCATGTCCATAAGACAAGTCTAGTATGAAAAAAACATTCTGGACCCATCACTTGCACCTGACATTGTCTTAGGGAGGGTTGAATTTGAGCACAATAAATGATTTATGCTGGAAAATACTCAGACCTGTGATTGTTGGTAAGCTTGAAAAACTGAAAAGCAAGCAAATTTAAAAATCTGTTCTTTAAAAGCTATCATAGTTGAGACTCAAGGCATTTCTTTTTGTTGTGGGACCTCCTAAATGAACCTAATACAGGGAGGAATACTTCTCCAAAGAATGAGCATCTGCATTAAAAAAACTGGCCTTATGGCCAACTTGACTTCTGGGCATTCATTTATTTCTGTCTAACAGAAGTTCAGCTTTGTGACAATTTCTGTTGCTTATGGCCTTGTACCAGATATCTGAACAGCTCTGAACTTTAGCCATGGGAGTGATTTCTGAACTGGAGAACGACGACCCACAAAGAAAGGCTGTGAGAACGCCAACCATTGCATAAACTTGACTTAATGAAGTCCACCTGAGTTCACAGTCTCTGACCATGCTAGCAGGCCATTAAAGAGAAGGACACATTCAACAAGCCAGGGCAAGCAAGGCTGGGGTCCTTATGAATAGCTTTAGATATTGAGGAAAGACTGAATTTCCTGCTATGAGAGGCAGTTGAGGATCCAGATTTGTCATAATGTGAACATTATTTTAACTATGACACTCGAAACCAGGAAAATAATTATTATATTTCAAATATATGTATTGAATTTCAGATTTCATCTTTCAAATTGAGTCCTATATCTCTAATTTTTAAAGATGCATTCCTTCAAATGAATACATCATTCTTTGTTTGCTAACTTGCCATTAGAATTATTTCTTTTTACAGTCAATGTATTATGGGAATTTAGTCTTAGCTCTGTTACTAACTAGCTGGGTGGGACTCTGAATAAATTACCTTGCTTTATTGGATATTTGATTGTTTTCCTTCTTAAAATGAAGAAAATGTACCACACGATTTCCAGGGACTCCTGTAGCTCTAAAAGCACTCAAATGTCCTTTATATGCATGTGTTACAGATATTTTATTGACAGAATGACATCTCATTTTCCAAAATGTTGCCCAGCAGGATATGCCACACCTCCCAGATATTAAATCAATTGGGTAGTAAAACAACTATTTTATTCAGAGTAGGGAATAGAACTGTCAAAACAATTGCACATTCTTAATGTACTAAGACAGAGATGTCAAAATTTATGACAATTTAATAACTGCCAGACATCTTGATTTTCCCATTTTTCCCTTATGAAAAAGAGAATTTAGATTGCTCATACACAATTAAAAGCAAGTGTTTCTTTTCAAACTCTTCAAAATTTATTTTAAAAATTTAATCATAAGCAGGATGTGGCTATCAAGTGAAACACTGTATTAAATCATGGTCTCAACATGGGTGTTACTTTTCAGTGAATACATATATTTCCTTTCAATAATTTGATAAAATTTCTCTGACTTTTTCCACAGATACTTTTACGCTTCAGAAAGTTTTATCAGTTATTTAACTCTTTCCTTTTATAAAAAGTTTTTACTTTCAAATTTTATTTCATAAATGTGTGTTCAATAAATATTTGCTATTTTCAAAGTACTTCACAAATATACTTATTGAAGTCGTACTGTCATAAAATAATATCATTATGTGTATGTTGTTAAGGTACAACATAAACAGTAGTTATTCTTGATTTTCTAGAACCTTTGCTAATCAAAGTGTGGACCATGGAGTAGCAGCCTTAGTACCACCTGGGAGCTTATTAGAAACATAAAATTTCAGCCTAACCCCACCCCTCTTGAATCAATGTTAAATCATAAGTATACTCAGGTTTGAGATGTGCTTGTCCAAAACAGATGTTTCTGCTTCCGCTCTGAGAGCCATGCTTCAAGTGTCAAGCCAGGAGACAAATTGGGGAGATCCTGCTGGCTTTTTGTTTGTTTGTTTGTTTGTTTTCACCTCATGGCTTTCCTGGGATAGCACTGAGATGATGGTTAATACTCATAGAGTGGCATATTTAAGCCGACATTTAAGAATGGCTTTAGTTATAGAGAAGATTTTCACGTTGATTTTGGAGGAAGATGTTCTCCTTGTAGTAGTGTAAATCACCTAGATGGTACATTAAATATACTTTTTTTCCATTTTTAAAGTAAAATTATCATAGGCTGATTGCATTTGAATTAAGAATTGTTCATTTCTATGGAATTTCAAAGGGTTTTGATTATAAATTAATTGTTTCAAAGTATTTTGTGTTTGGATATGCAACCATTAAAGATCCATAGAAATGTGTGACTACATCTAAGGGGTGGATGTTGGCTCAAAATGTGCTGAATATAAACCTTACAAAGTAAAATATATAATTTTCCTACATCTATTTTCACTTCTGGTGGCCTCTTTTATCCAAAGATATTCATGCTTTGGATATAAAATCCTGTGATGTAATTTGAGGGAAAATTACGGTGTGAGTTTTGTTTATAACAATGTAGTGGTCAGAAGAACCCACTCCACCTTGGCACTGGCTTAAAGTTTGGAAACTGTTCATGTTCATTTGTAACGCATCCAAATGACAGTTAGAAAAGAGATATTTGAAGGTGGAAATGGTTCATATAAATCAAAGTAAATGTTTTCTAAAATGAGAGAACATACAGTATATATGATTTGATATGACATAACATAATACAATACACTAAGGCTCTTACAGAAAAGGGCTGAATCCAAAAGTAAATGGAAAGACAAAAAAAAAAAAAAGTAGGAAACAAGGACAATCCTACTCTTCTTCACCTTCAATAGGAGATGTAAATTTGCAAAATGTTGGTGGAAAAGGCTCATTCACCTAATCAACAAATGTCCATTGTTTGCCTGTGTGCAAAATGCTGCATTAAATACTGCACTAGCATCTCAAAAAAGGCAGAAAAGTAACATTATAAAATAGTTATTGATCATCAGGAGTTGTAGAGTAGGGTCAATGTAAGAAAAACTTATGTAAAAATTATACTATAAATCATAACTCAACTTGGAAATGGAATTTCACTTCAAGTTTGAAGTGGAGACAAAGGAAAAATAAAGAGTGAAAATGTAAGATTTATATTATATTAAAGAATATAATAGGAGGAGAATAAGAATGGAAGATTAAAAAGTATAGGGAAGCCACTGAAATGAAGGAGAAAGGGACATATAGATTAATAACCAATATTTTTTGGGAGTGGAAGAAACATAGAAATATGGGAAACTGAAATTTTTGGAGAGAGATGGGATTATTAACAGATTTTCTTAAAAGTTAGGCTGTGTCCTTTGTAGGGACATGGATGCAGCTGGAAACCATCATTCTCAGCAAACTATCGCAAGAACAGAAAACCAAATACCACATGTTCTCACTCATAGGTGGGAATTGAACAATGAGATCACTTGGACACAGAAAGGGGAGCATCACACACTGGGTCCTATTGTGGGGAGCGGGTAGGCGGGAGGGATAGCATTAGGAAATATACCTAATGTAAATGATGAGTTAATGGGTGCAGCACACCAACATGGCATATGTATACATATGGAACAAACCTGTACGTTGTGCACATGTACCCTAGAACTTAAAGTATAAAAAAAAAAAAAGGGTGTCCACTTCAGTCTGTTCCTTTCAGTCTAGAAAGTACAGCTATAACAATAAGAATAGTTAACATTAATTCATGGCTTATAGTTAGGCACTGTTATCAGCACTATACATGTATCAATTAATCTTCGTAAGGAGCCAAAGAAGGAAGTACTCTTGTAATCCCTTCACAGATGAGAAAAAAAGAGGCAAAGAAGGGGTAATTGGCCCATGTTGGAACAGCTAGTTAGTGGTGGAGCTAGAGCTCAGAATGTCTGACTACAGAATTTTTGCTATTAACCACAATGCTATTAAGTCTCATAGTGTATAAATGTCATCCTGCCTCTAGATATTGTATTTCTAGAAAAGAAAATTATGTTTTTCTTTTTTAGGAAGGGGTGTATTTTCCACCTTAAATTGTTGGCTATTTTTGAAAGGCAATATAAGAAAGTAAAAAGGTCTGGGTTTTAGACAAACAGACCAAGATTCAAACCCTGACTCCACCACTGACTACTTGCCACATCTTTGGTAAACTATTTAACCTTTCTTATGTCCTTGTCTCATTCGTACATAATTGCCTCCAATGTTTGATGTGAGATCAGTAAGATTGAAAATATGACACAATGCTTGACAAGGCAGACACTCTAAAATGGCAGTTTTTATTTCTGACATTACTATTGTCTTTCTTACTGTCATTCTCAAGTTCTGTTAACTAACTGTTGTTAGTCATTTTCCTACACTTTCCCCACTAGAATATGAACTCTATAAGAGAATGGAATATCCGATGTTTCCAGCCCTAATGCAGTGCCTGGTACAGAAGAAGAGCTTCTCAGTATGTACGTAAATAGATGGCTGCTAAGCACATCCCTCTCTGCCTCTTCCTGCAATGTTTAGCACTATGAGATGCCTTTTTGCTGAATTCAGTACACCTCTCTATTCTTTTGTAGATTCAGCCATCTGGTCTATCAACTTTTTTTTTTTTTTTCCCCCAAGATTGTGGGTTATATTATGTGTCCAAACATGCCTTCTCTGTTTTCAGCCAAGCAAGAGCAAAAAAGTTTTCCTTTGGATGCCACCAGCATTTATTTGTGAGTTGATGGGGACAAAATTAACAGTTGTGAAGGTGAGGAAACAAAGGCCTGTGTAATATCCATGGGCATGACAGTCTTGAAGGTTTTGCTTCTTGCATTCTGTGCTTTCTGTCACCAACAATGTGAAGTTAGCTGGACAAGATAGCAGCATTTAGAACCATTTTCATTAATTTGAGTCCTTGAGTTAACTTTAATAAAAGGAGGCAAAAATATAGGAAGCTAGGGACTGACCATATTGGTTTTTAATCCAGAAAGATCAGTGAAGAGAATTCCCTTTGGCAGGTGCAAACAATTGTAAAGAAGGCTATACCCCCTGCCTCCCTCAAAAAAAATCATGAAACGTTTAAGCATTAAGGTATCTATTTTGACTTAGATAAATCTTTTCAGTTGGACACCTAGCTTACACACTCAACCTTGATGTGAGTTGAAAAATAAGTTATTATCTGAATAATTTATAAATATTATTACTTCCAAAAAAATTAAACATACCACTGTCACTGACAATAAATTAGCTTAGCATTTGTAGAGCAATGAATTATACTCTCATGTACTTATTTAAAAGGCCTTTAGAAGAGATTAAACTCAAAAATAAAAATAAATTTCAGACATTTAAAAAATAACTTTAGATGGTATATTTTTGTTTTATGATTTTTTAAGTAGAAAAGTACTAAAACAATGATTTCGCAGTAATGCAAATTCCATTTATATGGCACTCATATGTAGACTCTATATTTATCAACTTCCCACTTTCCCTAGAAATACATTGCAGAATAAAATGGAATTTCCAGACAGGACTCAGGTTTTTATGGCTTAATGTATGTCAGAGAAGCTGTCTCTTCTTTGCATCCATTGGTAATTATATAACATTGCTTCAAAATATGTCTGCTTTTGGGTTTCTGTTTATGTTTCTCTTTAAGCTATTTATAAATGTAGTCACTCGATAGCATGATGCTTTATTACTTTTTTCTTGTGTTACAACCAGCATAAAAACGATACAATCTGGTAAATAGGAAAAGTATCCAATAAATGAATCTGAACAACTCCTGAAAAATAAAAGTTTGCATATATTATCAAATCAGAGCTTTCATTTACATAATTCCTCTGACCAAAGTAATTTACTCATGAAAGTGAAATTGGAGAAAATCTAAACCCTTTTCCCAATTTGCCTAAATTTCTCTTTTATTTGTGGCCCATTGATAAACTCATTGAAAATTCAAAGATTTTATACCTACTATGTTCAGTACCCTGCATTTGGTGGCCATGGACTCTTGGCAGATACTTTTCCTTTAAGTCTTCTCCTTCAGTGCAATATAGAGTACACCTGCCATGAGCTCATGATCGGACTTTGTAAGCAGCAGTAATAGCGTTGGATTTTATTCTGAGTAATTGTGTTATATTAGTTAAAGTCATATATTCTCATACATTTATTTGATACTTATTTGATGAGGATCCTCTATTTTCCTGTCATAGTTCTAGGTTCTGGGAATAAAAGAGTGAGTACCACAGATGAAGACTCTGCTTTTTCTCAGTTACTGATGTTTCAGTGGGGATGCAGTACAGTCAGTGAGTCTCTCTGTCTCTCAATTAGTTAAACTATGGGTTTCCTAGAGTGTGGTGGGAAGGAATTGGAAGATAAATATGAGACCCTAGACTAGTTAATGCACAGTGGAGCACAAATGCCAAAGAAACGTTAGTGCTCATTCCACCAAATTCTATTCCCTATAAAATACAAAAAATTCTTAGGTCAAGTAAGTTAAAAATCAATGAAAAGCTTCTACAGTCATAGAACGTTATGAATTCATTGTAATGTCATTATAAATATTTCAGTTCTTAACCAAACGTGATACATATTATAAAAATAATGCCAAAGAATTATTGAAAACATTAATAATTTCACTTTGATGAAAATTATGTTAATATTGCTAATGCCAAAATATTTTAACTTTAAAATCATTGGGCATATAAAATATTAATATTCTTTTGGAAGTTTCAAAGTGGTTTCCTTCAGTAATAATTAAAATGATATTCATAGTATTCTAATGTGAATTAGGCATTCTCTTGAAAAAATCCTTGAACAATAGAATTTTAAGTTGTAATTCTAAATTTAAAATTTTAATTTTTAAATAAATTTGTATTTATATAATTTTAGACTTACATAAAGGTCATGAAGATAGTACAGAGGATTCCTGCGTACCTCACACCAAGTTTCCTCAATAAATAACATTTTATTTTAACATTATCTGTATGTCACAATTAATAAATCAAAATTGATACATTATTATTCCTGTGATCCACATTGTATTCATCCATCTTTAGGCTTGACCTAATGGTCTTTTTCTGTCTTAGAATTTCATCAGGTCACAACATTACATTTAGTTGTTATGTCTTAGACTCCTATTGGCTGTGACAGTCTCTCACTTTCTTCATTTTTATGTCTTTGACAGCTTTGAAGAGTCAGATACTTTGTAGACTGTCCCTTCATTGGGCTTTTTCTGATGTTTTTCTCATGTGACTGGAGTTAAGGACTTTTGGGGAGGAAGACCACAGAGAATAAGCATCATTCTCATTGTATCACATAAAGTTAACGTAATATCTACGTAGCATCCATGCTGGTGTTAACATTGATTATCTGGCTGAGGTGGAGTTTGACAGCTTTCTCCATGTCAACTTATTTTTTCTCTTTTACCGTGTTGTGCATTTGGAAGGAAGTCACTATGCATATCCCACACTTAAGAGGTAGAAGTTATGCTCCACTACCTTGAATATGGAGTATCTATATAATATATTTGAAGTTCTTCTGCGGAAGATATTTGTCTATTCTCTCAAATTTGTTTGTGTTTTTATATCAGTATGAGTTCACATTTATGTTATTTGGGATCTAATCCGATATAACATTATTTACTTCGTTGTTCAAGTTGTTCCATCTTTGGCCATTTGGCAGTCCTTCGGTTGGCTCATGTGCAAATTAGATATACCCCCACCATTGTTCATGGGTTTTTTGTTTTTATTGTTGTCATTTTATCTTCTGCACTACAAAATGGCTCAGACTCATCTTGTCCTCAGTCTTAGAATCTGTCATTTCTTTGTGAAGCTCTGATTCATTTAATCGGAAAATGATATTAGAAACTAAAGTCTAGTGAATAGGTGTGCTTATTACTCCAAGGGTGTCACTGCTTCTGCAGCCTTTCAGAAAAAAAAAGTGTGTATATTACATACTCATATATAAAAATATTTTTGTATACATCTGCATCTATATTATTAAACTGAATTTTAACTATGCATTCATTTGAGCAGTCAAATCTGTTAATGGGAGCACAAGCTGCATATTGATAAACAGAAAATAATTCATTTGGTAATTTAATCACCCTTTGCTGCTGCTACATTCCAGAAGAAAGTTATCAGTAGATGGAAGGAATCTTACTTTGTGCTCTAAAACAGGTTTTTATATCCAATCGTATAATAATGGTATGATTTTGTGTTTGTTAGAATAGATTTGGGTGCACCTATTTATTTTGGGCATTGTGTAAGAGTTGATAGATTTAGTAAAGCAGAAAAATTTTCCCAAAAGCAGAATTGGAGATGAAAATTTAAGTGTATATGGTTTACTAGGGGGTGCTCATCAGAAAATATCTGAATAGAGAGAGTGAAGCAGTATAGGAAAGGAAAAGGGATTAACAAGGATGTGATCTTAGAAAACGACTGCCTGGCCTGAGCCAGAGAAGAAGGGCAGTAACGCTTAAACTGCACCTCAGAATCATCTCCCTGAGGCAAAAAGCCTAACCTTTTCTATTTATTTCCTACTAGTTATTAATAATAGTTATTGGCTGTGGGCAACTTCCTTGGGCATAATTTTCTTACCAAGATGATTGTCATCGGCTGAGGGTAATTTTCTGAAAAATGTAGTGCAGCTGTGAGCATCTAAAAACTAACCCAGCAGACACAGTAAGGGGAGCAGGCTGGGGCACCACTGTTCTCTTATAATACACAAGGAGGATCACCTTAGCTTCAGAGTTACGGAAGTTTATTAATGGTTAAAATGATACTGAATGCAGCTCAGCTAGACCGAAGAGTCTCACCGTTAGCAGAGAGGAGATTTATGCAGCAGTCATGTTGTGGAACAGTGTACAAAATATTAGAGGTTAAAGAAACTCTGAAGGGAGCAGAATCAACAACCAGCTCCCAATCATGTAGAGCCTCAAAATGTTATTCGAGATGAAGACCAAAATAAATAGGAAGTTTGAAAAATATAAATAACAATCCATTCATGCAAATAAAATGCTCATGGAGTACATATTTTATGCCAGGCATTGTTCTGGATGCAGCAGTGAAAGAAACAGAAAGTATCTTCTCTCATGAAGGTTACATTCTATTGAGAGGAGGTGGGAAAGAAACCAATGAAATAGTATGTGGTTCCATGGCTCCACTGGTGATGAGAACTAGAGGAGAAAGAAAGCACTGCATGAGGATGGGGGTCATGGTTTCAGATGTGATAATAAGAGAAGACTTACTTTAAAAGGTGAAGGAAACTAGCTATTCAAAGATTAGGAGAAAGCATATTTTAGGTGAAAAGCATAGCTTGTGTAAAGGCATTGTGATTGTATATGCAAGGAACAGCAAGGAGAACAAGTTTGCCAATTCCTGATACAGGCAATAACAAGTATTTTAGATTTTATACAGAGAAGATGGGAAGCAACTGGGTGCTTTAAAACATAGGATTGATGTGATTTGACTTATTATTTTTTAATCTAAAAAGTTAATGGAGTCAATGATTTGCAGATGGGACTTTTCTTCATAGCCTTTGTATTATGTAGGATCTTTAATTTTGTAAATGACAGATAATTTAGCTCAAAGTGGTCTAAACTGGAATTTCTCAGCCTCAGCACTATTGATATTTTAGGCCAAGTAATTCTTTGTTGTGTGGGCCTGTCCTGTGCACTGTAGGAAGTTTACCAGCATCCCTGATCATTACCCACTAGATACCAATAACAACCTCCTTCACTGCCCCCCCACTGGCATCCCTAGGTGTGAAAGTAAAAAAATGTCTCCAAGCATGTCACAATATTCCCTGGGGGACAAAATTATCTGAAATTGAGATCTAGATTAAAACAAAATTAATCTATTACTTCATATTATTTAAAAGGTTGGTTGGATACAGGACTCAAATGCTGTTGTGTGAAGCATCTCTTTGGAGTCCTTCCTCTGTTGTTCCTCCTCTGTCAGACTTCCTGTTGCTCTAGGCTTACATTATCACAATGACAAAAATTCAAAGAAATACAGGAGACTTCTCTTTCCCAAAAATCCCACAGATGACTTACCACATCTCATTGGCTCTGGTTGGCTATGGGTCCCTCTTAAGACAATCTATTATTGGTTTATTCCAATCAGGGGTGTCTTGGAGTGGGGACCATTTCACTGAGAGCAGGGAAAGGTTGCATTTTTTTATTCCAAAGGAAACTTAGAGCAGAACTGTCAGGAAAGGTAAGTAATGGATTTTATGAAAGCAACCAAAAAACTCTTCATTATTGATCTGACATGGAGATCGATTTGGGTAGTGTTTAAGAGTACTTTGCCATGGTGATGATAGTTAAAATACTGTAGTGTGTATTTATAAATTTTTAAGAAGATAGATCTTTAAGTCTTCTCAACAGGCACATACAACACATATACAGACACGCACAAAATGGTAACTATGTAGAGGTGATGGATATGTCAATTAACTTGATTATGGTAATTATTTCACAATGTATATGTATATCAAAGCATCACATTGTACAAGTTAAACATATACACATTTTATATTTCAATTATATATCAATACAGTTGTTTTAAAAAGAAGTACTTTCTAGGGAAAGCCTAGGGACAGTGGTAGAGAGGGAGTTAATATACTCTGTGACTTTGAATGCTTGTAAATGAAGATCATTACCCATCAGCACTCAGTGACATTGTATGGTGCCTACAATTCAAGTCAATAAAGTTCCTACAAAAGGAAAAACAACAAAAAAGTGCCTCTGCACAGCTAAGCTATAGAATGTTACGGGAGACAAATGCATAAATACACATGGTTAACCATATAGCTTGTTCAAATCAGAACGTTTTGGGGTATAAAAGTGCTATAATTTGGATATGACTTGTTTGATCCCTCCAAATCTTGTTGAAATTTGATTCTCAGTGTTGGAGGTGGGAGCCTAATGAGAGGTGTTTGAGTCATGGAGGCAGATCCCTCATGAATGGCTTGGTGTAGTACTCCAAGTAGTGAGTGAGCTCTTACTCTATTAGTTCCCACAAGAACCGATTGTTAAATAGAGCCTGGTACCTTTCCCCATTCTCTCTCTCACTTCATGTGATTCACCTTCCGCTATGAGGAAGAGCCCCCTGAGGGCCTCACCAGAGGCAGATGGTAGTGTATCTGGAATTGGTGGGTTCTTGGTTTCGCTGACTTCAAGAATGAAGCCGTGGACCCTCGTGGTGAGTGTTAAAGTTCTTAAAGATGGTGCATCTGGAGTTTGTTCCTTCTGATGTTCGGACATGTTCTGACTTTCTTCCTTCTGGTGGGTTTGTGGTCTCATTGGCTTCAGGAGTAAAGCTGCAGACCTTCGCGGTGAGTGTTATAGCTCTTAAGGCAGCATGTCTGGTCTGGAGTTGTTCATCCCTCCCAGTGGATTCATGGTCTCGCTGGCCTCAGGAGTGAAGCTGCAGACCTTCTCAGTGTTACAGCTCATAAAGGCAATGTGGACCTAAAGAGTGAGCAGCAGCAAGATTTACTGTGAAGAGTGAAAGAACAAAGCTTCCACAGCGTGGAAGAGGAACCCAGAGGATTACCACTGTTTGCTCGGGCAGCCTTCTTTTATTCCCGTATCTGACCCTACCCACATCCTGCTGATTGGTCCATTTTACAGAGAGGCAAGTGGTCTATTTTACAGAGAGCCCTGATTGGTCCATTTTACAGAGAGCTGATTGGTTCATTTTGACAAAGTGCTGATTGGTGTGTTTACAATCCCTGAGCTAGACACAGAGTTCTGATTGGTGCATTTACAATCCTTTAGCTAGATACAAAAGTTCTCCAAGTCCCCAACTGACTCAGGAGCCCAGCTGGCTTCACCTAGTGGATCCTGCTCTGAGGCAGCAGGGGGAGCTGCCCACAAATCCCAGGTCACGTGCCCGCACTCCTCAGCCCTTGGGCTGTGGATGGGACTAGGCGCAGTGGAACAGGGGGTGGCGCTTGTCAGGGAAGCTTGGGCCGGGCCTCTCGGGAGCCCACAGGGGCAGGGGCTGCTTGGGCATGGCAGACTGCAGGCCCAGAACCCTGCCCTGAGGGAAGCAGCTGAGGCCTGGTGAGAATTTGAGTGTGGCAGGGGCAGGCTGGCAGTGCTGGGTGACCCAGCACAACCTCCGCAGCCACTGGCCCTGGAGCTAATCCCCTCACTCCCAGGGGCTGGTGGTGCCAGCTGGCCGCTCTGGAGTGCGGGGCTGGCTGAGACCACACCCACCCAGAACTCATGCTGGCCGCAAGCGCCACACACAAACCTGGTTCCTGCCCACACCTCTCCCTCCACACCTCCTTGCAAGAAGAGGGAGCCAGCTCCAGCCTTGGCCAGCCCAGAGAGGGGCTCCCACAGTGCAGTGGTGGGCTGAAGGGCTCCTCAAGTACAGCCAGAGTGGACACCGAGGGCAAGGAGGTGCCGAGAGCGAGTGAGGGCTGCTAGCACGTTGTCACCTCTCAATAGCACCACACTTCTTGTACAACCTGCAGAACTGTGAGTCAGATAAACTTTTTTTCTTCATAAATTATCCATCCTCAAGTGTTCCTTGATAGCAACACAAAAATAGACCAAGACAGAAAGGTTATGCTATTGATAATCACTCTAGGAAAACATGCAAACCAAGATGTGTGACCATCTTACTTATCACCCATTGTATTAGTTCATTTTCATGCTACTGATAAAGACATATCTGAAACTGGGAACAAAAGAGTCTTAATTGGACTTACAGTTGTATATGGCTGGGAAGGCCTCAGAATCATGGCAGGAGGTGAAAGGCACTTCTTACATGGTGGTGGCAAGAGAAAAATGAGGAAGAAGCAAAAGCAGAAACCCTTGATAAACCCAACAGATCTCGTGAGACTTATTCACTATCATGAGAATATCATGGGAAAGCCCGGCCCCCATGATTTGATTACCTCCCCCGGGTACCTCCCACAACATGTGAAAATTCTGGGAGATACAATTCAATTATTCAAGTATGGAGACACAGTAAAACCATATCACTCTACCTCTGTCCCCTCCAAATCTCTTGTCTTCACATTTGAAAACCAATCATGCCTTCCCAACAGTCCTCCAAAGTTTTAATTCATTTCAGCATTAACCCAAAAGTCCACAGTCCAAAGTCTTACCTGAGACAAGGCAAGTCCCTTCTGCCTATGAGCCTGCAAAATAAAAAGCAAGTTAATTACTTCCTAGAAACAATGGGGGTACAAGCATTGGGTAAATATAGCCATTCCAAATGGAAGAAATTGGCCAAAACAAAGGGGCTACTGGCCCCATGCAAGTCTGAAATTCAACAGGACAGTCAAGTCTTAAAGCTCCAAAATGATCTCCTTTGACTCTGTCTTACATCTGGGTCGTGCTGATGCAAGAGATGGGTTCCCATGGCCCTGGGCAGCTCTGCCTCTGTGGCATTGCAGGGTACAGCCTCCCTCCCAACTGCTTTCATGGACTGGTGTTGAGTGCAGCTTTTCCAGGCATACAGTGCAAGCTGTCAGTGGATCTACCATTCTGGGGTCTGGAGGATGGTGGCCGTCTTCTCACAGCTCCACTAGGTGGTGCCCCAGTAGGGACTCTGTGTGGGTGCTCTGACCCCACATTTCCTTTCTGCACTGCCCTAGCAGAGGTTGTCCCTGGAAGCCCCGCCCCTGCAATAAACTTCTGCATGCATCCAGGCATTTTCCATACATCCCCTGAAATCTAGGTGGACATTCCCAAACCTCAATTTTTCTTGACTTCTGTGCACCCACAGGCCTGAACACAGCACAGGGAACTTGGGTCTGGTGCATGAAACCATTTTTTCCTCCTAGGCACTGGGCCTGTTATTGTAGGGGCTGCCATGAAGACCTCTGTCATGCCCTGGAGACATATTCCCCATTGTCTTGGGGTTTAACATTAGGTTCCTCATTACTTATGCAAATTTCTGCAGCTGGCTTGAATTTCTCCTGAGAAAATGGGATTTTCTTTTCTATCACATTGTCAGGCTGCAAAGTTTTTGAACTTTTATGCCGCTCTGTTTCCCTTATACAACTAAATGCCTTTAACAGCACCCAAGTCATCTCGATTACTTTGCTGCTTAGAAATTTCTTTCGCCAGATAGCCTAAATCATCTCTCTCAAGTTCAAAGTTCTACCGATCTCTACACAAGGGGTGAAGTGTTCCCAGTCTCTTCACTAAAATATAACAAGAGTCACCTTTCCTCCACTTCCCAAGTTTCTCATCTCCATTTGAGACCATCTCTGCCTGGAATTTATTGTTCATATCACTATTAGCATTTTTGTGAAAGACATTCAACAAGTCTCTAGGAAGTTCCAAACTTTTCCACATTTTCCTGTCTTCTGAACCCTCCAAACTGCTCCAACCTCTGCCTGTTACCCAGTTCCAAAGTTGCTTCTATATTTTTGGGTATCTTTTCAGCAATTCCTGACTCTACTGGTAACAATTTACTGAATTAGTCTGTTTTCATGCTGCTTATAAAGACATACCAGAGGCTGGACAATTTATACAAGAAAGAGGTGTAATGGACCTCTTTCACTTGGCCAGGGAAGCCTCACAATCATGGTGGAAGGCAAGGAGGAGCAAATCACGTCTTACATGGATGGCAGCAGGCAAAGAGAGAGCTTGTGCAGGGAAACTCCACCTTATAAAATCATCAGATCTCGTGAGACTTATTTACTATCACAGGAATAGCATAACAAAGAACAGCCCCCATGATTCAATTATGTCCCCTGGGTCCCTCCCACAACATGTGGGAATTGTGGGAGATACAATTCAAGTTGATATATGAATGGGGACACAGTCAAACCATATCACCCATCTTGTTTAGCATCTGATGCTTCAGAGTTGTTCCTTTTAGTTCTATATTTCTTATTTCTACATATTTATATAAATATTCTTATAAATATAGTCCTATAAAATTGTAGGTGACTAAAGGATTAATACAAAGTTACTGAAAGAAAGCAGCATAAATGTAATTATTATCCTGTGATTTAAAAAAGATAAAATAAGAACCATGGAAATCCAATCCATGTATTTTAAAATTATAACCTGTAGTTACAAGGTCACAGAGTCTATGGGGTCTTTGTAGGAACTTCTAAAGAAGCTGAGGAAGGAGTTAGGTTTGAGAAATATGGAGAGAGAACACTAAGAATGTCACTAAACTGAGAACTACAAGGAAGTCCCAAGTGTTCACATTGCACATCTGGAGGCAAGGAGGTGACACTCAAGGAAAGCTGAAAAGATAACTTTAGAATTCTAACAAACAATCCTAGATTTATCCCCAGCTTCCCAACCCAACCAAAAGTTATTTAGTTATGTTCTGCTTTTAGCTGGACTCAATATGAAAATGTTTCTGGCATAAAATACACATTTTCTATAGATCAGAGCCTGTCCAAGCTTTCAGCACCAAAAATCTCAGTTGGTCTAGGCATTTGTGTTCTTTCTCCATTATGGCTTAAGCCTGAGAAGTTGTGTATGATCTTTCAGCCTTGATAAGAAGATTAGAGAAAAATTGGAGGTGAGGTCATAGAGATTAGGAAACCTTGCTGCAATTAAGAGGCAGTTACTTCTTTTGAAACATGCATTCAAGTTTCTTCCTGAGACAATTTTCTCAAGTGGCTCTCTGAGATAATATTTTACTGTTTACCTCTCTCTACCACATCAATTTTTCTTGTTCTTATTATATATCTTAATATGGATCTTAAGGACTAATGAAAATAGATTTTAAAATATAAGTTAATATAAAATATATTTTAATAATAAAATATAAGTTAGGATTTAAGAGTGTATTAAATATAGGAAAACTGTATTAAATATATGAAAAGAGCCAAGTTAAATAACAGCTACATTCAATTTTTGTAAACCGGTAAGAGATTCCTGCACTATTTACATATATCAAATGGGACTAAATGTTTAAATGGAATTCCTGAAACTTTTCAAGTTCTACTATCAGTGATGAAATAAGAAGTCAGTTGGCCGGGCGTGGTGGCTCATGCCTGTAATCCCAGCACTTTGGGAGGCTGAGGTGGGCGAATCATGAGGTCAGGAGATCGAGACCATCTTGTCTAACATGGTGAAACCCCATCTCTACTAAAAATACAAAAAAATTAGCCGGGTGTGGTGGCGGGCGCCTGTAGTCCCAGCTACTTGGGAGGCTGAGGCAGGAGAATGACGTGAACCCGGGAGGCAGAGCTTGCCAGTGAGCCAAGATTGCACCACTGGGCGACAGAGCCAGAATCCATCTCCAAAAAAAGCCACAAGTCAGTTAAAGTGAATACTACGTAAATAATTCTGAGTACACGTTGAGGCAGGCACCTACTCTGGAAAGGTGGGTATACTTTTGAAATACAAACTCTGAGAATGGCACCTGCACTTATATTACAGTAATTACAGGAAGGAACTTTTTTTTTTTTTTTTTTTTTTTTTTTTTTTTTTTTTTTTGAGACGGAGTCTTGCTCTGTCACCCAGGCTGGAGTGCAGTGGCCGGATCTCAGCTCACTGCAAGCTCCGCCTCCCGGGTTTACGCCATTCTCCTGCCTCAGCCTCCCGAGTAGCTGGGACTACAGGCGCCCACCACCTTGCCGGCTAGTTTTTTGTATTTTTTAGTAGAGACGGGGTTTCACCGTGTTAGCCAGGATGGTCTCGATTTCCTGACCTCGTGATCCGCCCGTCTCGGCCTCCCAAAGTGCTGGGATTACAGGCTTGAGCCACCGCGCCCGGCCACAGGAAGGAACATTTAAACATAACTCATAATACCTAAGGATTCTACTTGTTGGCATTGTTGGGAAAAAGAGAAGAGAGGTTTTAGTCGGGAGACATTAACTGAAAGTAAAATGATATAACACCAGAAGTCATACAGAAATTAAAATATAAAATAAATATGAGGACCATAAGAAAACTTCAGGATAAGAGTTAAAGTTCAAGAAAATGTAAAGGCGTTTCGTTAGAAACTTTCAAGTAATTTGATATATAATTGTTTAAATGGATCTTTTTACTTGAGGAATGTGGGCTTAAGTGGAGACTACTTTCAAAAAAGCTGTGGTGGGTGCTGTTTAGATGACATGTACCCTGCTATATTCATTTCATCTGGAAGCCAAAGAGCTTATTTGTAAATTCTGAAAAGACTGCAAAATTTTCATCTTGTTTTCCAACATTAAAATCGCAAGCACTGTTCATTGTGATTTTTTAAAAAAGATATATCCTGTATGATTTCAGGCAGTCTAGAAAAATAGATGGATAGATATTGATGATAGATATGATTTTACTGGCTGAAACCTTTTTAAAATTTTATATAATGGATGGCACATTAAGTTGAGAAACAGAGAAGATACTAGTGAAAATTATAGGGTGTATAATTTTATGAGTTTTTGCAATATTTTATAAAAATAATATTAAACAGGCGTTATGCTGTGTTACAATAATTCTTATTTGCTTGTTTTATATAGCTTTATTTGATATTACATAAGAGAAACAAAAACTCGTTGTTATAGGAAAATCTAGTAGTCTATAAACTAAAAAGAATTAGAATCATTTTCTTCAATGTAAAGAGATTGCAGAATCCTGAAAAACAAATACAAGGCTATCAAAATCTACACCAAGTAAGCACTGTGATAAAGAATCAAGCCAGGAATGTCTGTCTCTGCTATGAGGCCTTCAGCAAACTACTTCTTTTTGTAGTTATCTATCATGTGTAAGTTGACTAGATGCTCTCCCAGCGTTTTCTAGTTCTATAATTAAAACATCTTATTCAAAGTTTATTCTCAATTAAAAGTGAACATTTCTATAGAGTATGGGAAAGTTTAAAAGAGGCATAAACTAGGACAGATCTCATTTTAAATTAACTGTACAAGCAAGCCGATATCCTCAAAGAGCAATGAAGTACTGATTCATGCTACAATATGGATAAATCTTAAAAATATTATGGTAAGTTAAAGAACAAGAGGATTATATATTAGATGATTCCATTTATATAAAATGCCCAAAATTAGCATACCTATGTACACATAAATTACAAAAAGTATATTACTGTTTGCCTTGAACTAGGAGGATGGAGAGAGCAGTACCTGTATCGGGTATGAGTTTTCTTTTGTGTTTTGTTTTGTTTGAGACTGAGTCTCACTCTGTTGCCCAGGTTGGAGTGCAGTGGCATAATCTCAGCTCACTGCTACCTCTGCCTCCCAGGTTCAAGCGATTCTCCTTCCTCAGCCTCCCGAGTAGCTGGGATTACAGGCGCCCACCACCATGTCCGGCTAATTTTTGTATTTTTAGTAGAGATGGGGTTTCACCATGCTGGCTAGGTTGGTTTCGAATTGCTGGCCTCAAGTGATCCTCCCATCTTGGACTCTCAACGTGCTGGGATTTACAGGCATGAGCCACTATGCCCGTCCAGTTTTCTTTTGAGGGTGACAAAAATGTTCTAAAATGAGGCTTTACATGGGCGAATTGTATGGCATGTAAAATACATCTCAGTTAAGTGTTTAAAAAAGATAGCGAAATCCTTGTATAAAACAAGCCTACAGCAAGACAAGGTGAGCAGAATATAATTATTATGAACATAGGAATTTGCCTCTCTTTTTTATTGCTGAATTCTCTGCAGCTAAAATCTATAACTAGCACCAGTTATATATTTGACAAATTTTTGTCTGAAGTCTTATATTAAGTTAGGAATAGAAAAGCAAAAAACTTTCAGCTTAAAATCATTTTCAAATTGTTATGTTTTTACTAATTATTTTCTTTTCCATCTGTCAGCAGTGCAAGAGAAATAATGTTTCTTCTCATTCTTGTATACTAGGGCTATTGGTATCCCGTCAGCAATCCAAACCTATAGCTGTCATTTTCAGCCAAGGTAGGAAATGTGCTAGCTGAAAGAACACAGGGCCCTAAGATATCAGAAGCAATTCTGTGCTGACTGGCCTATGAGGAAGGGTGTCCACAGATCTTGTTGTGAGAAGCCCAACTGGAATACATTTTAGAGGCTTATATTAAGTCTAGAGAGTAAGATGTGCATGTCTACTTCCCGTCTTTGATTTTATCCCTTTGTTTGTTTGTTTTACCAGGTATGAAAAAAGAAATATATGCTTGTTACCTGTCTGAGGTTGATGCCTCTGGTTCCAGCATAAGGGCTTTCTTTGAGTGGTTTGCCATAAGGTAGGTCTAAGAAGTTGGATCCTACCTCAAAAGACCTTAATCTCATGTCTCTTAGGACATTCTCTCATCAAGAAATTCTTTTTTTTTTTTTTTTTATAAGCAGTTTTTTTATTACATGCAAAAGTTTTAAATCACTCGTAATCTCAGCATTTTATTTTTTATTTTTTTATTTTTTTCTTTTTCTGTTTTCTTTTTTTTTTTTTTTTTAATTTATTTATTATTATTATACTTTAAGTTGTAGGGTACATGTGCATAACGTGCAGGTTTGTTACATATGTATACTTGTGCCATGTTGCTGTGCTGCACCCATCAACTCGTCATTTACATCAGGTATAACTCCCAATGCAATCCCTCCCCCCTCCCCCCTCCCCATGATAGGCCCCCGTGTGTGATGTTCCCCTTCCTGAGTCCGAGTGATCTCATTGTTCAGTTCCCACCTATGAGTGAGAACATGCGGTGTTTGGTTTCAGCCATCCCATTACTGGGTATATACCCAAAGGATTATAAATTATGCTGCTATAAAGACACATGCACACGTATGTTTATTGCAGCACTATTCACAATAGCAAAGACTTGGAATCAACCCAAATGTCCATCAGTGACAGATTGGATTAAGAAAATGTGGCACATATACACCATGGAATACTATGCAGCCATAAAAAAGGATGAGTTTGAGTCCTTTGTAGGGACTTGGATGCAGCTGGAATCCATCATTCTTAGCAAACTATCACAAGAACAGAAAACTCATCAAGAAATTCTATTTCTATTATTGCAGATTCTAAGTTGCTAGCAAGTCTGGTTACATTTTTTGGACAGAGAATCTTTAGGTGTTTTTTTGTTACTGTGGTTGTTGTTTTGGTTTGCTGCTTGATTCTCTTTTGATTTGTTTTATTTATTTATTTACTTATTTTCCTCTTACATTTATTTCTGCAGACTATGTTACCTGGACTTTCCAGATATAGATTCCTGTTTGGCTGAGGGATGGATCCTCATGCTCTTCTTGTCTCAGAAGGTTTCCCAATTCCAACAAAGTAGATTATTTGCTACTTTCTATTTTCCCTACACAAAATCATCATGGATATCCAAAATTGATGCAGACATGTAGCTGAGCAATTAATATTCTTTATCAGTAATCAAGATCTGACATTAATAATTAGGTACATTTAATTTATGTGGCTACCCTAATATTTAACAAAACTTTTAAGTATGTTCAGTAAACAAAAAGCTAAATTAGAAAAAGAACAATGATGAATTGATATAATACTTCAACAATCAAGTTGTACACAGATAGTTCTATGAAGCACCATAGAATAATTGGAATTTAAAGTGACTAATGTAGCTAAATAGATACATATTTGATATTGCTTTTGAAAAGGAAAGTAAAAGTTATGGTTTGAAAAATATAATTCTGGAATACAAGAATACAAAAATTTTAATTAAATAATTATGTCAATAATTTTGCTTCTATAAATGAATGTTATGTGTGAATGAAAAAATATATAAAAGACTTCAGATAAAAATAAAATATATAATACCTAATATTATATTTACAAATAATTAAAAATAGTGTATTGCATTGTATGGTATAAATGAATTTTTGTTTTAGGCAAGTTTATTCAAATTGATTCTGGTTACGTTGCTTGTTTTATGGGACTGCTAATTTAAGTATCTCAAAGCATTAAGTACCTTAGAATATTCATTTCTGGCTGGGCACGGTGGCTCATGCCTGTAATCCCAGCACTTTGGGAGGCTGAGGCGGGCAGATCACGAGGTCAGGAGATCGAGACCACAGTGAAACCCCGTCTCTACTAAAAATACAAAAAATTAGTGGGGCGTGGTGGCGGGCGCCTGTGGTCCCAGCTACTCGGGAAGCTGAGGCAGAATGGCGTGAACCCAGGAGGCAGAGCTTGTAGTGAGAGGAGATCGCGCCACTGCACTCCAGCCTGGGCGATAGATAGAGACTCTGTCTCAAAAAAAAAAAAAAAAAAAAAAAATTCATTTCTTTACTTTAGTATTTTACCCCAAAAATTATACTCTCCTAAAAGGGAAGCACATTGTTTTAATTTGTATAAAATACCATTAAACACTTTTGCAAAAAATATATATATATAAAATATATGTTAATATACATAATATATAAAATATATATATTAATACATATAATATATAATATATTATACATTATATAATATATGTTATATATATTGATATATATTTATATATATAGTAAACCCAAGTGAATGAGAAATCTGTTAGATTTACTACTCTCACTATAGAGTATAATTTCAATGGATAGCTTGATGACGACAGAAACTTATAAAGAAACCACCGGGTGTTCCTTTTGTGACAACTTTCTATGGATCTTTTTTCTGAAAAGTGTGGTTGACAGCATTTCATGTGTATATGCATCATATCCTGTGTTCTATTGCCCCAACTGCAGTTTTGTGGCAAACTTTACCCTGTCATCACAGTATTGAGCCATCGATGACTTGGTCTTACATTTTGGTTAACTACATCACAATGACCACATTGATAAAAAATTTAAAACATAACCCTTATTATTTAAATATAATGGTAGAAGTTGAATGTGTTATAGTAGAAAAACTCAGCGTGTTCAGGCAGTGATTAGTGATGATGAGTTAATAGATAAATACTAGTTTTACAATATCAAAAATGGAGAAATATTTTCAGTAGCTCATATTTTAAGGTCCCTTTAACCACCAGAATTGAAATGCTTGGGTTTAGAACATAATTTTTATTGTATGGGGGTGTCATAAAGTGAAATATTGATCAGTTTTAGGTTGAGGGAAACCTGAGTTTTAATTCTGACGCTGGTACATATTGGCTTCCTTTCTTGACTCTCAGTATCTACTGAATTTTTTTGAGAGAAGTCAACAAAATACTATATGTAAAGTGCCTGATATGTTCTAGACACACTATAATAAGCATTCTTTTTAGTTGTTTATTGTAGTTATTTGATATGACCAGATTTATGAACCACTGTTATTAAGATCTGAAGCAATCTTTGTTGGTAAATAATTTCAAAAATGATGTCCCTCTATTCTAAATGCCTGTCTACCTCCTTTTGTATTTTAAAAAGAGTAAAATAAACTAATCAATAAATGAAACAATTATTCATTTGAAATTTCTCTTATATTTTTAAGATATTAAATGTTTGTTAAGCATGTGACTACCTCCTGAAATTGCCATTTGTTTTATAATAAATTCTCCACTGAGACTATTTTCATCAATAAGTATTAAAAATTTTTACCTCACTTTCCATTATCTCTATGTGTTGGTGTGCATTTTTTGTGAAATATGAATATGCAAAACCATAATCAGCAGGAAATTTAATTTCCTAACCCAAGTAAGGATAAAATGCAAGTTGTAGATTATCCCACTCTCTAATCACTGAAATATGATATCTTTCAGAACATTGCACATAACTGAAGTACTTTCACCAATTCAACTGGAACTTTTCCAATTGACCCAAGAGGTACTACATAAAATAGAAAGGACCTCAGCATCTTTGTGCCTTCGTTTAGTTAGGCATGGGGGGCATAGTTGCAGAGCTGCCGTTAAGGAACTTTCCAAATTTGTCCTATTATTTCACAAGTGTGTGAAAGAGTATCATACAAATAATTTTTAAATTAAACTGATCTCTTGTATGCCAGAATAAATCTACGATGAGTTTTATATTGGTTCGGCCCTGAGCAATTGTTTGACCTAATTCCATTTAGTATCCTGGGAGAGGGTAGGGTGGAAGAGACAGAAACTAATTCCTCTGCTAGGAGTACTGAAAAAGTACTCCACCCACCAGTGCTTATACACAGTATGTGGGCTATATAATTGTCAGTGCTGCCTTTGATAAACAGCCATATATCCTAATCACAATTATCCACAGGAAAATAATGTGTCCTTAATAACTGAAAGAAATTTGAGTTTTAAAAAAATCACACAATTTAGTAGATAGAAAAAGAAAATGTTACTTTTTGCTCACATATTCTTGTGGAGCATGAAGTTCTGTAAGCAATATGGCCCACAGACCAGCAGCAGTATCTGGAAGTTTCATAGCAGTTCAGAATCTTGGATCCTATCTCAGATATACTGAGATTCACATTTGTGTTTTAACATGATACTCAGGTGTACTGTATGCTCCTCTAAGTTTGAGAAATACTGAGTTCAAGAATCTGAAAGTTACCGTGGGTACAAGAATCCAGACTGCAATAGTCAATAGCATCCACCCAATCCAGACTGTAATCAGCCTGAAGTGATTCATTCACCGTTTACTTTGTCTTATTTACTTGCATATTGAGACGATATTTACTAAATGTTAAGTGAACAAATCTAAGCCTATAGCTCAATGAATTTTTATACATATACAATACCATAGTTCTTTCTCTTCCACATCCATTTTATTGAATGTCTACGTTTTTGGTACTCTCATATTCCGAGAGAGAAATCATATGATCTTGAAGAATGCTACTTTCCTTGGAATTTTAATTTTCAACCTCACTTAGACTTCTAACATTGCAAAGTAATTATTGCCTTTGGTCTTATTCAGCTAAAATTTCCATTTTCTCAAAAGGTATTTCCAATCTTTGTCATCATCCTCAAGGATTCTTCATTTCTGTTATCTTTTTGCTTTCAGTGGATGACCTTTTCCCTTACCTCACCAAGAAAATTGAGGCAATCCAGAGAGAACTTTCTTACCTCCTGCTTCCTCCCTTATTTGTCTTCAAGATTTAGAAACAGTCCCTACATCCATGCTTTCTTACTTGCCTCCTCTTTCTACCTAAAGCAGTGTCTTATCTCCTTCTGTTTACTTGGCCCCATCAGTTTCTTTCTTCCTCTTAATCATTCTATTAATTTAGTCTTCTCATTATACATTTATATTTATAAATTTATATGTAATATATGTTAAATGTAGTTTCATGCATACATAATATATATAAATGTAAATATATGCCATGCATAATCACATCTATATATAAACATATATCATATATTCAAATATATATAAATATATCATATATTTATATGTGTGTATATATATAATTGAGCCCCCAATTGAAAGAAAAATACCCAAAGTTCTCCCTTGATTCTGTGCCACTCTGTAGTTTCTACACCACCTTTCTCTTTAATCTCATTGTCATGCTTCTTGAGCTTCTTGATTCATCTCCTTGTTTCCACTTCTGCAACTTTCACGTACGCTTCCTCAACATTAGGTGTGCTTTTCCCACTCCTTTTTTGAAACAATTTCTGCAGATATCATTTGTCGCATTTGCCAAATTCAGTATACACGTTTTTTTCCTCATTTGATTTCTATTTGAGTTTTCTGAAGCAATTTCTTAACTTGTCCAGAGTTGTAGTCTGCTTCTCACATTCTAAAACTAAGCTGTGCTTTTTCCATCTGTGCAAGACATGGTGAGAATATTATATAGTTTATAAATGCAAGTGCGTATTACATTGTTTTATAGCAATTGTGTATAGTTTTTTTTTTTTGTCTTTAACTTACAGAATGCAGTCAAAATGTTTTTCAATCTTACTTACATTAGATTTTTTTTTTCTCTCATGCCATCATCAATTTGCTTTGGTTTATTAATATTTAACTGTGTTCATAAAGACCGTGAAATGAGTATTTGTAAATGACTATGCCAACACTATGGAATGGAATCTATATGTAGTTTGCTATTAACAACTGCCTAATTTAAAATGTCCTATATATAGTAAGGTTCTGATACTGATTTCCCAGTTTTTATCTTCCTACCTAAGAAAGTTTTCAAAATCTTTAATCAAATATTGCAACATAATTGCCTCTCTTCTTGTATCACTTTTTGTTTTGTTTTGTTTTTCAGATTCTCTTCTATGTGTCCTGTATGTCCTTATCACAATTATCTACAAGGGTATGGTTACTTCCTTCTAGTAGGGCCACCATTCCTAACTGAACATTTTAGTACATATGTGAACTTGTTTAAAATTATTTTTAATGAGGTATTTTATTTAAAAGCAACAAATTCATCTTGGAAAACAAGGAGGTAAGAGTAGTCCCTGAGTATGTAATACTCCCTAAATTGGACTTACAAAACAGATATTAATTAACTTTAAAATATTGAAAATAAAAAGATAGGAAAAAATATGCCATGCACATTGACCAAAATAAAGTTGCTCTAGTTTTATAGAAAGCTCAATATGACCATTGGCAGTAATGGAGCAGTTCATTATGATGAAAATATCAATTTTCTATAATGGCATAACAATATAAACATTCGTACACCTAATTACGGCTTCAGTGTATGTCAAAAAATAGGCCTAAAAGGAGAAACAGACAAATATAAAATTAGTATTAGAAATTTTAAATTATTTTCATGGAACTGATAAATCATGTGGGTACAAAATCAATCAGGATATTGAGGGTTTAAATAACACTGAGATAACAGTTTGACTATATTTTAAACTGTTTCAAATATAATTGCTTGCATTCTTTTTGAGTAGACATAAAATACGTATGTATTGAAGTTGATACACTGCACCATAAAGTAAATAGCAATACATATCAAAGCACTAAAATTATACAGAATACATTCTTTAACAAGTGTTCAATTAACCTAACATCTTAGTCTATTTTTTGTTGCTATAAAGGAGTAGCTGAGTCAGAGAAATTTATAAAGAAAAGAGGTTTATTGGGCTCATTGTTCTGCAGGCTGTGTAAGAAGCATCATCCTGTCATCTGCTTCTGGTGAGGGCCTCTGGCTGCTTCCAGGCATGGAGGCAGGCAAAGCAGAACTGCCACTTGCAGAGATTACATGACAAAAGAAGAAGCAAGAAGAAGGTGGGGGAGATGCCAGTCTTTTTTTTTTTTTCTCGTTTTGGTTTTGAACAACCAGCTCTTGCAGTAACTGATAAAGCAGGAATTCACTGCCCAGAGAGGGTATTAATCTATTCATAAAGAGTTTGTCCCCATGACTCAAACACCTCCCACAAGCCCCTACCTCCAATATTGAGGATCAAATTTCAAACGAAGATTCTGGGGAACAAATATCCAAACCATAGCATTCTTCCCATGGCCCCCCAAAGTTTATGTCTTTCTCACATACAAAACATAATCATTCCATCCTTACAGTTCTCAAAATTCTAAACTTGTTCCAGCATCAACTCAAAAGTCCAAAGTCCAAAGTCTCATCTGAAACTCAAAGTATAATACATTTCTTCTAGCTAGGACTCCGTAAAGTCAAAATCTTAGATATTATTTACTTCTAAGATACAACAGTTGTATAATCATTGGGTACACTTTCCTTTCTTAAAAGGGAGAACTTTTCCAAACGAAAGGGGTAACAGGCCGAACACATGTCTAAAAACCAGCAGGACAGACATCCACTCTTAAAGTTTTAGAATTATTCCCTTTGACTTCACGTCCACATCCCAGTCACACTAGTTGGAGGGGTAGGCTCCTAAGGCCTAGGGGTGTCATGGCCTCATGGCTTTGCTGCGTGCAGACTACATATTGCTCTCATAAGTTGAAGCTGAATGTTTGTGGCTTCTCTATCCTGAAGGTGCATGCTGCCAGTGGCTGTATCATTCTAGAATCTGGAGGTCAATGGACCTGCTACCCCAGTTCTACTAGGGATTGCCCTAATAGAAGCTCTCTGCTTGTATCTCTGCCTTTGCTGTAAACTTCTTCCTGGGCACCTAGGATTTCTGATACATCCTCTAAAATTTAGTTGAAAGCCAGTAAATCCACTCCACTCTTCCATTCTACATGCCTACAAACTTAACACCACATGGAAGCTGCAAAGATTTGCCACTTGCTCTCTCCAGGTTGGTGGTCCAAGCAGTACATAGAACTTGATGAGCCCCTGCTGGAGCCAGAGTGGCTAGGATGTGGTCAACAGCATCTTGAGGTAGCAAGGGGCACCAATTGTCCTCGTAGGCCTCTGGGACTGTGAAGGGAGGGCTTGCATTCAAGATTTCTCAAATGCCTTTGGTGCCTATTTCCCATTGTTCTGAGTATTTGCATGTGGCTCCCTTTTAGTCACAGAAATCTCTTTAGCAAGTGGTTGTTCTATAGCACCCTTAGATTCCCCTCCTGGAAACATTCTTTCCTTGTCTACCAGCCAGGCTGTGAATTTTCCAAATTTTTATGCTGGGTTTCTCTTTAATTGTAATTTCCATCTTTAGGTCACTCTTTTGCTGCTGTATCTGATCATCAGTTATTAAAAGCAGACACACCACTTCTTAATGCTTTACTGATTAGAAATTTCTCTGCCAGATTCCCTTAGGTCATCACTCCTAGATTTGGCTTTCTGCCAAGCCCTAGGGAATGGACATAACAGAGCCAAATTCTTTGCTAAAGCATAACGTGGGTGATCTTTGCCTCCATTCCCAGTATCATCCTCTTTTCCATCCGAAACCTTGTTAGCATGGCCCTTAATATCTAATTTTCTATCAGCACGTTGGTTACAACCACTTAACAAATATCTAAGAACTTCTAAACTTTTCCTAGTGTTTTTGACTTCTTTTGAGTTCTCCAAACTCTTCCAACCTCTGCCAATTATCCAGTTCCAGAACCGTTTCACATTTTCAGGTATCCTTGTAGTGACACTACACTCTTCAGTAACAATTGTTTAAGTCTGTTTTGTATTGCTATAAAGGAATAACTGAGTCTAAGTAAATTATAAAGAAAAGAAGTTTATTTGGCTCATGGTTCTGCAGATTGTACAAAAAGCATGGAGCCAGCATCTGCTTCTCATGAGAGCTTCAGGCTGCTTCCACTCATGGAAGAAGACAAAGCGGAGCAATAGTGTGCAGAGATCACATAGTGAGAGAAGCAGTGAGAGAGAAGGAAGGTGCCAGACTCTTCTTAACAACCAGCTGTTGTGGGAATAAATAGAGAACTCACTCACTCACCCACCTCACTCTGCCTCTCTAGAAGGAAATTAATCTATTCATGATTAATTTCTGGTCTGCCCCCAGACCAAAACACCTCCCATTAGGTCCCCATCTCCAACATTGGGACAATATTTTAACATGAGATTTTTAGGGACAAACATCCAGACTATAGCGCTTAATACATATTAGAAACTCCTGACAAAACAAAGGCATAAATAATCAAAATAAATGAGAAATTACCATCACTGCAAATCTTGTTAGCATTACATAGATAATGAAAGCATATTATGAACATATTTTATTGAATGATTTTGAAAATTTATATGAAGTTAACAATTGTCTATGAAATGCACAATTTACTGTGTGCTACTAAATCCATCAAAGCAATATAATACTAATTAAAAACTTTCCTGACAAAAATCTTCAGTTTCAGATGGTGTCACTGGTATATTTTTCAAACACTGAAATAATATGTAAATTAATTTACCTAAAATGTCCTAGGAAATAATAATAATAATAATAAGAAGAAGAAGAAGAAGAAGAAGAAGAAGAAGAAACACTTTCTAACTAATTTTAATAAGTTAACATTATCTTGCTACTAAACTTCATATAAATATTACAAAAATGAATAATTCATCTCTCGGATACAGACACAAAAATCTTAAGCAAAATGTTAACAAATGAAATTCAATACTGTTAAAATGATAATATATTATAAAAATATACAGCTCATTCTAATAATGTAATGTTGGATTAACATTTTAAAAGTCAGTCACTTTATCACATTAATAAATAAGGAAAAATATATGAGTGTCTTAACGGAGGTAGAAAAACATTTGAACAAAATTCATTTTTTTGGTCTAACAACTCTTAATAATCTAGGACTAGAAAAGAATATCTTATTCTTAAAACAGAATTCACCAAAATTATATTTAATGTTTAGACAATGGATCATATCATTAAAATCAGAAAATATATAGGAATATTGGCTGCTACCACTTTTAATCAACCTTGAAATGGAGGTCCTAACAAGTGCACTTAGGCAGGATAAAGAAGTAAAAAGTATAAGTACAGCACAAAAAACTCTAATACTGGTTTTTAGCAAATGAATTCATTGTGTTATTTAAAATTCAAAAGGTTATTTAGATAAAGTATTAGAATTAATATCTGAAACTAACAAGATCACTAGATTGTAGAACTCTATACAAAATTAATTATATTTCTATATAGTGAGAGAAGCCATTTGGAAAACACATTTTTAAAATATAATTAATTTATAATAGATTCAGGAAAGAAATACACAAAAATAACTCTCAGAAAAGTATGTAAGACTTCTATACCAAAAACTTTATAACATTTTTGAGATAAATTTAAAAACTCAACAAAATCAACATTTAATATGCCAATAGCCTAGTTTTATGATGATGTAAATCCTACAAAAATTCTTCTAAAGATTCAATACAACACTCATCAAAATTCCACCAAGTTGTTTGTGAAAAATTGAGAAGATGATTCTAAAATGAACATTCAAATGCAAAGAAAATCTTACAGAACAAAATTAGAATTCTTATAGTTACAGATACAAGATTTATTACAATACTCTAAAAACTAAGACATTGTGTTATATACAAATATACAAATAGAATAGAACAGAAAGGATAGAAACACACATATATCAGTATTTGATTTAAGATAAGAGTGGCACTGAAAAGCAATGTAGACATGTTTTTATTCAAAAAGTGATCCTGAGTTAACTAAACGTATATACAGAATAAAATGAATCTTTACCTCTCCTATACACAAAATAAATTGTTGGTAGATTGTGAGAGAATATCTTTAATATTTCAGTAAGTAAAGATTTCTTTGATAAAATTACAAAAGCTCTAACCTTAAAATATATTTCAAACATTTTGGCAAAATAAAATGATAAAGTTTTGTTAATCAACAGCTCGCTACAAGATATACATTTTCTGCAGTATATCTGATCAGCAAAGAACTTGTATCCAGTACCTAAAGAGCTACCCCCAAATAGAAACATACATATAATCCAATTAAAATTAGGCAAATAAATGAACAAACACTTTATAAATGAAGTTACCCAAAAGGCCAATAAACAAATGAGTGCTCAACCTCATAAGTCACCAAGGAAATGAAAATGAAAATCATACAGTACTCAGGATGTAAATTGTTACACCCACCATTTTGGAAACATTTTCCAATAAGATAGCATATGACTTAGCAATTCATTCATAAGTATATGCCCAAAATAAATTCTTATATATATTAACAGAAAAACCCAAAAATGTGTTTCTCAAATGTAGATGAAACATAAGTTGTGGTTTCTGATACATAATCAATGTGAAAATATCATCCATTAGAATTTACATATTAATTTATTTTGAAAAGTCGCACTGAATTAGAAAAAAATATATATAGATGTAAGTATAGCAAAGGAAGAAAGGGCTTCAGCTAGGCAACAAATGCCATTAAAGATCAGAAAGTGCATACTGGCAACTATAGTTCCCCCTTGCCTAATGTTTTTCATTCCCGCCTCAGAAGTGCTATTAAACAAGCCTAATCCTAGACCTTTAATAAGGATCACTGACCAGCAGGACAAATGCCAAGAAAACATGCTAATGGCTCTTTAAATACAAGTCTATTTAAGGCACTATTTAACAGATTAGTCAAACTGATTTCTTGGCAGTTCCCACATTATTATGACCAAGACTCTGCCTGTGGAAACAGTCTGTGTTATAACCTTTCAGAGAAACACATCTTTTACCCAGGCCTCAAAGAATTCCCACAAAGATCCAAGGAATGTGAGCTCCCAACTAAAAAATAAATCACAAAACCTTCTGCATGGATAACTTGGTCTTGCAGAAATTGCTACTGCAGCCACTAGAAAGACAGACAGAGAGAGAGAAACAGAGAGAGACAGAGACAGAGACAGAGAGAGAGAGACAGAGACAGAGAGAGAGAGAGAGAGAGAGAGAGAGAGAGAAACTATTCCATGGTCTAAAGGTAAGCCTAAATTGAGTGCTTCTGATTCGTGAAGCTTGGGTCACATGGCTATTCCCTAGCTAGGAAAGCCAGAATGTTTAGCTTTTCTAAAGGGAGATGATATTTTACCCCTACCAAGACTTATAAGGTAAAGAATTACCAACATTAAAACAGGAGCTCAGTTGACGGTCACCAAAATATTGTAATTGTCTAATAAAAATGTAATATTTCTTCTGAATCTCAATTCTACCCCTGGTTTACTGCTTTACCACATACAGAGTGCCTGAAAGGTAATTACCAGGCCTTATAATACAGGACTAATTTGACACTTGTCATAAAGATCTTAGAATGCTCTGGTACACTCCGTTTCTCTTTTTTGTTTTCCTCCCTGTCTTCTTCCTTCCTTCCTTCCTTCCTCCATCTATGTCGTTTTTCCTTCCTTCCTTTCTTTCTTTTTGAATTATTCTCTTCTCCATCATTTTTACCCAAATGGTATAAGAATGATGTATAAAATGTTATATTGATTAGTAACTAAGTAGACGTTAAAAATTTAGTTGGTCTGACTCTTACATATTTAATGGACTACTGTGTAATTGTGGCTAATAAATTTGAAGAAAATAAGCTGATCGAATTTAACACATACAAAACAAAACCAATCAGGGGGACACTTTTTTTTGTTTGAATTGTCATATCTCATAACAAAAATTTGAAATTGTTTTAGACATTGATTTAAAACACCCAAGATGTGCCTATTCAGTTTGGCTCCAGCTAATATGCTGTGTCTGTATAAGTATGTTTGAAATTTCAAAAACTATGAAGGGTGTGACTTAAAACTGTAATTTCATGTCCATTGAAAGATTCCTTGTCAGTTGACCATTCATGTAACACCTTAAATTTAGTGTCATTTTGGTCTTGGGGATTTCCTGTGAATTTCAATCTTATTTGGTTTATTTTGCTTGTTTTATTATGTTTTGGTAAATAACTTGAGCTTTCCCAGGCTTGATTTAAAGTGTGAGATTTCCTGAGTTGGTGACATTGCTGAAGTGAGCTTTGGATTATTTATCTCTTACATTTTGTCTAATCCATAAAAAATGTCAAAACCCCTCCTTTATAACTTGACTTTTTATTGTTTCAAACCACCATGAACACCCATGGTTTCTACATAATTTCAGTACTAACACAGAAGTAAAAGGAATACAAAGTGCTTGAAAAATCAGAAGTCAGACATTCTACTACTCCAGGACAAAATTTCATGTACACACCGATGTCCAGCTTTTATCTAATATTTCTAACCCTTTTTTCTGTACCCATTTAGCTACTATAGGCACTACCAAAGGCATAATTTGACAGCAGACACTTATATTGAAGGCCTCAATAAGAAAAAAAATACTTATACTCAATGAGCATGTGAATTCACTTCTTCTACTGCCATTAACTATATGGAAGTTCATTCAATTATGGTAAATTCAAATCTTATTCAACAACTGTCTTGTTTTTCTTAAAATTAAGCGATGGTTATCTATTTTAACTAGATTTTCATGAGATATTTATTTAGATGATATTTTCAGTCTCTTTTGTAATTTTGTTAATACCAGACTTGCCTGTATGGAATGCAAGATTAATAACATTCCTGAAAGCAGAGAAGAAAGTTCTCATTCATATGTTATTGTTATAAAAGCAGCAGATGTTACAAAGTTTCAGAACTTGCAATCCAGCTAATCATTTACCACTTCCTCATTCAATAGTTCATTCACTAGCAGTTCTCATAATTGAGACCCACAAGTATTCCTTTAGTCTAAGAAGACATTATATGATATCATCTGTAAAAATATGATTGCTGTTTCCTGATTATAACAGACCAATATTGTGAGACCTCTCATTTTTGTACAACCCTGGGAACAGAGTTAGTATTATTTTTATTCTGATAGAAGAAAACAAGGTTCATGAGTTTTCAATGCTCATCTTTAAATCTTTCAAAACACCTCGTACTTGGAAAAAAATCTGGAGGCAACAATTGAAAAGAGCATTGCATCAGGATGAAGAGACCATGGTATTCTGCTGCTCCTTTGGCTAAGGATTGTTTTCTGGTCCAGTTGGAGGCCCCAGAGAGTGAGCTATGGCAGACTCATTAAGAAGGATTATAGAAATCCAACTTGGAAAATGGGGTATAGCTTTACTGCCAGCTGGAGATGAAAGATATTTCTAGTTCTTACAGCAATCAAAGTTCAGAAACAGTAAAATAAACAAAAAATGTAGGACTGGTAGATTATTTTGCTCTGGAACTAGTAGACAAAATTTTCTTTTACTGGAGAGGCTTCATTTTCTCAAGAGTTTTGTAAATGTTTTTTCCCTAACAATTGTTAACATATTACATTAGCCCAGGTAAAACTTGATCCAGCTGAAGTCCATCCATATTTCTACACCTTTGGCTTGTTTGTTAGTAAGGACTTCCACCACCAAAAAGACACATATTCGGCTTAAAGGCTGTCTTCTCCATAGCCTTACACAATCTACCCTGGGCTTTGTTTTTATGTTTATTATGAGGCTTTTTTTTTAAGCTTTCATGTATTGTATGTCAATATTTGCTTTCTTATTTGAATTGTTTGCTACAACATGCCTCTCTAGTTTATAAAATCCTTGAATATGAATACAATATCTAATCTTCTTTTATAATCACATATTGCTTTTATATAGCAAACACTCAGTAGAAGTTTATTGAATTAGTAAAGGTATATATGTAGGCATGAATAAATGAATGAATGAATCTATTTAGATGTCTAGCTTTTGTGCCAAGAGCGATTCAAAAACTCTACTTAAGGTAAATATTGATGTATCCACCCTGGTAGCATTTGATTACCATTAAATGTATTTATTCATAACATGTTTAGTTTAACTCAAATTATTAACCAATGTGTGCCAGGAGAGTCACTATTTAATATTCTCATATAAAATATCTAAAAGGGTAATGATGTCATAAGATTTAATGAGTTACCCTAAAGAGAACACTTAGAAGAGTAGCTGACACACAGCAAGTACTAGACAAGAGCTTGTGAAATAAAATTGATCACGGAATGATCTCTGAATGATCACAGAAGAGGTAGTCTGTATAGATTCTATGTATAATTAAAAATGATAAAAGAAACAGCATCTTACTTGACACATAGTAGGTTTTCTATCATGTAAAAATAACAAATATTATAAAATTTTAATTTATCTTCAATAAATCTACATTGAACTGAACTTTTTTTTTAATAGTGTAAAAATTTCAAATCTAGACTGGAAGCTTCTCCACTGATCTGAAATTTGATTTTCTCATTGATTATAGTGGTTGTTCAGTAAATGTTCAAAGGGAGTAACAATTAGGTCCTCCACTTATATTCCTGTAAAAGATCACTTATCTTTTGACATCTGTTGAATTTCTAGCCAACTTTATATATCTCTTTGACCACTTCAACTTCTAGGCTTTCTCCTGTGCCAAAGCAGGTAATTCCTGGTTTTTAATAAGCTGCATAATTTAATTGTTTTATTCCTTACTCATTTGTTATCCTTGTTGCCAGACCCAGTGTTGATCCAGTAGAAGAGCTAACCAAGCAGGATGCCTTTCCTCGAGCAGAGCTTCCAGGGCATTTGAAATCACATGAGGCAGGAAAGGAAGCAGAACAGGAAGCCCATCAAGAACAGAATTGCGTCTAAGGATGATTGCAAAGGATCAGTAAAGAAGAACTGCTGCCTATTCACAATAGCAAAGACTTGGAATCAACCCAAATGTCCATCAGTGACAGATTGGATTAAGAAAATGTGGCACATATACACCATGGAATACTATGCAGCCATCAAAAAGGACGAGTTTGTGTCCTTTGTAGGGACATGGATGCAGCTGGAAACCATCATTCTTAGCAAACTATCACAAGGACAGAAAACCAAACACCGCATGTTCTCACTCATAGGTGGGAACTGAACAATGAGATCACTTGGACTCAGGAAGGGGAACATCACACACTGGGGCCTATCATGGGGAGGGGGGAGGGGGGAGAGATTGCATTGGGAGTTATACCTGATGTAAATGACGAGTTGATGGGTGCAGCACACCAACATGGCACAAGTATACATATGTAACAAACCTGCAGGTTATGCACATGTACCCTACAACTTAAAGTATAATAATAATAAATAAATTAAAAATAAATAAATAATAAAAAAAAGAAGAAGTGCTGCAATGTTCAAGGAAAGATAATTACAGCCCATAGAAAAGAAACAAATGAGATGTAAAGAGCAGGACAGATGAAGGAGGAGCATTTGAGGAAATGTAAGACAGAAGGAGGAAAAATAGTTTATTCGTTTGGTTGTAACCAAACTGACTTTGCTAGAGTTGAAATAGGATGCTTTAACTACAATTAAATTCAACTAGGGTAGACTCTACTTAAACATATAGTGCTTCCAGGAAATAAGACATTTATTAAAACAAAAAATATTAGATATCCTCTATGTTGCAGATATTGAATATATGTACACAAATGAATAAAAAGGGGGCTTCAGAGGCTTGTACTATAGAGAGAAATTCACAAATCCAAAAAAAAAATTATGTAAATGCAGGTCTCATAGCTACTTGGAAATACTTTTATTTGTCTTTAATTATATGCTTGCTGTATTCTCTATGGCAATTAATAAAAATGTTTCTCACTCATCCTAAGGCTTTTATTTTCTCCTCACCCCTTTATCTTTGTGGAACTCTCTCCTCCCGCAGTTCTGGGAGATGGGGATATTCTAGCTTAGGCCCTCCAAATCTTCTTTTTAATTTGATCACAATATTTTTCTTCTTTTCTTTCTCCTTTTAGCTGCCAGCTTCAGAAACATTTGACCTTCTCCATTTAAGTCCAAGGTGAAAGTTCTGCATGAGTCTTCTTCTTTTTTACATTAGTTAGAACACGGTTCTAGCAATTACCTAATCTTTATCTTATATTTTCAATCTTTCTTCCTTGACTCCTTCCCCTGTACCATTGACTGTGCTCAGGTCATCTCAATCTGACAAACATTATTAAATATGATAAACTTTTAAACTGTCTTTTGTGAGCTGACTTTTGAGGAAAGCAATCCATATTCCTGCCTTTGTCCACTATCAACTCATTCAGCAAATGACTTGGTTTCTGGCATCTGCTTCTATCCACCTGATAGATCTGTTCTCCAGAGGGTACCAATGATCTGCTAATTACCAGTCCCAATATAGATACCTGTTCTCAGTGTCAGGTCTTTACCTCCAAGTTGCATTTAGTCCTGTGAACTAATTTATTTTGAGACTCACTTCATCTTGACTTGTACTCTCAAAGATTTCTTTTTTCCTATATATTTCTACTCAATAGTTGTCTCCTTCATTGTCTTAGAAGACTTCCAAGGTAGCAGCAAGTTGTAACTAATTACATGGCTCGGTGTTCAACACTGCTAACCCAACTGTATTTATTTGATGTGATAAATACTTTGTATATAGTGCTTAACATGCAGTAGGCCATGTCCCAAGTATTTGTATTTTTCTCTTTGATTCCATCCCAGATATTACTACCATCACTCAAATGACTTCACATAAACACAGAGTTTCTTGAGTATGTATTAAAATGGTAGCTGTTCTTTTCCCTTTAAAAGGTCAAGATCATTAAATTCCTTTCTAATGCTCCAGAGAGAGAAATGGAGAAAGAGACATATACTTGGGAGGTGTAAAAATGAGGCATGTTTAGGAAGAACAGAGAAAAATAACATCTGCATTTTGCAGACACTGCAAATGAGAAGAAAGAGAAACCCTTCTGGTTTTTATACTTCCTACATCTCTATAAAAGTTAAAGCCTCTAAGATCACAGAATATGTAACTAAGTTCAATGAAGATTTATGTTTAAATACTTTGCAATTGCAGTCAAGAAAACTGAGAATTATATTTAACTGTTAAGCAATGTGTGTGTATACAGTTTATTCCATAACGCATTTTTATTTGTTTTATTTTTAGAGAAATATAAAATAAAGAATTCTTTTAGATAAGGACATTAGAAGTTAAAGTTCTGGCATTCAATGTGGGTAGAATAGATAAGCAATACCAAATGCTGCTTTATTAAAGTTTCTTTCTATTTGCATCTGTTACACATTTACAGATCTATTAGGCAATATAGTGCACTATGTAACTATTACTAATTTCTGCTGACACTCTTCACAAATACAGGTGAACATATTATTATTAAAATATATCTCTTGATAGTTTCACTCTCTATAACAAACGGCACTATTTTTTAAAAAAAAGCTTCTGATTATCTTATTATAATTTAATAGTATATTAATGAATTGAGAAAAATACAGTCATGCACAGTATAATCTTGATTTAGACCACAATAGGCTATATATATGATGCAGATCCTATAAGATTATAATGCCTTTTCTATGTTTAGGTATAAACATAGGCAACTGTACCTTTTATATATTTAGATATATTTCAATGCACAAATACCATTGTGTTTCTGTAGCCTACAGTATTCAGTACAGTAATACGCTGCACAGGTTTGTAGCCTAGAAACAATAGGCTACATACCTAGGTTTGTAGTAGGCTATGCCATCCAGATTTGTGTAAGGGCACTCTTTGATGTTCACATAACAATGAAATCACTTAAAGCCATATTTCTCAGAACGTATCTTGCTGTTCAGGTAGCCATCACTGTAGCTGAATGCGGCCAAATATTTCCTAGAAAGTACCAAAGCCTGAATGAGAAAAACTCAACTTCAGTTCAATTAGTAGATATCAAATTAAGGAAGAAATGTGGTAGGCTCAGATTAATATCTTTGAGAAGCATTGGAAGATTTTGTGGAGGGAGAATTAAGAAGAGAGAGAACTATGTAGTAAGTGGTGTGTAAGGGCAAAGGGGAAAGGGCGACATGACAATACTGCATCACAGTTGGAGCCGACTGAGGTGAAACATCAGAGAAACATGCTCAGCAAGCTCACATGCTAGAAGACACTTGGCGACATCTTTATTTGGATCAACTAAGAAGAATTTCACTGTACTAGTTCCAGTGTATGTCATGTTTTGTGTTGATGTTGTGGTTCTTTGTTTTCTTTTAGTTTGTTTGGTCGTTGCGGTGTGCCAACAGATTGGCCTCTTTTACCAGTAAATACTCCTAGTTTCTCTGATTAACACTAGTTACTATTTATATTAAAAATTATGCATGATTTTAAATAATTTTCAGTCTTTCGGTAAAGGCAGCTATTATGCAAACAATGTAGAATTTTGTATGGTAATGTCAACATTTATGAAGAGCAGGGCTTCCCTTGGACCTATGAAGTACAAGAGAAACACAAAAACTCATGGTCATTCTAGGTATATTCACATTTATCTGGAGATACAGACTATAGTAGACACATTAGTGCCTTCCTTTCACATGGTGGTCAGACTCAGGAGGCCCCTGTCAACACCACCTTCCTGATAAAAATGATAGGGAGAAAGGTCATTGACATTTCTTGTAAATCTCATAGGATCATCTTTGTGGGATTTTTTCTGATATGAAAGCTTTTCCCCCAGGTTTAGCTGACCGAGAATGATTTTTAAATAATCACCATAGTCAATGAAACATGACAACAACCAATAAGCATATCATGGCCACATTCTAATATTGGTGAGTGGGAAGTGTGTTTAAAAATCGTAGTTATAACATTTGTTTGAATTTCCGAGCATACTTCAATCTGTTTCATTCACATTAAAATTTGTTTCATGTAAAAAAATTAAGTTAAAAAATTCTTACAGCTCTTATTATGAGAAATGCTAAACAAATGTCACCTATTTTTTTATTTGTTTAATAGTTAAATAAATCTGTTTGTTTTGAATGTGTTACAGGGACAAATGAGCAAAATCTGCTTCTGTAAAACTTGGACAAACACTGGCTTCTCAAGAGTTTGATCACTGAACTCAATACGTGTTATATTTGAGAAAAGTGAATTGTTAATTGGATGTATAATAAGTAAGATAATGAATGAAAAAACAATATTTTAAAAATAGTTGTTCAAAATTACAGCAGCAAATATTTTGTTGGGCACAGCTAGTTAGAGATGACTATCTTTGATTTATTCTTCATAGGTTTTATATCTATCTATCTATCTATCTATCTATCTATCTATCTATCTATCTATCTATCTATCGCCAGTTTCTGATTAGATGCAATTTCTCCTTGACCTGAGAAATACAGGGAAAAAAGAAGTCATGCAGAGAGAACATTGAAGATCATAAAAGACAAAAGTTTCAATTTACCATTTTGTTTGGGTCCAGTCCTAAAGATCCTTTATGTCTAAAAAGCTCAGTGGGAACAATACAGCCTGTGCTGTATATATTCTAGTCATACGAGTTCATTATTTCCAAAAATGAACTGAACTGAACTGCCAGTCAGATGTTCTCTTCAACTCAAACTAAAATTAAGAACCAGAAGTGCATGACAATAGATGTTACACCATTTCGTTATTCTCATGATTGATTTTCCAAAAACCTAAGTCTTCAATTCAGTTAAGGAAAGCTAGTGATTCCAATCTGATAATCTGTTTAGTCTACAGCTCATCTTTAAGGTAAGCATTTCAAGAACACATGTCAATTATTAGCTGAAAAACTACTGAATGCCAGAGATGTAAAGATACTTCAAAAAATAAACCAATCTCTAGTTACTGTAACTAATGTAACAATACTACAAAGAGAAAGACATATTTGCTGTAATACTTTCCCCTCAAATTTGTAGCTACAAGTCATCCATTTTCTTCCTTCTGTATTTACTATTTTCCTTTCAAAAGAATCTGAAATGAAATAGGCCCAACTGTGGTATCACCATCCTGACTCACGTGGCCTTCGCGATTACTGCCAAAGCTACAGATTTCTGTGACACGGTAATATTTAGGGTGGTCACAGAGGGCTTATTCATATTGCTACGTGTCTAGCAAGACCATTTCTAGGTCTTCACCAGCACTCTGGACAAAATGGCAAAGTGAGTGGAGTTTTCTCCACGGGCTTTCCACTTGCTTTCTTCTTCCTCAGGTACAGTTTATATTACCCATTTGCTTCCATTCCCCTTCTCACGCCCACTTGCAGGAGTACAGATGTTCTAAGATGGCCTCTAAGTTTCCAAAACCAATTCTATCCTTTGATGATCTCTCTGGGCCCATCCTTTCTAAAGTAACTATTCAAAAATTACTTTTCCTCACACCATGGAACTATAATTTTTTTTCTCCATATATAACAGGAGATTTCAGTTTCTAATATGGATCTTGTAAAATCAATGTAGATTTCAGTTTCTAATACGGATCTTGATATTTAGCCTCCCAATCTGAACTTTGTTCTCTATTTCCTTATGATTGGTGAATAATTATGGCATCAATGGATATTTTAATTATTAATTATAATTTAGAGTTATTATACTCAAACTATCTGAAATTATGGTTGATTGCAATAGCTTTATAGCTAAGATATTTTTAGTATTCACTATAGATCAGGTATGTTAAGTATTATGTGCATATTATCTTATTCAAAACTGCAACAACTCTTGGGTAGATAACATTATCTATTTCAATTTTATGTAATAGGAAACTGACAAACAAAATGGTTAGGTGCCATGCTTATGGTCACATAATTAGTGGATACTAGAGCTGGGGTTTGAAACTAACTCCCAAACTCACTTATTCCTGCAATGCCTCTTCTGAAACTTGGGCATTGATTCCTGACTTGGCCATCTAGATACAGGTTTCACTTTATTCATCTATAATGTGGCCTTTTATGTTACTGTCCAGTCTTACCTAATCTTCAACATTAGTTTTTTTCCTTTGCTCTCACAGTGTCAACGACTACCCGTGTCTTTTCTATATAAACAAGCCTCCTGTCTGTAAATGAGATTGCATACTGCCAACAGGGTTCTGACCATCTATTCTAGACCAGTTCCCAGTCTCAATCCCTCCTGGTCAGCATTATCTAGCAACTGATCAACTTTTCCAAAAATTAACCAATATTTATGTTTGTTGCTGTAATTAAGCAGGTAAGTTACACAGTTGGAAAGAAATATCAAAGCTTCTAATTTCTTGTTCACATTTTTTCAACTAAAAAATTGTGATAAACCTTAGATAACAATGTAACAGCTTAGCTATTATTAAGTGTATTTTAGGGGTATTAAGTACATTCATATTATTTGTATCTTGATAACTCTTTATATCTTGCAAAATTGAAACTCTACACACATAAACAATAATTCCCCATTGTCCCTTTCCTTCAGTCCCTGGCAACTACCATTCTACCTTTGTGTCTAAGAATTGGATTACTTTCGATAACGCCTGTAAATTGCATTATACAATATTTGTCTTTTTTTGACAGACTTATTTCACTTAGCTTAATGTCTGCAATGTTCATCCATGTTGTAGCATGTATCAGAATTTCCTTCCCTTTTAAGCTTAACAAATATTCCATTGTATTTATATACCAAATTTGGCTTGTTCATTTATCCATCAGTGGACATGAGTTGTTTCCACCTTTTAGCTATTGTGAATAATACTACTATGAACATGAATGTGCAAATATCTCTTTGAGATCCTGCCTTCATTTTTTTGGACATATACCCAGAAGTGGAATTGCTGGATATGGTAATTTCATTCTGTTTTTAATTTTTTGAGGAAGTGTCACACTATTTTCCACACCTGCTGCACCATTTGCATCACCACCGACAGTGTGGAAGTATTCCAGTTTCTCCACATCCTCATCAACACTTGTCAGTTTCTCATGTTTGTAGTAGCCATGCTGTCTTGTTCACTACCTCTCTATAAACTTACCTCCATACTTCTAGACAAGGTATTCATAAATTATAGATTAGATAAAGTAATATTTTTGATAGTTTTAGAGCCTTCAATTTTTTATTAGCAAAAATTACATCCAGTTAATTATAATAACAACCTACATATTCTATAGAGATTTTTTAACTTTAAATAATCTTTTGCATATGCTATGTCATTTAATCCTTACAACAGTGATAATACTCATGATGAAAAAACTAAGTTGCAGAGAAAAATGCACCAAAACATAGACCTAGTAAGATGCAGATTTAAGATTCAAGACAAATATTTCTAATTGTGATGATTTCTATCATTATAGTATTTTGGTTAATAACCTAATAAGCAAAATGTTCCTGTTTTAGTAATTTTCTTTATCTGTTTCAAAACTTTGGCTGAAGCAAGAAGAAGACCGTAGTTATTCTTCATTTAACTTCTCTTAGCATTCTGCCAAAGTTGTTTCAGGGCTGAATGAAAGCATCAAAAGTTCACAATAACAATAAAAAAGAGACCACACATCCCAGTTTGGCTGAGAGAATGCTTATTTGATGCCTAAAACAGGACATACTTGAGAGTGAAAATGCTCTGCTTTAGAGAATAAATTATGTGATCACTTTAATAATAGCTAATATTTATTATGTGACAGACACATTATAAATCACTTTACATATACTATTCTAACTTACTTAATTCTCACAGCAATCTTTTGAGACACACACCATTATCGTACTCATTTTAGCAATGGTGAAGCTGTAGACCAAAGAGGTTATGTCACATGCTGAAGGTCATAAAGACAGTAAATGTTGGAGACTGGGTACAAACCCAGACCAATGACTCCAGAAATTCCTGCTTTAATTCTACCATTACTGAAAGCCACTCATGATAAACTCTGATATTATTTCTAAGCTCTCATCCTGCTCTTACAAATGATGAACTGTCTTCTGCAGTCTCATAACGAGTCTCCTCTCCCAAATCATATTTGCTGGCTGCTCTTCTTTTAATAATAACAAGACCACTCTTTCTTCCAGTCACCTACATTAGAGTCATTTTTGACTACTCCCTTCTTGCCATATGCAAATTTTACCATTTCTTCATCAAAAGTAATGAAGGTAAAAATTTAATCAGATGGATAGCATCGAAACATGGAAAATAAAGAGTGCTGGCAAAGAGCTGAAGAAACTGAAACATTGATGCTGGTGGTAATATAACATGTACAGCCACTTTAGAAAAGAGATTGGCAGTTCTTTGAAAATTTAAAACGTGGAGTTTCCATATGACCCAGAACTGTGACTCTTAAGTACATACACAAGAGAATTAAAAACACAAGTCCAAACAAAAATTTGTATGTAAATATTTACAAAAACAGAAACAACCCAAATATTTATCAATGAATGAATGGATTAACAAAAATGTGATGTATCCATACAAGAAAATATTCATCCATAAAAAGGAATGAAGTGATAGTACATATATCAATTGGAAGAAGCCAAACACAAAAGGCAACATATTGTAGAATTTCATTTATATGAAATATCCAGAGTAGCCAAATCCGTAAAGACAATTAAGTAGATTAGTAGGTGCCAGGAGCTGGAGTGTGGGGAGACTGCTGTTGGATATGAGGTTTCTTTTTCAAGTGATCAAAATATTCTTAATTAGATAGCAGTAACAGTTGCACAACCTTGTGAATGTACTAAAACCACTAAATTGTACACTTTAAAATGGTAAGTTTTATGGAATATGAAAAAATAATCAGAGAAAAGTATTTGATGGACTAAAATCACGTTTGTTTCAATTGTTGGGAGAAATAATCCATTATGTTTTTAAAAACTGTTTTTGCCAAGTAATCTAATAGTTAAGCATCACCACCTAAATAGTTTTCAAAAATAGTTTTATAAATCATGCCTATTGACTTAATTGACAGATAATTGCCATTAATGTAAAAATAAGTCATTAAAAATGGATTAATTAAAATCTCACAAACATGGAAAAGTCTACGTCTATTCTGTAAATAAACATTTAAATCAAATGTATTTACTTCTAAATTAATTAACAGTTTGCAAGCAGTAATTACATATGAGATAAAATCTTTTTGTATTAAAATTATATTAAAACTAGAGAAAATTCGCAGTGTCCCTAATATTGTTGCTATTTTCTCATCTTACTTGGAGTAGGAGAATAAAATTATCTTATGAAATTATGTTGATTTCTACAATTGCCTTAGAAAAATATAGTTTTTTTCTTGAGACATGCCAAAATTTCTAAGAAAATAGAAGTACAAACCTAATGTTGAATAATCATTAAAAACATCAATTAGTTAATGAGAATTAAAAGTCCACTTGATTTAGAATGGAACCTTTAAAGCTTTTTATTGTTTATTGTTTCACTATTTGTTTAAATTGTAACCAAATTTAGTATGATGCCAAATAGTTTTAATGGATGGGAATTTAAAGTGAACATTTTAAGTTCAACACAAAGGCCCTATTAAGTACAATCTAACAAACAGTATTACATGATGAGATGTTGCTTTAATTTTTACGTGGTTGTGGGTGGGGGGAGGAGGCAGTTTAGGCCTAACAGCAAACTCTTATGGTCACAGAAGCATCCTGCCAAGTCCATGGTATAGGCATAGACAAAGGCTCATAAGAGCAGAAAGCTTTATTTTGGGTTTTCATACAGTACTTACTTTGCATTCAGCCAAGGTAAGCAAAAATGTTCACTCTAACACTGTGTGCTCAGCCTAAACTGGCTCTGTCGCTCTCTGCCTCCCATATTTGTGGTCTATCATCCTTGTAGCTGCAGCTGGGCCTACTACTCTTAGCTAATAATAGGAGTCAGGTCATCTAAATTTTACTATTTGCAATGGAATCAGCTTCTGCTAGCTCAGGGATTTATTTTTAAACAATTTCCCTTTTAACTAAACGTGATGAGGCTTTAGTGTCAACTAACATTAAAGATATACACCCTTGAGACATCTGTACCTCGGTTCTCCTTAGACCACACAATGAAACATTGAATACAGTGCAAATGTTGGGAAGAGGGACTTCAGCGTGGCTCTGTCATCTCAGAGGGAAAGCCAGGAAAATTCAAGGATGCCAAGATACAAACTTGGCTTCAAGACATTTATTGTTTGTTTTGTCACATATACGTATATTGTATGTGTGCATATAAATATATATGTAATGTTTCAAAATATTTATAGCATTTCATATAAATACATAAAATATGTAAGAAATGTTTGAACTATAATGGTCCAGTGAGAATGTACACACACACACACACGCACAAATTTAGAAAAAGGAGCATATGTTTCACTTCTCTTCACTTACTTACCACATGTATAGCAAACTACTTATTCAGTCCCTAGGCCCACAAGGTAATCTTTAAGAGATGTCAGTTCAGGCCGGGCGCGTTGACTCACTCCTGTAATCCCAGCACTTTGGGAGGCCGAGGTGGGCCTATCACGAGGTCAGGAGATGGACACCATCCTGGCTAACACGGTGAAACTCTGTCTCTACTAAAAATAAATAAAAATAAAAATAAAAATAAATTAGCCGGGTGTGTTGGCGGGCGCCTGTAGTCCCCAGCTACTGGGGAGGCTGAGGCAGGAGAATGGCGTGAACCCGGGAGGCGGAGCTTGCAGTGAGCCCAGATCCGGCCACTGCACTCCAGCCTGTGCGACAGAGCGAGACTCTGTCTCAAAAAAAAAAAAAAAACAAGATGTCAGTTCAAAGTTTTTAGTAGAAAGGACCTTTTAGCAGTCCTGAGTGACTGTTCTGTCTTCCATTTTCTGTGAAACTGGTGCAACAGCTTTCTATTAGAATAAATAAGGAGGAATAGAAGTGGACTTCTCAGAGATACAGTCTCAGGCAGAACAGAATCCTTCCAGAACAATTCAGTCTTGCCAGAACAAAGTGTTTCAAGGTTGGGAAGAAATTGTTATTGCTTTATCTGGAAACTGCAGATTTTACCAGCTGACTGGTGTCTTGCTCTGTAACTGGTTCTTGCTTGAGTTTAAATTCAATAGTTCTAGGATAAGAGAGTCATTTTTTGGTTTCTCTTTCATTGTGCTATTCTAAGCCTAGATAAAGTATAATAATTAAAAATAAATTTAAAAAATTAATAAAACCCCACTAGGAAAATTATAGACAGTAACAAAGTTTTCTCTGTTTTAAGTAATATTGAGTTGAAACTAATATCAGATCCTACATCGTAGAAGAGAAAAAAAGAGAACTGGACTCGAAGTTTAAAAAAATGAATCTGTTTCTCCGTCTCAGTCATGCTACTTACAATTAGGCAATGTTGCAATCTCTTAACTTCTCTAAGCCTCTGTTCCCTCATATAAAATAGGAACAATAATATATACCTTGGTTTGAATAGTAAGTGTAGTAAAGTGGGTTAAAATATTTTTTTAATTCTATCTAAATATTAATGTATTATTATTCTTTGATCCTGTCTTCCTGTCTTAAATCAACTAGCCTCATTTTCATTTCTTTGGCCTCCCACATCCTACACTTTTCCCATAATTTCTGAAAGATAAAACCCCAATTTCATGCTCAGTTACAGTAACTATGTGAGTATAGATTTTGGTCTTGGTTTCTTTTTTAAAAGTTATCTTTTAGTGATTTTAACATGAGTATCTTCATTGTAAGTTGCCTCTTTATGTAAATCATTGAGATCTGAATTAAAGTGATACCACTCATGGTTATTTGTTAGAATGATGATAATTTACAGGCACTAATTTTATAATTGCCTGGTGGTTTGGAGTTGGTGGCTTGATAAAGTAATTAATTATAAACTCATTTTATGATATTTGTTATTTCTAAAACCACCTATGTGTCTTATACTAAGCAAGTGTAAAACAAATTTATTAAATAAATATAGATTTTTTAATACTCAATTTCAAAAATATTTAAAGCATTTTATAGATGTACATATGATATTTAATAAATGTTTTAACTGTAATGGTCCAATGAGAAAATAAATAACTTGTTGAATCAATAAAGAAATGATAATACAAGTAAGAAACTTTAGGGACTGTTCAACATGAGAAATACATTTCAATCTATTAAAAAATTTAGAAGAAAAATATAAGGTCTTGCTATGCAAACTGCATTCATAATAAATAACCCTTTGACAGTAAAGCAGAGACCAAATCTAAAATCAATTGTATAGAAATCACTGACTTATTTCTCAAAGCAATTTAAATTTTTTTATTAGCAGCCATGACTGAATTTATACAAGCACATAACATGAAAGCTGAGCAAGTCTTCATTTAACTCAGATTGTAGAAATCAATAATCTGATTCTTGACTTTCATTGTCTGTTTCTATGTGGATATTTACTGTTTTGTTTATAAAGCTTAATTGCAATAAAATAAAATAAGTTTACTTTTGTCTAATATTTCGTATTTCTCCATCTGTCAGAGCTGTAAACGTTTTATCCGGGAGGTGAGTAGAGCATTGTTAGAAATTATTTATAAACCATTGTTTACATATTTATTACATACATACAATCAGTGATTTCAAAATTAATTATTGTTTATCCTAATACGCCACGACTCTTCCAAGATTCTGAGGATACAGCAGTGAACAAATATTGTACTTCTTTGAAAAATTGTTTGTAATGAGAAAATGCAGGACTAAATACAGGAATGCTTTTGTGTAACATCTTTCTTTTAATTAATATGTTACTTTTTCACCACAGACTATAATCAGTTATAGACTTCCTAATATCATTTACTTTTTGATTATTTTCTCTTATATCCATTCAGGCTTGGTTAGTGTTTCTTATATTTTTAACATCCCAGAAGTCTATCTCCCTCCTTTCACATTCAATCACTCTTAAATTTAGTGTCCACTTGGCTAAACTGCTGTTAGGCTCACCTGTCTAAATTGTTTTTTTGGGATGTTTCATGGTTATAAAAATACAGTGACCACACAATGTGTTTTGATACAATAAAGGGCCATGTTTTGTTTGTGGTGTTTCGTGTCCATTTAGAAAAACAAACTTTTTATTTCAATATATTATTTTGAAGTATCATCGAATTATTTCATTCTCTTAATCCATGACAACATAATTACAGTATTTTTAAACCTAACCTTATTTTAATCTAAATTGCATTATTTATCATAATAATAAAAAAGTAGAAACAACAGGATCACTTGGAAATGATTATCTTTATTAGATTGGATGCTTTGAAGCCACTAAAATATTTATAGTATTTATATACTTATGTAATATAAATTTCTCTTTATACTTTCTGACTTTTACAAATTTTCTTCAACAGGCATATATTAATATTATTGTCTGGAATCTAGGATCATGTGAATAATAAGGAATAATCAAAAAGTCAAATTATTGAAAATAGGCTCTTTATATTTAGTAGCACTTTTGAATAAGAAAAGTGCTACTTAGGTACCAATCTATAATGAATACCACAATTGTGACTTAAAAATCAGTTGATGTTATACAAATACCCGTTCACTAACAATGAATGAATGTGACAGGCACTGACTGTACTGAGGGCTAAAAATGCACTAGTAAATAAAATAAATGAAAATATTAATCTTTATAGAACCTATGTTCTGGTAGAGGGGAAGTGCCAAGAAACAGTTTTTTAAAGTAAAATACATAGTATATTCAATGATGGTAGGTGCTCAGGAGAAAACCAGGAGAGGGTATTAGAGGTGACGATGATGAGAAGAGGTTTTGAAAATTTAAACAGGGTAGACTGGGAAAGCCTCAACTAACAGGTAACATTTCGCATAAGACTTGAAGTAGATGTGAGTGTGAGAGCTATACAGCTCTTTGGAGGAAGACTATACCAGGTAGGGAGCAAAACTCCAAATCCTGTGGATGAAGCATTCCTGTTGTATTGGCTAGCATGTTGGTTACTTGTGGATGGAGCAGAATGAGGGAGGGTGATAGTAGGAGATGAAGTAAGAACAATAAGAATCAGAGAAATTAGGACTTTGGTTCTCTGGACTTTGATTATTACTGCTAATTAGATGTGAGGACATAAGAAGGTTTAGAGCAGATAAGTGATATCCGACTTACTTATAAAAGGATAATTTTTTGGCTGCTCTATTGAGAATAACAGACTATGAAATTTTAAAGAACCTCACAGCAGATAAAGAAATTGAACATATATTACATCATGAGTGGCGTGCTGTATATTGTTTATCTAATATGTTGGTATTACATGTGCATAAATCATGATTTAAAGTTTTTATGAAAATATTGATATAATTATGATATGAATCTAATATTATTTACTTAAGCTTTTTTTTTTTTTTTTTTTTTTTTTTTTTTTTTGAGAAGGAGTCTCGCTCTGTGGCCCAGGCTGGAGTGCAGTGGGGCAATCTCGGGTCACTGCAAGCTCCGGCTCCTGGGTTCACGCCATTCTCCTGCCTTGGTCTCCCGAGTAGCTGGGACTGCAGGCGCCCGCCATAACGCCCGGCTAATTTTCTGTATATTTAGTAGAGATGGGGTTTCACTATGTTAGCCAGTATGGTTTTGATCTCCTGACCTCGTGATCCGCCCGCCTCGGTCTCCCAAAGTGCTGGGATTACAGGCGTGAGCCACCGCGCCCGACCTACTTAAACATTTTTGTAAGACTATGTGAGCTTTTTCTGTACCAGCTACAGTGTGTATACTAATTTTACCATAATTTTATTTCACTTATTAGTTTGCCTTCTAATAACTATGCCTATATGTATTTTTCTCTGATTTGTCCTGTGTATATATTTGCAACAAAGACGATTAATAAACTGCCACAAATTCTGTCTTCCTGTCTGCAATTGTATCAGTCAGGATTCCCTCAGAAAAGAAATAGCATTCTTGGAAGAGGTGACTAAAGAGAGTTTAATTAAGGGACCATTTTCAAATAGGAGCCAGTGTTAAGGGATTTTCAGCCAGGATGTTAAAGCACCCTGCAATATTGTCAGTGAAGAACTGTTGCTATTCCTTGTCGGGAAGACATAAGGAGAGGCAGCAACTGTAACAGTAAGAAGCAGCAACTGTAGCTATAAGAAAGGAATGATTTACAAGACTATAACCTTAGTAGACACGTGCAGCTGACCCACAGGAACCCAGCACTTTCCTTATACCCTCCAATTTTTTGTTAGTTCATCCCCTGGTTTAATTTAAAGCTGCAAGAATGCAAGAAAATTTATCCAGCTAGTTCCATAACCAGTCTCCCAAGGCACAGAGCGGGATAGGAAAAGATAAAATACAAATCTGGAAGAGAAAATTTGAAATATCTAGCATAAAAATTAAAGTTTCTAAAGAGTCTGTCTCCCTCAATTGCATTTTCAAACTCTAGGCACGTCTCCTTGTGCTGTTACAATACTTAATCTGTAGGGAAAGAAATAATATGCAGGTGGGAAAACAGTTGATACAGCTTTCTTTTCGTTTGGACGCTACAAAGTGCGTTATGTGCTACATCATAAAGCGTTATCAGCTACACCAACTATTTTCCCACCTGCGTATGATCTGCAGGTGGCCCTGCATTCATATGGTGCAGCTGTGCCTTTTTTAGGATAAGGGTGAGAGAGTTTTTTTAAAAACTTTGATGTTTGGAAAGACAGAAGCCATTTTCTAGTTTAGTACTACCTAAAGAATCTTTCTTGGTTAATAAAAAAAATTATTGTCTTATAAGACAACTTGCATATCTAGGCAACTTATATGAACTGCATTATACCATATGCATATGGTGATTATAGTCATAATATATATTTTAAAAAATCATGACATTATTCTTTTCTGCTTAGCAATTATATTATATATATAATACAAAGTCTCAATTTATTTTAATGTTTACTTAGAATGACTGCAAGCAAATATAATAGGAGAAAAACTAAGGATGCATGAATAAGTGAAAGAGCTTATATAGTTAAAATATCTATAAATTATATAATTAAAATACAGGTTTTCTATTGAATTCTAACAGCTCTAATTTTAGCAATAATTCATTAATTTATTTCATAAATATTGAATTTCTATAATGAGGCTTTGTTCTATGCACATAAAATATATAGCAGTATGATTAATGCCTAGGATGTATTAATAATTGTTAAAAGCAAGTTATCAGGTGGTACATATACATGAACTAAAATTTGGGGATGATAAACATGTTATGGAACCTGATTTAAACCCTGTACATTTATTATGCCATTTGGTTTCCATAACAACCTGAAGTAGATGGTATTTTTATCTATAAGTTACAGAAGAGAGAACTAAAACTTAAAGAAGATAAATTACTTGAGATATTAAAGCTAGTAAGATATGGTGCTGAGATTCAAGTCCAACTGGTGTGATTTCAGAGTACACATTGTATAATACCACCATATAGTAGAATCCATTTTTGTTAAAACAAAACAAACACAATATATACACAAAACAAAATGTATACCAAACCAAAGTATTTAAGCATATAAATATATTTTAATGAAACAGAAACTGAGCCACATTTTTTTACATGAAAGTAGAGTTCTGAAAATATGCATATCAAACTTTCAATAATAAAATCTACAAAGAGGAAAACACACAGGTTTTAAGTATCCAATAAAGTTTATAAGTTCATATACTCACGAAGTGGTGTGCTCTCTAAAAGAAATAAAACTGAATAAGGAAGCAAGTAAACCCTTGATTTGTAGTGTTTACCTGCTTTCAGGTACAACTCTCACTATATCTGATTTCAAGTTATCAATGGCTTAACAAGCAGCTCACGAAATTTCTGAATCTTTAATAATCAGCTTTCCTAAGCCAACATGAGACAACTCCACCACACCACTGTGACTCTTTTAGCAATACCCCAGGTAAGATTCAGAATATTTCTATGACCACAAAAAGTTTCTGTATATCTCCTTTTAATCAATTCTTATCCCTTAAAAAAAAAAAAAAGAAAAGATTTCAATTTATATAACTAAAGATTAGTTTTTTTTCTGTTTTTGAATTCCATATAAATGGAATGGTCTAGTATATACTCTTTTAAAATCTAGTTTCTTTCACTCAAGATGTTTTTAAAATGATTTTATTTTTCTGTGTGTTACATCATTATTTTATTTTATTGCTGAGTGATATTGCATTTTGTGGACGCATAACAGTTTATACATTTTCTTCTTGTTGCACATGAAGTTTCAGGTTTTTATTATTAAGAATAATATAGGCCGGGCACGGTGGCTCAAGCCTGTAATCCCAGCACTTTGGGAGGCCGAGACGGGCGGATCACGAGGTCGGGAGATCGAGACCATCCTGGTTAACACGGTGAAACCCCGTCTCTACTAAAAAATACAAAAAACTAGCCGGGCGAGGTGGCGGGCGCCTGTAGTCCCAGCTACTCGGGAGGCTGAGGCAGGAGAATGGCGTGAACCCGGGAGGCGGAACTTGCAGTGAGCTGAGATCTGGCCACTGCACTCCAGCCTGGGTGACAGCGCGAGCCTCCGTCTCAAAAAAAAAAAAAAAAAAAAAGAATAATATTGCTATATCATATATAAGCATATTTAAGGACATATTTATAAAATATTTTTTTGGCATGTTGATCTGCTAATTCCAACATCTTTCTCATCTCCTAGTCTAATGCTATTGACTTTTTTTTCTTCATTAAGAAAAAATATCTTTCTGCCTCATTGTATGTCTACTAATTATTTTATTGCAGGTTGGCTGTTGTAGATTATACATTTTTGGACATCTAGATTACATTGTTTTCTTTTAATGGGTGTTGATTTTTGTACTGGTTGGCAGTTAAGGTACTGTGGATTTCCTGGCTGTAACAAGCTTTATTTTAGTCTTCGGTAGGTTGTTATTTCAATTTTGCGCTTAGTATTAAAATGTGTAGCCTCTTCTAGAGTGTTTCTTTAGTCCAAAGATGAATACTATTTCTAGGTTCCTGACTAAATGCCCATGATGCTCAGCAACATCTCTCCACTCTGGGAGGGCAAGATCTTCAATGTCTCCTGGTGCTGCATAATCTTTGGTATTACCACCTCATTCTTAGCCCTGGATCAGATCTCTGCTAAACACATATCCTCACCCCGTACATTGACAATCTTGTCTGGATCACGCACTCCTAGTGAATCTCACTGCAGACTTCTGGGGCTACTCCTCTTGAAGAGTTCTCTCTTTTCTGATGCTCTGTTGTGCAAATTTGTCTAAAGTGGTATATCTAATTGTTGACAGAATTTTCCTAAAATCATTATTATTGCTTTTTCTATTTTATCACTGACTTACTAATTGTGATTCTGACATTTTTTACATTAGCACATAATTCAGTGCATTAATAGAGGATGACTCATACTTTGAGTCATTTATAAGGCATTTTCAATGATGAATTCACAAAAGATATTGTCCTTGTTATTTCTGGTTATTAAAAAGAAACCGCACAGGCTAACCTATCTATTTCTACCAAATTTGTGCTATTATCATTGCTATGAGTATGGCTTTAAGCTTTTGTTTATGACTAGTGTTATCTGAATAACTACAATCTTTACCATCTATAGAATTTTTTTATTGCAAAATGGTCTGTAATCCTATGAAGTCCATTCTCTAAAATCAAATGGTTTTAAGTATATAGAACCTATGATGACTTTGAAACTTTTGTTAATTTAACAGAATTTATATTTTATTGAAATGACAATAGCAAGAAAGGTAAATTAAGATATTAACTTGAAAAAAAGCTAATTTCTTAAAACCAGAAGCAAATATTTGATATTTGTTTTTTCTTATAGTTTCTTCCATCAAAAACCAACATTATAACACTTGAACATTAGTTCAAGTTCAAGTGGCTGCTATTTTAAGGAAAGAAATTACTTTTAATTATTTTATTGAATTTTTCTCTTTGTTTTGACCCTAAATGTCTGTGAAATATTATAATATTTTATTAATATTTGGGAAGTTAATATTTGATAACATTAAGCGATTAGGATATGAACTAAAAATTTTTTAACCCCGGCACTTTGGGAGGCCGATGCAGGTGGATCACGAGGTCAGGAGATCGAGACCATCCTGGCTAAAATAGTGAAACACTATCTCTACTAAAAATACAAAAAATTAGCCGGGCGTGGTGGCACTTGCCTGTGGTCCCAGCTACTTGGGAGGCTGAGGCAGGAGAATCACTTGAATCCAGGAGGCAGAGGTTGCAGTGAGCCGAGATTGCGCCACTGCATTCCAGCCTGGGTGACAGAGCAAGACTTTGTCTCAAAAACAAACAAACAAACAAACAACAACAACAAAAAAGCAAAAACAAATGTAATCTAATTTTTTCTCTACAGAATGTCTGCCAAAATAAGTGAGTTGGAGCTTGAGAATATTATGATCCACAGTTGAATTTATATCCATTTGGTTGCATTTATTATCCGTAGATCAATCATAGACTGATTACTGACTCTATTAGCAGTCTTTCGGTTTAAATATTAAGGATATTGTTTTCTTTTTTAAAAACTTGGTACATATTCATTAAGCAATTGCTCTATGTTGATCATTGCTCCAGATATTGGTGATACATCAATTAAAAAGATCCTAATCTCTGCACTGGTGAAGACTTTATCTAGAAGTAAAGACTTCCAGAGATTTTTTCATTATATATATGTGTGATATTTACGCATAGAAACATTCTATAAAACTCCACAAAATAAATGTTCTCAATCTCAGGGTCTCCTCTTCTACTATTTGGGTTAATAGACTAAGATTTTTTTCTTTTTCTTTTTTCAATCTTAGGAAAATATTTTTCCCTCAATGTTTACTATCCTTTTAAAACTGTAGAAGGTTAATTATACCCATCTCTCCATAGCCTATGTTGAAACACGTTCTGGTTTTTTTAATCTTTTCTCATAAATCCATCAACCTCAAGTCTTTAAGCATTCTCATTACTTTTCCCTGAACTCTATCCAGTTTTTCTACATACTTCTAATAATGACGACCTTAGAAATGAGTTCTGTAATCCAGGTGTGAGCTCAACATAGTTCTGCAGACAGAACCTTTCATTCCCAGACTTTATGACATGAGTTTTCTGCCAAAGGAAGATGTTTTTTCACTTATAGTCAAACTTTAAATTTCGGGGCTCCACATGGCTTTGATCTGGGTCCTCTTTCTCTTCTTCTTCTTTTTTTTTTTTTTTTTTTTACCATCACCTCCCTGGCACTGCTGAATGCTATGGGTTCAAACACCGTATGATGTTTGAAATCATAGTAGGCATATTATGACCACTTTCAGATTTGCATCTCTGCAAGAAACTCCCTCTCTGTACTTTATATAGCAATAATTAAAAAGAAGGGAATATAGAAAGAGAAAAAAAAGTTCTTAAAATTTCTTGAGTACTTACTGTGTTCTAACCACCTTTCTAGACAGCTTGTATTTATTATTCTCAAAACACTCATGATGAAGGTAGTGCTATTATTTTTATTTTATAGGTAAAAGAATTGATACTCAGGTGAATAATATTCTCTGAACTGTTTTCCCCACAAACACTCATATACTTTTAAAAATCGATTTATCCAAAGAGTCATTTTAAAAAAATATAAACTACTTTATTGACTGTAATAATTCAGTGGTTTCCCTTTGCTATCAGGCCAAACTCTAAAATTATTAACATTACATACAGGCCCCTGGGAGCACTAGGAGGAAGGAACTTTGTGTCTATCGTTTATTCTTGTATTCCCAGAGCTTAGAATACAGTCTGACCACCTTCCTGATTTGCTATTTTCCCCTTTGGAATTTCTGTTCCTTTAGCCTTTAAGTTTCAGTCGCATTCTTCTTGCTTTGGTTCTTCAAACAAGCAGACTCTTCTGGGGTCAGGACCTTTGATATTTTGGCCGCTCTTCTGGAAAACTTTTCATTCCCATTGTTGTTAGTTGAGTTAGAGTCATCTGTCTGCACTCAGTTTCACTGTTGCATATTTAGAGAAGCCTAGTGGTGTGCAGACCTGTCTGCACCAAGTTGTAAACGTTGATTGCGTTCATTTCTTCCCAACTTTGTGTTCAATGATATCACATTAGTAATATCATATTAGTATCTTAAAATTGACCATTGTTGGGTAGTTATGCCACAGAAACAAGTGAATGCAACACATGGGAACTCACTTTTCTTCCTGCTGCCAAGAGCCCATTGTTAAACACCCACTGGCACACCACTGAGAGAGTTTTTTCTCATTACCCTGAAGCGGGCTGATCATTTGTTGGTCACTTAACACTTCTAATTATGTAATTATTTACACTTGTAATTATGTAATTATTCTATGACAATTTTAAATATCATTAACATGTCCCCCATTAGAGCTTATGAATTTTGTCTTTTGTGTTTATTACTATGTCCCTAGAGAATGGAACAGTGTGGCCACTAAATAAATATTTATTGATTATAAAAACAAATTATTGCTTCATCTATAGAAATTGCTTCCTTAGACTTTAAGAAAGTAATTGCAGAACAGTTGGTTAATCATTTATCTATGGATACGTATCAAATTACTACACATTTAGCAACTTAAAACAACACATATTTATTATCTCAAAATTTCTGTGAGTCAATAGTCCAGATATAGCTTAGCTGAGTCTTCTTCAGAGGATTTCACGAAACTGCAATCTGGAATTTCATTTGGAGGTGTCAAGGGAATAATCTACTTCCAAGCTTATTCATGTTGCTTGCAGAATTCATTTCCTTGTGGTTGTGGGTCTGTAATCTTAGGCTTTTTTTCTGGTTGTCAGCTAGAACCTTCTCCTCAGCAACTAGAGCCCTCCCACAGTCCCTAAAAAACCACTTAAGTTCCTGGCCACATAAGCATTTCCTGCATAGTCCCATATTCCATCAAGGAAGCAAGAGAGTCTCTGGACTGAGTCTACTATCAAGACAGAGCCTTCCATATAGTGAGGTAATCATAAGAGTGGCAGTCCATAAGCTTTGCTGATTCAGTGGATTAGAAGCAGCCAGGTTTTGTGCAAACTACAGGGGAGGAGATCATACAAAGGTGTGAACACAGGAGGCAAAGATTATGAGGAGAATAATAAAGAGCTTGTTCGCTAAGGAAATATAAAAAAACTCATTATAGGTTGTATCTAATTACATAATAAATGGCTATAACATTAGAAGTAAACATGTAAAAATGCTGTAAATACCAATTATAGCAGAGCTACCTTTAGGAGTATATGATTACTTGCTCTTCTAAAAACAATAATGGACAGACTTTATTAGTTTGGTTTGTTTTCCATTCAATAAATAGAAATATATACTTCTAGAAATTTAACTCAAATCTCAGTTTATTGTAAAGGATACTGTTGCTATTATTTGTTTGTAGAATCTCTATTAGATTCAATAACCCAATGCCACAACCTTAGTTTTAGTTTGTGAAGCCCTTCTATTGGATAAGGATTGCTAGTAACTAGAATTTATCAATAGCAGAGATGCTATAACCATGTTGAAGGCTCATTATCTCCTTGATCTTAATTACACTGGTCTATAAGAGATAATATGAAAATCTGAAGCTAGAACATTTGACAGAAAATGTTTGTTTTTCATTTTAAACTGTAGACAATGGGGTTGATTTTTATTCAAACTGTGTCCCCTGTGCTTATCCACATTAGGTGCTTTCACTGCATGTTTGTTTAAATGTATTCAAACCCTAATTCCTTTGCTCTATCCTCAACCCTTCAACCTTGCCTGTCTCGAAGACTGTTCACAAACATAAGAGACCAAGGAAGCCATGTGTGGTGGCTCACACCTGTAACCCCAACATTTTGGGAAGCCAAAGCAGGTGGGTCATTTGAGGTCAGGCGTTCAAGACCAGCCTGGCCAACACAGTGAAACTCTGTCTTTACCAAAAATACAAAATAAAATTAGCTAGGCAGTATGGCATTACATGGTGCATGTCTGTAATCTCAGTTACTTGGGAGGCTGAGGCAGGAGAATTGCTTGAGCCTGAGAGGTGGAGGCTGCAGCAGTGAGCCAAGATCACACCACTGCACTCCACTCTGGGTGAGAGAGTGAGACCCTGTCAAAAATAAAAAGAATAAGAAAAAAAAGAAAGAGAGAGAGAGGGGGGGAGAGAGAGAGAGAGAGAGAGAGAGAGAGAGAGAGAGAGAGAGAGAGAGAAAGAAAGAAAGAAAGAAAGAAAGAAAGAAAGAAAGAAAGAAAGAAAGAAAGAAAGAAAGAAAGAAAAGAAAAGAAAAGAAAGAAAGGAAGGAAGGAAGGAAGGAAGGAAGGAAGGAAGGAAGGAAGGAAGGAAGAAAGAAAGAAAGAAAGAAAGAAAGAAAGAAAGAAAGAAAGAAAGAAAGAAAGAAAGAAAGAAAGAAAGAGAGAGAAAGAAAAAGAAGGAAGGAAGGAAGGAAGGAAGGAAGGAAGGAAGGAAGGAAGGAAGGAAGGAAGGAAGGAAGGGAGGGAGGGAGGGAGGGAGGGGGGAAGGGAGGAAGGAAGGGAGGGAAGGAAACCAAGGGAAAGAAAAACAAAATAATGTAGGAAATATTTCTTTGTCTTGATTAGACTTGACTAAACATGTATCTTATATTTACTTTAAAATAACAAAGATAATATCCAGTTTCTTCCTCTACCAGAGACATCACAAGATAAAGTTTATTAATAATTTAGTATAGAACACTTTATGATATGATTCTAAATTCATTTTTGGCCTGTTTGAGCAAATCTATTTCTAGACAAATACAGTATAAAGATATTCATTGTGTTCCACCCTGCTTATGCCAACTAAATATTTTCACCTTATCAAAGTTGGCAAAAACTTGAAGCAATAAGCTATTTTGTAGTGGTTACTGATTCAAACAGACAAGAGAAAAAAAAAAAAAAACAACATGACAATTTCTGCAGTTCATGTCAGTAAAGCAAAAACAGTTTGTAATAAGAAATAAGAAACTTGTACATAATACATTTTAAATCTCTTTGTCAAACTCTGTTAACATCTGCCATGACTGTTAGATATTCATGAAATTCTCATTTGCTTGAGTAAGTTAATAACCATGTGGTAATAAGTCTGTCAACTGATTATGCTATATTGCTCAGGTACATAAAAGAGCCTCTGCTTTCCAAAACTCAATTGCCAAGTTTTCTTTCCACGGTTGAATTAGCAAGGAACGTTTCCATTGTGATTTTTTTAAAGCTGAATTTCATGCCTTATGATATAACTGTAAAGGAAGACATTGTTCAGAAAGCGCCTGAGAGAGTTATATTTAAGCTGTGCCTCGTCTGCATTTCAGACAAGGTGTTGATTTTCATGTTCATTATTGGTGACTATTGCATAGAAAAAAAATCTGCTCCAGTATGGACATTTCAATTTTATTTGTCCAACTTAATGACATACATCCATGATATGTACTGGATATCGTGGTAAATGTCAGGGTCCATCTAAAGTGTATTAAGTACAGGATCTTCTCTAAAGAAACTTCCCTTGTGATGACTGAGATAGATACACCATTTCCATAAGGGAAGAAATGATTTCTGTACCTCTATGCCTGTTGCTGTTCAAAGAACCAGTTATTTTTGTAAGAAAGTCATTTCGGTGCAAACCTCCCGAGAAAACACAAATTCTTATGAAATTTTCAACTCAAGAGTATTTGCTAATCTATGAAAATGAAGTATTATTGAAGGATAATTAAGAGAACAGTTTTTCCAGGCACTGGTGATGTGCTAACCAAATGTTCTCTTGTCCTATTTTATAAATGTGGCAGCTTTTCATATTGAAATATAAGATTGCTACTTTCTTAGGTAAAATTCAATATTTTGGTTAATGACATATCTTTTCTATCTTAAAAAGCCTCTTTTATTAACAGGGTGCTTTTAGATTTTTGTACAAACTCTCAAGCAAGAAACTTTGATAAAAAAATTTTATTTGTCATTTTTCGCTAGTCTATCCCCTTCTTATGTGTTCCACTTTCTTCTTTTTCCCTCTCCTTCTTGATCCTCTCCCCAAATACATTTCTCCACCATGTTAATAGCAAACTCCTCACCGATGAATTTTACTCTTTAACTGCTAAAACCCCCTTTCAGAAACTCTCATAGAAATATTTTGTTTAGAAAGTCATGTGAAAAATGTCAGGAACAACCCTTTGCCCTGTCTCCCTGGCATTCTGAAAGTTACCAGTTAACCTCACTGCGGTTCCTTAACTGGACCACAGTTTCAAGAACTGAACTGTGGCCCCTTGTTCAGTATCCCCTGCTGAAAATCAGAGTAAACAGTTTAGATCAAAATGGGCTTTCTGAACTCACATTTCAGCATGTTGAGCCAGCACTATGGAATGTTTGGGATTCTATTAATACAGAAGTTTTATAGCTTTAAAAGAAAGTATGCATTCAGGGCTGAAAAGGTAGCTGCCTTATTTTCAAGTGACAAAAATGGCATAGAAATTTGATCTACGATATAGTTAGTGGGAGTATCATAATTTTGTCATAAATAGGTGAAGTGTTATTTTATAAGCTGTAATTTGAAATTATGCATACTGTGGCCAAAAATTATAGGTTGGTAAATGTGAAATACTAAGGTATACAGGAGAGTATATATTTAAATGCCTATGAAATCAACACTATTTCATGACATCTAACATTCATTGCTCAGTGCTTCCTAAAAGCTTAACGAACAAAAGTAAATTTTATAGCAACCGCTACAATTCTATAGACTTATTGAAGTTAAAAATAGCAATCGTATTCTACTTTCTATAGCACACCTACAACCCTATCGTCACTAAAAGAATTCAGTAATGCATTTTGGCAATGAAGAGAAGTATTCCTATTTTCTACTTTTTCAGGTATCTGACATTGAAAGTCATATTTCCCCTAAAAAGTTATCAGAACATTTTATGTATGTAGCTTTTATCACATTTAATATATAGGTCCTATTATTGTTATGCTAGTATTTCCTCCCCTGCTATACTGTCAACTTATTAAATGACAATACCACAGCTTATCAGTTTTTAAACTCTTAATGTCCAACATAGCACCTCGCTTTCAGCTATTGCTTATTGTATAAACATTAGGCCTGAATCAAGGATTGTCCAGGATTTTAGCCAAGTTATTATCAGAAATGGGAATAGAGTCTAAATCTCCAGTGTCCCTCTTTCATTGCACAGAGCCATTGGCCATCTAGAAACAGTAGAAAATAAATGAGGAGAATGCCAGGTACTATGACCAGATATACATCCCAGTAACATGTACAGTATTTGAGTTTCTACAACACTAGGAAGGGAAATTCAGAGCTATAGCACAAAATTCCTTGAAAATTCAGAATCTCCTAACAGTGGTCTATTTAATAAAAAAAATACAGAGAGCCATTTAAGAGTAGTCTTGATTTTATATTTATATACACACATATAATTTTTAAAATAATGTATTGACAGGCTGTTTTTTTTTTTTTTGTTTGCTAACACAAAATGTATGGCAAGGGTCTAGGCATTTTTATAAATACAATTTCCCAGTTATTGTGTAATAATAATATTGTATAATAATCTGTTATCATGTGGACATTATTTTATAGAACAGGAATAACTAAAAATACAGTGTTGATCACTTTATAAGGCACTGGGTCTATATGAACACATGGATGTGACATATCCACTAAGTTTTCACAGTCTTCTGTTTTATAGATGAGAAAGGGAAACACAGAGAATGGCTGCTGACCCAGTCTTCGTCTCCACACTCTTCTGGAGACATCTTTGCATTGGTCTTCACTGACTACTCTTTTTCTGCTTTACATTAAGCATTAGTTTTATTTGGGATATTACCTGACCATTTCTGTAAATAGTTTTTATATTAAGGTAACTAATTTTAATAGTTTATTTCAAAGTCTTAGTCTGTGAACTCTTTGAGAGTAGACATGATGGCTTGTTCACTTTGATTATATGGCTCATGGTAGATTTAATAGGCTGTAATTGTGGGAATAAGTAAATTCATAGAATTTGAAACCAAACTTCAGACTGCCAACATGCCAACATAGGGCTTTTGAGGCCAGTCATAAGTAGATTTAATAATTAGGCCCATCCATGGTCTAGTGAGAGTTGAGGGATTAATGGGGGAGCCCTAGAGAGGATGTGATTTACATTAGTTTAGCCAGTGCTGAATCGGGATTGAATCACAACTTCAGGAATAAATGTGATGGGACAAAGAATATAGATTTTGGAGTAAGTATCCTGAATTCTCCTGCTAGATCTTCACATCTCTGTGTAAGCTTGGGCATATTACTTAATAACTACATCTGAGGGAAAGAGAAGAGCTGAAACAGGGTTAGCCAGTCTACCCACTCTTACCCCAGGAATCTAAATTTAGTAAGATTAACCTGTTTGGTGAAAACACACGCAGCATGTAGTTTGAAACATTGACTCATTTATTAGGCCAAACATTTGACCTTAAACTCTCTTGTTTCTCCAAAGTAGAGTAACATAAGCCTGAGTGGCCCAGATTTGCTTAATATTACAGTATATTATGATTATGGGTATGATGACATAAATTAGATTTGAGAAGCATCATTTAGGTATTTGTTCGTCCTGATGTTAGAGAACATGTAACTATAGCATTGCCAATTATTTCATGTTTCCTAAAAACTAGTTTGTTCTTCACAGCAGTGGAAGAAATGGCTTTAGATCATTTTTTACACTGTAGCTTATTTGGTTATTCCACCATATATTCTTGTCTTTGCTGCTTTTTAAAATGTATACATATGCTACTGAATGTGCTTTCTTGACTTCTTGTTACCACACCAATTCAATTTTGTTATTTGACCATTTTTTCACCTTAAGTGATAGACTTAGACTTGTGAAGAGCGTATCTCATGTGTTGCTACACAAAAATTATGAAGGTGGCCAAATGCATTAATCTGTCACCTGAAACCCCCACCATAGTGAAAGCGTGTGGAAGCCATTCTTCTGTCTACGTCCATCACTGTGCCTTCAGGGTTACTGGTATGAGTCATTCCAACTAGGCTTTTCAAATAAGAAATGTGAGTTTGTCTGGTCGGGAATTGTAAACCTATTAGTGTTTTGCTATTATTTACCACAGCATGTACGTTCTGTTTAAGTGTCTTATTTCAACAAACATGTGTTCATTCACTTTAATTTCCAACTTCCTTCCCAACTAAAATAAAGTGTCTGACACCAGAGGCTAGCAGCTGGTTAAGGATGGAGAAAGTTGAGCCACATTTCCTTCTGCATCACTTACTTTTCGTGTGTCTGGCCTTCACGTCATAGACTGAAACTATTTGTGCATGGGTTCATTTAATCACAAAGCCTCCAAGTGCACTCTTCTTCAAACACGACCTTTCATATAAATTAAATAGATGAACTTCTAAATTTGAGATTCTCACCCATTTATTATTACTTTAAAATAACCCAGGCTTATAATTCTGCCCAGATTCACTCACATTCCTGAGTGCAAAGGCCCAGTTGGAATGTCTAGCCTTAGAAATTCACATTTTGAACAGTTATTTCTATCTCATATATTTAACCCACAAACTGAATATAGTTGAAAACAGCAGCAAGTCTGTTTCAAATTAGATGACGCACTTAGAGTATTAACAAAGACCATAGAAAAAGCACAGAGGCAGAGTATAAAGATGTGGATATAGAAAATCAGCATTAGTAAAAAAGGAAAATACCTTAAGTTTCCAACCACCATTAATAAAATTTTTGCAGAAATTAGTAAATCTCTGGGTATGTTTTAAAAACTCACTCAAAAATAAGTTGAAACTCAAAGTTACATTTAATTTATGTGAATTATTCTTTAATAGTAAATATCAAGAAAATGTTTCTTATGGTTTCTCAGGAGACAATTTATAGTATGCTTAACAGAGCACGTAATTTGTATTTGTATGAGTGTATCCAGGTACTAGTGTAAAATACATAATAATTTTATTCCACAGAGTCCAGGGTTAAAGTAAAATAATCTGAAGAAAAGAAACGGAACTAGGAAATTCAGGAATCCAATAATATAATTTGCTGTGATATCACATGCCACTTAATAACAAATTAAATAACTAAAATGTCATTGAATTTCTATCCTTTCTTTGGAGAAAACACCAGGGAGTTTTCATAAATAAGAACCAATGAATCAAAACCAAAGGAAACTGACCACACCTGTCTTGGGTAATAGAGGAATAGGAGCTGGGATCAGAGATTTAACAACCTAAAGTATGCTGATATGAATACCACCAGTGACTTCCCATAACCTTGCAGCCATTGGCAGGTGGTTCCCTGCACCAGTTAAAAAATAACAGGAGTGGATGTGGGGGCACAGATCTCTGCAAGCTTCCCTCAGTGTGTACCCACATTGCTATAGGAACCATGCCAATAAGACATGTATTTGTATAATGGAATCTGACTTTTTCCTTTCTTTGTCTGTGGCTTCTTTGTGTAGGTGTTGGCTTGCATTGCTCATAAGTGGCATATCACAAATGCAATAGTATTAAAGATATACAAAACTGGGTGCGGTGGCTCATGCCTGTAATCCCAGAACTTTGGGAGGCCGAGGCGAGCGGATCACAAAGTCAGGAGATCGAGACCACCCTGGCCAACATGATGAAATCCCGTCTCTACTAATAATACAAAAATTAGCTGGAGGTGATGGTGCGTGCCTGCAATTCCAGCTATTCGAGAGGCTGAGGCAGGAGTGTAGGTTGAACCGGGGAGTGGGAGGTGGCAGTGAGCCAAGATCTTGCCACTGCCCTCCAGCCTGGTGGCAGAGCAATACTGCATCTAAAAAAAAAAAAAAAAAAAAAAAAAAAAAAAAAAAAAAAAAAAAAAAAAAAGGTTATACAAATAAGTCTCATTTTGTTTGAACCAATACTCTGAATTTCTAGTCAGAAGAATCCCTTGGGCTATTTGGAAATAATCCAGAGATCTTTTCTGTTTATCCTCTACATTTAACATCTTAACTTTTTAACCATTTAAACCTTTCGACTCGTTATTTATTTTCTTCGTGATAATCAGAATAACTCTTCTGGTGAATACCATATGTTTCATATAGGTGACTTAGTGAAAAGTTAAATGAGGCATACAGACAGATAAATCAAAAGGTTTGTTGTATTCTACACACAAAGCTCTATTGTAATCTGAATTCTGCAAGATAAAAACAGATAAGACTACCTTTTCACTCAAAATCAGATAATATAGTAATTTCGAGAAATAGCATTATGTTTCATGAAGTTATTAATGCATGTACTATTGATAACATAGTCACACATTGCGTTAAAGGATAATGTGGCATTTTTGAGAATCCACGTGGCAGAGTTAAGTATTAATTTCTCAAAAGAAAATGCTGTTACTAATTTTAAAAAGTCTTCAAACTTAAACAGAATTATTTTCATGAACATCAGTACAGTTGACTACATTCACTGATCAGACTGCATTTTTTTTCAGAAATATCTTTTAAATTGAAAATTTAACAATAGGTTATTAAAGTACATGGCTGAAGACTAGAAAAGTCAAAATTATACTTGCATATTTTTGGGAGTAACTTTGTGGAAATTATAATAGGAAAACAGGCCTCACAAGAATAAATACTTGATTTCATTACACATTATAGTTTTTTTCTTTGGCTAAGACTCTTCACAACATTGTAATTAATGTTCATTTTTAGGTCCTTTTTTTTCTTCATTTTTGCTAATAGGTGTTCAGTAAATGTTTATATAAGAGTATGAAAACAAACTGAAGATTAAAATTTTTAAAAGTACTGGGCCCACATTCAAGTTCATATGAGATCCTTAAGAAACTATTAGAGTAATTATATATTGAACTCTGTTTTCTGTACTTATATAAAACATCTGTCTAAGCAAATACTTCATAGGTATTTCCTTCTCTGTTATGAAAGCTGAAAGTATACTTAAGGTATAAATTCAAAAGGAATATGGTCAATTTCCAAAAAAGAATGGAAGAAAGTGTTGATTCTGTTGCAGCTTCCCAGTGATAAAGCATTACAGAAAAAGTTGATCAAAGTGAAAAAACGTAGAAAAAAATATTTGATATGGTTAGTGGTGACAGTTCATAAACATGAGAATAATTTTTCTAAGATTACATATGAAGATTACTTTTAATTAACATATGCTGTAGTTATACGTGATGTTGGTATAAATAACAAAATTGGGGGCCTATCACCGTGGCTCGCACCTGTAATCACAGCGATTTGGGAGGCCATGGAGGGTGGATCACCTTAGTTAAGGAGTTCAAGACCAGCCTGGCCAACATGGTGAAATCCCGTCTCTACTAAAAATATAAAAATTAGCAAGATGTGTTGGTGCCCGCCTGTAATCCTAGTTACTAGAGAGGCTGAGGCGAGAGAATTGCTTGAACCAAGAGGCAGAGGTTGCAGTGAGTCAAGATCGTGCCATTGCACTCCAGCCTGGGTGGCAAGAGTGAATCTCCATCTCATAAAAAAAAAAAAAAAAGGAACAAAATTGGAATCTGACTATTCCAGAAATTCTGATTATATTGCAATAGTTTGTCTATAATTATTCTAGATGGCCTAATGATACCTTACCATTCATTTATGGAGTTATTCATAAATTTATTCAGTCTTATGCATTCATTATGTAAAGTATGTGTCTACATATCTGCACTTCGATACATATTGATGACTCAGGCATGTTCCTTTCCTTCAAGTCAGAAACTAGGGGAAATAAATCAGCTTGCTAAAATAATAATACAATTTGATTAGATAAATGCTATAATGATGACACTAGGACTCTGTTGGAGATATAATGGAGAAAGCTGCTTTAAGCTGGGTAGTGAAGGATGTCCAGGAATTTTTCTAGATTGGGAAAAAATTACGTCAAGGAAATAATATAAACCAGCATTTATTAAAGTGTTATTTAAGAAGAATTAGATGTTAGATAAAAAAGATATACATACCTAAATATGTTTGAAAAATGCTGAGTTAAATAAAAGTAAGATGATTTCTTTATTGCAGAATTCTCAGAAACTTTAACAAGTGTTTCTCAAGTTTTCTTGATTATAAAAATAATCTATGTCACTTCACAAAATACAGATTTCATGAACTCACCTCAGATATATGAATCAGTATCTTTAAATAGTCCTGAGAATCCATGACTTTTTTGTTTGTTTGTTTGTTTTCTGAAAGAAGGTCTTTGTTACCCAGGCTGGATTGCAGGGTCGTGATCACGGCTCACTGCAACCTCTATATCCCGAGCTTAAGTGATCTTCCCACCTTATCCTCTCATACAGGCTCATGCTACCACACCCAGATAATTTATTATTAGTGTTATTATTATTTATAAAAGTGGAATCTCACTGTATTGCTCAGGCTAGTCTCAAACTTCCAGTCTCAAGCAATTCTCTTGTCTCTGCCTCCCAACATGATGTTAACAAATGCCTTAGGTGATTCTTATAATCTGTGTGGTTGATAAATACTCTTGTTTAAGCAATTGTGCTTGGTTTGACTTCAGTTCTTTTGCATTTGCTGATGATTGTTTTATGTCCGATTGTGCGGTCAATTTTAGAATATGTGCCATGTGAGGATTAGGAGCATGTATATTCTGTTGTTTTGGGGGTGGAGAGTTCTGTAGAGATCTATCAGATCCATTTGGTTCATGTTGAGTTCCGGTCCTGAATATCTTTATTAATTTTCTGTTTCAATGATCTCTCTAATAGTATCAGTAGAGTGTTGAAGTTTCCCACTCTTATTGTGTGGGAGGTCTAAGTCTCTTTATAGGTCTCTCAGAACTCGCTTTATGAATCTGGCTGCTCATGTGTTGAGTGCATTATATAGTTAGAATAATTAAGTCTTATTGAATTTAACCATTATGCAATGCCCTTCTTTGCCTTTTTTGATCTTTGCTGTTTAAAGTATGTTTTGTTTGAAATTAGGGTTGCAACTGTTACTTTTTTCTGATTTCCATTTGCTTGGCAGTTTTTCTCTATCCTTTTATTCTGTACCTATGGGTGTCATTGAATGTGAGATAGGTCTTTTAAAGACAGCATACCTTTGAATCTCACTTTTTTCTTCAGCTTGCCACTCTGAGCCTTTTAAATGGGGCAGTTAGCCCATTTCCCTTCAAGGTTAGTATCAATATGTGTGGATCTGATCTTGTCATTGTGCTGTTATCTTGTTATTAATTACACCAGCTTATTTGTGTGGTTGTTTTATAGTGTCACTGGTCTGTGTACTTAAGTGTGTTTTTGTATTGTCTGATAACGGTCTTTTCTTTGCTTATTCTCCTTACAAGATCTCTTGTCAGGTGGGTCTGGTGATAATGAACTCCCTCAATGTTGCTTATATGAAAAGGATCTTATTTCTCCTTTGCTTAGGAACCTGGGTTTGGCTGAATATAAAATTCTTTCTCTTTTTTAACCTTTCCTTTAGCACTTATGGATATGAAACTCTTGGTTGAAGATTTTTTTTTTTTTTTTTAATTTAAGAATGTTGAGTATAGGATCCCAATGTCTTGTGGTTTGCAGGGTTTCTGCTGAGAGGTCTACTGTTAACCTGATGGGGTTCCCATTGTAAATGACCTGCCCTTTCTCTCTATCTGATGATTATGTGTGTTGGAGATGATCTTCTTGTGTAGAATCTTCAAGGGGTTTACCATATTTCCTGAATTTGACTGTTGGCCTCTCTAGCCAAGTTGGAGAAGTTTTCACAATGATATCCTGAAATATGTTTTCCAAGTTGTTTGCTTTCTCCCCATCCCTTTTAGAGATGCAAATCTTTTGTAGGTTTGGCCTCTTTACATGAACATGTTTCTCGGAGTTTTTCTTCATTCCTTTTTTTATTTTTCCTTTATTTTTGTCTGATTGTCTTATTTCAGATAGCCAGTGTTCAAGTTCTGAGGTTCTTTTCTCAGCTTTCTCTATTCTGTTGTTAATACCTGCAATTGCATTGTGAAAGTCTTGTAGTGTGTTTTTCGGCTCTATTAGGTCAGTTAGGTTGTATTTTTTACTGGCTATTTCACCTGTCATCTCCTGTGTTTTTTAATTGTGATTCTTAATTTCCATGAGTTGAGTTTTTCCATTCCCATGAATTTCATTATCTTCATTGTTATCCACATTCTGAATAATGTTTTTGTCATTTTGGCCAACTTAGCCTGGTTAAGAACCCTTGTTGAAGACACAATAAAATCGTTTGGAGGACATAAGACATTCTAGCTATTTGAGTTGCTAAAGTTCTTATGGTGGTTCTTTCTCATCTCTGCATGTAGGTGTTCCTTTAACTGCAATGTGTATTGAGTGCAGTCATTTGACTTCTTTTCTGGATGTTTTCACAGGGCCAGGGCTTTGTGCAGGGTCTTCATTTGTAGCTGACTTCTTGTCTTTGGTTTTATAGGGGGATATGTTAGTGAGGAATTCTTGATGGGAAGTAATTGCAGAGTCAAGATGTTCAGGAAAAAAAAAAATGTGGCCTGTAACATATTTTCAAACTTACCTTACTATATAACTTTTATACAAAGAATTCTTGTTTGCATGTTATAAAATTATTGTGGTTGTCAGAGTGGAGCAGATTTGAAAATATCAACATAAATATAAAGATATGCCAAGTTGAGAAGCTATGATTTATTTTATAAATCCTTGGATATCTTTGTGTGTGTGTGTGTGTGTGTGTGTGTGTCACCCAGGTTTGAGTGCAGTGATGTGAAGGTGATACTGGCTCACTGCAACCTTCACCTCCCGGGTTTAAGTGACTCTCCTGCCTCAGACTCTGTAGTAGCTAGGATTACAACAACAGCCACACACCTGGCTAATTTTTGTATTTTTAGTAGAGACAGGGTTTTGCCATGTTGGCCAGGCTGGTCTCAAACTCCTGACCTCCAGTAATCTGCCTGCCTCAGCCTCCCAAAGTGCTGGGATTACAGGTGATATCAGTGTTCTTGAAAACAGGACGGTAAGATTTGAGGCATCCATACCAAGGTGCTTATACCTTATCTTAAAGTTGATGAAGATCCCATGAAGATTTCTGAAGCTAGTAGGATGAGGTTTAGATATGTGCATGGATGACTTTATATATGGTTGATCTTATTGCATAACTTAATCATGATTATGAAATTATGCATAACACAAGACAATAATGAGAGCAAATAGAAAAAGAAAACAAGGGGGGGCATATAAAATGAAGTTAGCCAGCCCACAAATGCATTTGCGAGTGAATTTACACATTTGCATTAGGTCAACTATGAATATGGCTCACATTTGCTAATAGGCATCCTTAAAAGGAAAACAAAATTAAATTTAAGCTCGTGGAAGGTGTTACACAAATATTTGTGGAATAAAAATAAAAGAGTAGCCAAGTGACTAAATAATTAAATGAAGATCTACTTTATAAGAAGATTATTCTAATAGTTGCATGAAAGACAGAAAGTTGAAGGAAAGTCTCATGGCTAAAGCATTATGATAATCTAAGTGAGACATTGCTAAGTTTCAGTAAGATGACCCTGGTACAGAGTGATAGGAAAAGTCAGTTTTAAGGAATAACTTTGAGATTGAATTGACAGCTTTTAATATTGATTTGATGTTGAAGAAGAAAAAACAATTATGATGGGAGTTGAACATAATCAAGGGCTTTCTAATAGATAGCATATAGTAGGTTTAAAGGAGAAGGGTTATAGAATAAGCAAAACTTGAGGAAACAGATGCTTGAAGGTGAAAGATAATGGGTGTAATTTGGGATATATTAAGTTTAACATCTCAGTAGATTCTCAGAAATGTAGTTGCTAGAACTCAGAAGAGAGTGAATCAACCAGTGATTTTCAGCTAGAAGCCTTTCTTATGCTATCCCTACCTATGAGGATGCTACGGAGATAAGAGCTGAGAATAACAGACAGTTTCATATAGCCTTTTCTAAGGCAAACGATGATTTTAGTAAGAATTTCTCTTCTTTCTCTAACAATGATCTAAATTTATAGTTAAAAGATATTAGAAAATGAAAACAAATGTTTTTGACATACCAGAATATGAGTATTAAAAATCTATCAATAATTATAATTACAAGTATTTTAAATATTGCTTTTTTATTGTGAGAAGAATGAAAAACAATTATTTGATGAATTTTGAAACCAGGAGGAATAAACCTAGCTAAAAATGTAAATTATTGTTTTAATTATTGTTTTCCACAATTTTCTTACAAAAGAAACAAGACAAGAATAGGATTTTTATACATTTTAATGCTTTACTGAGGTGTATTGTCCAGAAATCAAGAGGCAAGAAAAGATATGGTTTGTAAACAACATAGCAAGCAAGCACCAAATATTTGTTTTGAGAAAATGCAGAGATGTAAATGTAAATGCAATTAATTAAAATTAGTTTTTCTCTAAACCAACCTCAAGATTTCAGCAAAATATATAATAAAATATATTAAAATTATTCTGAATGAATTTTTTAAATTAATAAAAAACAAGAAAAGAAGATTTGACAAATACTTTATAGGGATTATTTGTCATATATTATATATTATATCTAATTATATATAAGATATATAAATATATCTTAATATAAAGTATATATAATTTATATATATATTTTATATACATATAAATACATATTAAATTACATATATTATATAAATATATAATGTATAAATATTTTTTTATATATTTTATATATAAAATATATATGTGAATAGATACATTTATATATGTTTAAATGAGGACATGCTACAACATGATTATTTGGGAATACTTTGGGGACTACATATAGCTGTTAGATCTCAGGAATAAAAGGGAAATAATTTTTTCTTTTCCCCTTCAGGCTCTATGGGGCACTCCCAGGTAAATCACAGTCCTGGAACACACCTGTCAAGTTTCCTGTTATTTTAGACAAGCTGAAATCCTGAGCTGTCTTTCCTTGGGCTATGGAGAGAGTGTAGGTGGGAAAGAGATGCTTAACTGGTTTTGCCTGGGTGCCATAATACAGGTCAACAGAATGGTTAATCCAAGGTACAATATTCAGTAGTAAAACCAAAACTAACATCTGAGATGAATATCAAAGTTATTTTTCAACTTCAAGAGAAAGAGAAATTCATACCTAAGGACCCTGGATAGAAACAAGGAGGAGGTTTTGAATCAGAGGGTAAAAGATGGATCCTTAAGGAATCTCTTGGTCTGTATAAATGTTGCTACTGCTATTTTTTGTAGAGCACAAATGACCTTGAAGGATAAGGAAGAAGAACAATGGGAGCAATTCTCCACTCAGTGATTGAAATCGAACATCAGCGATTGCTTCTTCAACAACACTCAACAAATCTGTTACGGCTAAAATGAATTCTAAAGCACTCCAAGACTAATTCATTCTATACCACCCCAGGAGTAGTTTTGTTTGTGTGTGTGTGTGTATGTGCCCATCAATTGCCAAGAGCTAAAAATAAAGCAATGGGTGGGCCAAATCTCAACTCTCATACACATTTTATGGGTGCCATTGTCCAAAAAATAATTACAACACATTTAATTTAAATATATATAATGAACATTAATTAAAATATTTTGAAGTAGATACAAAAGAATGTTGTAAAACCAAATTATCATAGTGATTTGTATCTCTGAAGAAGTTATTAAAGCTGAGCTCAAATGCTATACTTCTTCCGATGCTTTTTAAATCCAACAGGCTCACATTTTTCTCCTTAGGAAAGTTCTTAGGGTACAAGTGCTCATTACGACAGTAAGTGAGGTCTCATTTAATGAGCCTCACTGTCTCCATTTTTGCTCCATCCTGGGTTCACTGTCTTTATTACAGAGTCCATTTTGGAAGCATAGCTGTCTTCAAAGCAGTTGACTGATTTGATCCCTGGCCAACATACCAAACATTCTTCATAGGAGCTCATAATGTTTAAAACAAAAATCGTTGGAAGCATAGTGGATCACATGGGTTTTTTCTGCTCTAAACTCCTACAGTCCTCATCTGGACCACACAGTTGAGCAGTTAGTTAGTTACCTATTAGCCACTCTATAAATATTCATTGACTCATCAACTATGTGTGGGGTTTTATTGTTTGCTAAGCATTTGCCTTCTGTAAGTCGTATTTCCCCTAATGAAATGTAAACGATGTGATGTTCAGAACATCCTTTCATCTGTTGATATGGTATCCTTTAATTTTCTCTTCGAAAATATTCAGAAAAGTGGGAAAACTTTATTTTATTTTTTTATTTTTCACCATGATAAAATTTACAGGAATATCTGGAGCTCTCTTTTGAGAACTACAGAGAAATGTTGAATTTATAAAAGTAGTCATCATGAGAAAAAAATGTAATTTTAGTCAATGAAGCTAATTCTAGCTTATAATTTTAACATATTTTCTATTTTCAAAAAATAAGTATTGAAAAAAAAAGAAGGATGGTGATGAAAGAAACACAGGCAAGATTTAGAAGAGTTCAAGAGGATGACATAAATCACAACAAAAAAATGATGTATACTTGAGTTGGCGAAAGAGAGAGAGGGAAGAAAGACCTTGTTGTAAAATCTGTTTTAAATTAGAGTACTGCAAAACAGCCTTGTATATATGGGAAGGAATCTGACTTGCTTTATAAGCAAATACCTGCTATACTTAGATAATGTAATATAGGGTTTAGATATTGTACAATTAGAAAAAGTATTTATGATATTTAGAAAAATGTCAGAGTTAATCGTCTAATTTATTTTACAAAAAAATAGAAACTGATGCTGAGAAGATTAAGTAGCTTGCTATATTAATTATTGTCCGAATTAGTAGCAGAATTGTGCCTAAAACTCAGGCTTTCTATTATTCAGTCCAGTACATACATATGATTAGCTTTTGGTAGAAAGGATTGTTTTTAATCATATACTAAGATAAAGTCGATAGTGATACACATCAATAAAACTGGGTGTGTGGCACTCATATATTTCAATATTTTGAAGCATAACCTCCCAAGAAGTAGTAGGCCAAAAATCATCCTTATATTTTCTTTCTATAGTTTGCTATAAAAGGAACTACCAAGATATTTTTTTTTTGAGTAACATACTCTTTTTTAGAAGAATATTTAGAAAATAATTTCCCCCAAATAAATATAAATATTTTTCAACACTGGATTTAATAAAATACAAATAAATTCAAGAGTAAGAGTAGGAAGAACGCTAGATCCTGCTTTTTTATGCTATCTAAAGCAAAACACAACTCAAAAGCATTCAAGAAATTAACTGTAAGTCTATTTTTAAATTTTTTAATAAATCTAATTTAATATTGTTTTAATTCTTATAAAAGAGACACACTTTGAAGTAAATCTTTCAATTTCTTTCTTATTCTTTGCCTACTTTTATCCTGTGACTTTTCTCTTAACTTTCATCGTTTTTAGAGGGTTTGCTCTAATTCCATGGAAATAAAATTAACTCATGAGGAAAACAAATTATGCAGCTCGGTTCTTTTGAAGTAGAAATATGCCATAAAGATATAAAATAGCAGATGCAAAGTTTTTTTAAAATTTATTTTTTGCCATACAACCCGTCACTTTTTTCCTCCTTTTTCTTACTGCTTTACCAGAATTAATAACTAACATTTGTATAGTGCATTCCAGCTCACCAACTGCTTTTTCACAAGTATTGCTTCATTTAGTCTTCACAATAAGTCTTTGAGGTAGCTATTTTTATCATCACTATGTTGCAGACAAGGAAACTAAGATTCAAAGAGGCTAAACAACTTGTAAATAGTTTTAGAATTCATCATATTTATTATGCAGCCATAAAAATCAAAATTTTGTTGATAATTTAATGGCATGGTCAAATACTCATGAAAAAAAATGTCAAGTTAAGAAAAAATAGCATGCCACAAACTACATTGAATGAATCCAATTACCTTCTTTATGCATTTCAAATTTTCTTCAAAAAGCATGTACCAATTTTCACAGTATGACTAGGCCTCAAATGATTTTTATTGTCTAGCTAAGTAAACATTAACTCCTTATACTACGTTCAGTTCCACCCATTGACCACCAATGTACAGAAAAAAAAATTGATGCTGTAGCTACATAAACATAATCATACATTTTGGAAAGAATAAACTTGGGTTTGCATATGAACAGGTTAGTTGCTGAATAAAATCATCAATGCTTTCTTCTCCTCAATTATTTTTTCCCAAAACTCGTCTGACTAAGTGTTTGTCAATAGGGATAGACTAACCAGAGGGTATTCATTGTCTATAGGGAATCATATTTCCCTATTTTCCTGGGAAGTATGCAGGATTCCAAATAGCTAAGATTTACTGAGTAGTTCATTATTTTGTGGTACATATTTTATAAAACACTACATATATACATTAAGCCACTAAATCTCATGACATGACTACAAAAGTAACCTTATTTACTATCTGCTTTTATAACTGAGGAAATTGAGAACTGAAAATGTAAGATGAATGATCCATGTTTATGGCAAGAAAATGTCAGTGACACAACACAAACCCAGATATTTCTTTCTCCATGTTCTCAAGCTACTAATCCTGTTTTCCATAAACTGAAGAATGTATGAGTGACCTTAACTTCTGTGGCCAGAATCTTGGCTAGTAATCTTTATCCACCAGCTCTAGTTGTAATCCTCCTTTATTATTTATTTTAAATGTTAAAATCATTTTCAGTTCTTGGTTCTGTTATCAGCTAGCTCATTGTTATATACAGATAAATTGTGAATGCATAATTTTGGTGGCATTCATTAAAGAGTCATTTAGAGAGCAGCTGAATGGCCTGGGGATTAAAACAAATAAAACATTCACATAGTGATACATTTACAATTCTTTGGGCTTAGTGAATCTTGAAATTTTAAGAGTCGTTGCATTTTTACATCTTAATTAAATTCATATTGTGGAATCTATAAATGGAAACAACATTCTTTAGGCAAAAATGTTCTTTTACTCATCAAATGCTGCAGATGGTCTTTTTATATCATGTGAGGGGACCTTTTTGAAGATGTCCTGCATTCGAGTTTTTAAGGTTGGTGATAGGTTGCCTTGACATTTATCCAAACTGTGATTGAAGAACAATTATCTCCTTATTTTGTGACAGTGACGTCTGACTCTGCTAAACTCTCTCAAAGGGGATAGGTTTAAGACTGTAATGTGTGAAGATAAAAAATATCAAATGTCATGCAGGAACTCAAACAGAGCAACCAAGAGGAAGTAACTAATCTAAGGAAGAGCATTTTCTTGGCCACTGTATTTTCCTTTCTGTTATTCATTCAAAAATACATCTCACCGCTTTAACTCATTCCGTATTTTAATGAATAATTAATTGGCTTCATGTAATAATATATTTTGTTATCTTCATTAATTAGATATAACATGTGACAAGAATAGATTTAGAATTGATAAAATTTTTCTAAATATTTTACTCATGTCTTTTCTCTGCCTTGATGTGACTGGCTATGACCACACCTGTTGTTCCTTCATACGCATTCGCTTAAGTAGAATAACGTAAGTTGCTCAAGTTTATGTTTTATAGAAATTGTTTTACTTGCATAAAGTAAAATGTTACACTATACTGTGGGACTATGGGGATTTAAAACTGCAGATGCAGATCTACAAGTCTATAAAGTTTCTCATATGTGAGCGTTCTTTGGTTACAAAGTAATTCACTCCAGGTTCCATTAAAGAATTAAAGATCATGCTATTTCTGTGTAGAGTTAATATTTTTGCAAGCTGAACATTACAGGTCAAACTGAAAGAATGTGTAAAAGTAAAAATATTCATTTTAAATAATTGTAAATTATTCATTGCAAATATTTATTGTAAATATTTTCACTTTTATTACAATGAGAATATTCATTGTAAAGCTATGGAATGCCTTTAGGAGCCAGATATAATAGAAGGGTAGTGAAGTTAGGGCCAGAAAATATGTGTTACTATTTTTTCCATTTACTAAATGTAAGAACCCTAGTTTTCTCTGCAGTGTACATTCTAAAGGCATCTTGCAAATTTTGAAAGGATTAATGAGACATAATTTATTCATAAACCCTTTGTGAAATATAAGAACATCTGAAAGAAACGAAATATATGCATTTTGTATAGTAAGTATCATTATTAAGAACAATAACACTCCTTCAAATGAATACTTATTTGAGGTTTCTTATATTTGCTGAGTTGATATTATATTTATTTCTGAATATACACTGCAGATCTGACTTCTTTTTCAAGAGAACAAATTTATGTCTAGGCTCAGAGTTGTTATTCTGTTTTGCATAGCTTGTTTAACCTTACGGTGCTATAAGCATTATACTTATTCATGTTCTTTTCTTTGCATTGGTATCAAAGTATCCTGGAGTCACATTCCCTTTTCACCTCTAGCCAGCCTACACTGTCTGGCATGAGTCTTGTATACGTATATCTTAGCCTTATTGATTTTGTTTTGTTATTAGTGCTTGTAAAATTTTTTCTCATTAGTGTTTCTTGTTTTTATTTTAAAATAATTATAAATTCAATGGAAAATCCAAAAATAGAAGAGAGGTCCCACGTACCCTTCATGTTTCCCCAAATGGTAATATCTAATATAACTGCAGTACAGTACTAAAACCAGAAAAATTTTCATTGGTACAATCCTCAGACCTTATTCAGATTTTATCAGTTTTACATACACTCTTTTTTTTTTTTATCATATGTATAGTTCTATGCAAGTCAATTAAATATGTAGAATTGTATAACTATCACTAATATTAAGATACAGAACTATTTAGTTGCCACAAAACTTTCCCTCGAACTACCTTTTCATAATTGCAGCCATTCTCCCCTCTTTCATCACTAATCTGATTGTCTTCCTTACAGTTTTATTATTTCAAAAATGCTATGTAAGTTAAATTATACAGTATATAATGTGTTAAAGTTGACACTTTTCCTCAAAATAATTTCCTTAAGATTCATCTCTGTTTTCTGAGTGTGTTAACAGTCCATTCATTTTTATTTTTATTACTGAATAGTATTCCATGGCATGAATGCACCACAATTTGAAAGATATTAGGGTTATTTGCAGTTTTGGGTTATTACAACAAAAACAGCTATAAGTGCTTGTGTGTACATTCTTGTGCAGGTATAAGTTTTCATTGCTCTGGGACAAATGACTAGGAATGGGAGTGTTGGGATACATGATCAGTATATAGTTTTTCAAGAAAATTTCCATAGCTTGGCTCTGGAATGCACCTGTATGGTCAGCCACTGGAAAGGCTGATGTGAGATGATCGCTTGAGCCCAGTAGTTTGAGTTTATCATAGACAACATAGCAAGACCCTACCTCTTTAAAAAAAAGAAAAGAAAGAAAGAAAGAAAAAAAGAAAAGAAATGAAAATTCCCAAGATATTTTCCAGTGTGGCTGTGCCACTTATATTCCCACCAACAATTTCTAAGCAATTCAGTTTTTCCATATTCTTGCCAGATTTGGTATTCTCACAAGTTTTTTTCTTACCTGATTTAATATTTATGTTGTAATATTTCATTGTGGTTTTAATTTGCTTTAACCTAATGGTAAATGGTATTGAACATTTTTTATGTGCTTATTGCTATCTGTATGCTCTCTTTGGTGAAATGTTAATTGAATATCTTTTGCCCATTTTCTAATTGAAGTGTGTCCGTGTGTGTGTTACATTTTAAAAGTTCCTTATACCTGATATGAATCTGTTTTTCAGATATGTGGTTTGAAAATATGTACTCTCATGCTGGCTTGTATTTTTTATCTTTTTAATGTGATCTTTTCATTTTAAGTTTAATTTATCAATTATTTTCTTTTATGACTTGTGCTTCTGGTATCATGTTTAAGAACTCTTAAGCATGCATTTCTGCGTGTCTATTTCTATTTCTTGTATTCAGCTCTATTGGTCTCTGTATGTATTGTTTTGTTAGCACCACTCTGTCTGATTGCTGTAGCCATATAGTAAACTTTAAAGTTGGGTAGAGATCCATATCACTTTATTCGTTTTTTTTTTTTTTCAAAATTGCCTTAGCTATTCTAGTTCTCTTGTCTTTGCATATAAATATTAGAATAAGCTTATTAACGTCTACAAAGCACATCTTTGAGATTTTGAAAGAAATTGCATTATACATATAGGTTAATTTGGGGGAAGAATCAACATCTTTATTGTATTGTGTTTTCTAAATCATAAAACGATATGTCTCTATATATTTAGATCTTCTTTGTTTTATCAGTGTTTTGTAATTTTCAGCATAAAAATACTGTACATGTTTTGTTAGATGTAATGTCTATTTCATTTTTGAGTAATTATAAAATAAATTGCTTTCAATTTTTGTTTCCCTGTGTTTATTGTTATTATATGGAAATATGATTGGTTTTTTAATATTAATTTTGTCTCATGTGGCCTTACTAAACTCACTATTAATTCTAAGAGTTCTTTATTTGTGTTTTGTTTCTTTGTAGATTCCTTGGAATTTTCTATGTAGACTATAATGTCTTCTGCAAATAGGGAACGTTTTATAATTTCCTTTCTTATTTGAATACCTTTTATTTCCTTTTTTTTCCCTTAATTAACTGCCTAGGAATTCTAGAACTAGGTTAAATAAGAGTGACGAGAGCTGACATCCTTGCCTCATTCTTGGTTTTGGAGGTGATTCATTCACTCTTTCACTATTAAGTATGATGTTAGCTATGGGTTATTGGTTTTCTTTTTAAACTTAGTTTAGATTATTATTACTACACTGTATACATCTGTTTTGTAACTAGAAAATGCTAAGAAATCTTAAGTTTCAAAATCAGGATAGTAGAGAGTCACTTATCTCATGACAAAACTTCATTCACTTCCTGATACATGTTTATTTCCTAGTTTCAAAAGAAGCACAATAAAGTAGGTTTTTAAGAGTTTCCATCATAGAGTCAATCTGTCTATATTTATTCTCAGCTCATATCAACCAGCTTCATCTGTTAAGAGGGATTAAGAATCAGTCTGTGATCCTGGGAAAGTTTGTAACAGCTGACTTTGCCAGGTTAATACTGTATGACAAAGGTTGTGATGCATTGTATTTGACATAACTTGAATCAGTTATCCAAGCATGAAGGATAGAATGGAAAATACAACTTTTTACTCTAAAGAAAAAAATTTAATTCCATATTTTGTCTAGGGGCATGAATGAAAACCACTCTAAAAAAAAAAGCTCCAAAATGTAGAATACACACACACACACACACACACACACACACACACACACACACGTATATGTCTGTGTGTATATATATTCTACATATATCTGTGTGTATATATCATAAAATTCGCTAGGATTTTTGCTATTAGATTCTGAATCTATAAAGTATAGAATTATAAAGTAAGAAATTTGGTAAATTTTTTTAGTATTTTTTGTTTACAGTTTTTTTTTTAAGTTTACAAAGAGGTATAGTTTAGGTGAGTGGTAAGCAAATCTAATTTATGTAAGTATCAAATATGGTTATGGTTGTAGAATCCCTTTTTCTTAGCAAGAAGCTACTGCTATTACTTGGCGCTAAATAAAATGTCTTAAAAAGATATGTTAACTTTTCTCTTGTTCTGTTTTGTTTTTTATAGTTTTAGGATGTAATTTTAGAATGCCAATCAGTTATATTCATGAGAAAAGTTACTAACTTCCAATTGGCATATAATATTTGACTTATGATAATACACACTTATATCCAAAATACCTTCTAGATAGCATATGATTGATTGTCTTTTGTCGATTATGAGCTATTCATTTGGTTAGAGGTCAACATTAGAACACACAAGCTGTCAGGTCTTCTTTCAAGACTTTTATTTTCTGATATGCACATACGATTTTTTCCTCAAGGCAAATAATCAGTAAATATGAATGGAATTAAACAACGCTTTTAATAATGTAAATATTTTGAAATATAGCAGAAAATATTATATGATCATTATAAAAACGATAATAGGTTGGTGCAAAAGTAATTGCAGGTTTTACTATTAAAAACAATGGCAAAAACTACAATTACTTTTGCACCAATCCAATACTACATATACTATTGCTGTGTGGAACATTCTAGAAGGCTTAGAACTTTTAGAACCAAAAAATGTTTGTGGTCGTTCTGTTTCTCCCACCAAGAATAAAGTAAGAGGATCTGGAGGAGGCCACTCCCCTCTTCCACCAGCAAATAATTCCACATCCTGGAGAAAGAAAATTAATTTTAGGGTCTAGTTATTTCAAAAAACTTTAAAAGATTGGATAAAATGTATTATTCAATACTCTTCAATCAAATAATTTATTAAAACTGTTATATGACATTGTTTTCCTGACAGATTTAATAAATCTGAGAAATATCCAGAGTGTCTGTAAACTCATAAGTCTTTTGAATTTCTAACTAACTTTCTAACTCATGCCAGTTGGATAATTAGGTCAAGTCATGGTAATGCCATTTTGAATATGTAAAAATGAAAAAGGACTTTTTTTCTACATTTAAAAAAATATATTCACCAAAGAGAATTAACATAACATGACCTATAAAGTTAGCCTTAAAAAATTCAACTCATAGTGATGTTTATCTTTCTTGCTTGCTGATATCAATATTGTATGCTTAATAAAACACTTAATGAAGAATGTTTCCAGATATTTACCATATTTTATAAACACTATGCTATAAACTTATGTAGATTACTAAAAATTCTCAACAACCCTTTGATAGTCTTTCATGCTACATCTAGGATTTGAATCTCTGGTTTCCAGAAGCGTGGTAAGAATAGTTTTTTAGATGCCACCAAGGTTGAGGGGATACCACATGATGAGTGCTGGTCAATGCACTCTAAGTGGAAGTGACATGTTTCACTTCTAGACTGAAGTATTTACTTATGGGTTACCTTCCCCTCTGCTGCAGCTCATTACAACTTTTGATAAAGTGATTTCTCTACCAAGCTATGTCACAGAGTGAGAAGATAGTATGGAAAGCCCTATCCAACTCATGTACCCTGAGGGAAAAAGAACCTTTCTTTTTTTAAGCCTGTAAGATTTATGGGTTGTTTATTACTGAAATCTAACCTAGACTGGTATTAACTGTCCCACTTTGAAGACAAAAATAAATTTCACAGCTAGTAAGAGGAAGAACTGAGACAACCTCAGGTCTATTGCAAAAAATGCATATTTTTCTCTACAACCTCTTTCCACACCACATGTTTTTGCACTAACCCTTGGACTTTCCATCATTAACTTTTAGAGCCCATGGGAATACCTCAGTTCTTTCAGTATTGTTGTAGAACCCTAAGGGCATTTCTCTCAGAATGCATAAAAATGTGCTATTTATCTACCGCTTAAATTCATAACTCTGCTACTGTTACAATTTTGCATAAGGAGAGCATTTGAAATTATGTAGAACATTTCATGGTTTTGATGTTGCATAACTTCCAGCTGCTGACCATATGAAGGAGCCACATAAACAATTGCAAACACAAAATAGAGAGTTTTATTACAAAATGTGAACTCTGAGATTGTTCTATTACTTGTGCAAATTCTTAATTTTTTTTCTTTGATTTACAATATATAATAAACTTTGGCATCAAGTGCTAAGTTATAATGTACAATTCCACATTTTCAGTTTAAAATAATATCTCCATAATGCAAAGATGTTTCATTGCTCCTTTTATCCATTTTTTATTAAAATCAGAAGTTGGAGGAAAAAGTCATTCCTTGTGTTATATCGGTCAACCTAGTTTATATGTAGTCTTTATTCATTTTGCACTGAAGTCCTACATTAAATAATGAATTTTTGGAGGTTACTTGGGATGAAAAATGATCCAGTTTTTACCATACTTTATAAAACAAAAAATAAAACTTGGGGCTTACTTTCATAGTTCCAACAGAGATAAAGTGATCATTAAAATTATGCAGTTTGAGTTTTGTATTATACCTGTAACTATAGATTTCACTGATTTGTAAAGCATTTTGGTTCCAAGCAAAATTATTGATTTTACTTGTGGAAGTGCCAAAAGGACACCTTCATTCAAAACCTAGAGTCAACAGATTCACTTAATGTGTTAAATATTCCAAGAAATAAACTAGATGGATCCAGCCTTCATACAAGAAGATATATTTATTCTAAAAGGAAGTGTTCTAAAAATGATGTGTTCTAAAATACCATCTAAAGTGCATCTGAGACAGGCGTAGTGACTCGCACCTAGAATCCCAGAATTTTGGAAGGCTGAGGTGGGAGGATTGCTCAAGCCCAGTAGTTCAACACCAGCCTGGACAATATAGGGAGAACCCGTTGCTACAAAAAATTTAAAATATTAGCCAAGTGTGGTGGTGTGTGCCTGTAGCCCAGCTACTCAAGAGGCTGAGATGGGAGGATTGCTTGAGCCTTGGAAGTCAAGGCTGCAGTGAGCTGTGATCACACCACTGTACTCCAGCCTGGGCAACAGAGTAAGACCCTGTCAAAAATAAATAAATAAATAAATAAAAAGCATTTCCTAGAAGGTAATTTGGATTTTACAAGCAAAGCTGACTGACTTTGTGTCTTCTGCCTTGTAAGTGATTCTTTTTCTTACTTAAAAATACCACAAAAATGTTACAATAATATCATCCCTCTAGTATTATTGTATCAAATATAAATATTCTTGGGCAACTAAAAAGGACTATAATTACATATGTTGCTTTTTTCATAAACTTTTAAATATTAAGGGAAAAAGGCAAGACATAACATAACCTAGGGGGAGACAACATCAAAACATATAACCAACAAGGACTTAATATTCAGAACTTATAAAGGAAACATACAAATCAATATGACAAAATATAGGAAACTCCCAAAACGAGAAAATATGAATGGCATTTACATAGAAGAAACCACACATATCCAATAAACATAATCATAGAATTTCAAAATTAAACCACAACAGATATCACTTTACACTGACTAGCATGGGATCAAATTGAAAAATCAGCCAATATTATATGTTTACAAGAATGAGACTAACAAGAATTCATGTACATTGTTGTTGGAGTATAATTAATAACATTAATTTAAAAAACAATATGGCATGACTTTGTAAAGTTGAACATGTACATATCACACATTCAAACAATATCAGTTCCAGATATAAACCACAGAAATCCTCTTGCAATATGTTCAGGAGACATGTACAATAATATAGAACTGTTTATAATACTAAGGCATTGGAAACAACCCAAATGTATGTCAACCTGGGACATAATAAATACAATGTGGTAGAGTTACGCATTGTGATACAAAACAGCAATGAAAATAAATGAGCTTCATCTACATATATCCAGAGCTGCAGCTTATAAAATGTAGAGTAAAAAAGATGCAGAGAATGCAAACTTTCTGACATGATTTAAATAAAATTATACCACAAGTAAATTAAGCTATATATTATTATGGGACACATACATGTGTTATTAAAAATACAAAGAAAAGTGTTGGGAAGGAGAAAAAGTAGTTAAGGATTGTGTTTTCTGCTGAGAGGAGACTGGGATCTAGGAAATTTTAGATCCATTAGTATGCTCATGCTATACATATATATAGTGTTTTTTTCTTTCTTTTTTTTTTTTTTTTTTTTTTTTTGAGGCAAGATCTTGCTCTGTCACTCAGGCTAGAGTGCAGTGGTGTTATCACAGATCAATGCAGCTTCAACCTCTGGGTTCTAGCAATCCTCCCACCTCAGCTTCCCAAGTAGCTGGCACTACAGGAGCACACAACCACAGCTGCTATATTATCAGTCTTAGCACACACATACCCCCCAACCCACACACATACCCCCCAACCGACACACATACCCCCCAACCCACACACACACACATAGGTACCATGCTGTTTTCTAATAGCAGGATGGTAAAGGAACTATCAATAATATTAAAAAATGTTTTAAGACCCAACATGAAATTGTACCCAATATAAGTCCTGTTCTCTTTCAGAGTCATTTGTTCTTTTCTTTGCTAATTCCTTTTTATTTGCATCAGGCTTCTTTCTGTGCTGCCAGTAGTGCTCACACCTCAGGGCTTTTACACATGCTATTTCTTCTGCTCAATATTCGCTGCCCATAGATGTTTCAAAGGCTTGCTACCTCATCTGCTTTTGGCACTTACTCCATTATCACCTTCTCAGCAAGGCCTTCACTGATCAATCCAATTAAAACTTTAACTCATTATTATGTGTATGTGGGTATGGGTTTAAATTATCTGTTTTATTTATTCATTGTCTTACTGCTAAACTTTTAGAATGTAAGCAGTATAAGGGCAAGGGCTCTTCTTATTTTTTTTTTTCCCTCCTGTATTACCAATGCTTATGTCAACACCAGATACATAGTAGCATTCCTTCTGAATGAATTATTCCTTAAATTTCTTGTATTGGCATAGACAGTAACTTCAAACAGCTGCTACAAAAAAAGGAAAATATATACTGAAAAGGGAACTATATGAAATACTTAAAACCCGTTGATATTTGTGATTTTAGGAGGAGAAGTCCCTGTGGAAATGTTTTTATGTGGTATACAAGCAAAAACGTTTCATCTGACATATAGGGGCATATAAGGGCAGAAGGGAAATGAGCAGCTTGCCAGTGTAGTGCGAAGACATTAAAAACCTATTCTGTCTAATTCATGATTGTATGTATTACAATATATTCCACGTACTTTTTGGGATATACTTTTTGTAAAAGCAGAGCGCATGGCCAGAATATTTAAAACGTATTTAACATAATTGTGTACATATTTAAAACATGTTTAACACAAAAATATATTTCTCAATAAAAGCAATATATACTGTAATATATATAATAGGTAATATATATCTACATGTAACTTGCAGAAAGCTAAGGATTTCTAATAAACTTTAAAAAAATCTCTGCACATTTCTGTATTCAGGAGACCCATCTCCTGTGCAAAGATGCACATAGGCTCAAAATAAAGGGATGGAGGAATATTTACCAAGCAAACGGAAAGCAAAAAAAAAAAAAAAAAAAAAAACAAAACAGGGGTTGCAATCCTAGTCTCTGATAAAACAGACTTTAAACTGAAAAAGATTTTTAAAAAGACAAATAAGGGCATCATATAATGGTAAAGGGATCAATGCAACAAGAAGAGCTAACTATCCTAAATATATATGCACCCAATACAGGAGCACCTAGATTCATAAAACAGGTTCTTAGAGACCTACAAAGAGACTTAAACTCCCACACAATAATAATGGGAAACTTTAACACTCCACTTTCAATACTAGACAGATCAACGAGACAGAAAATTAACAAGGATATTCAGCACTTGAACACAGCTCTGGACCAAGCAGACCTAATAGACATCTACAGAACTCTACACCCCAAATCAACAGAATATACATTCTTCATAGCACCATATATCACTTATTCACTTATTCTAAAATCAGCCACATAGTTGGAAGTAAAACACCCCTCAGCAAATGCAAAAGAATGGAAATCCTAACAGTCTCTCAGACCACAGTGCAATCAAATTAGAACTCAGGATTAAGAAACTCACTCAAAACCACACAACTACATGGAAAATGAACAACATGCTCCTGAATGACTACTTGGTAAATAATGAAATTAAGGCAGAAATAAAGAAGTTCTTTGAAACCAATGAGAACAAAGAGACAATGCACTAGAATCTCTGAGACACAGCTAAAGCAGTCTTAAAGAGGGAAATTTATAGCACTAAATGCCCACAAGAGAAAGCAGGAAAGATCTAAAATCGACAACCTAACATCACAATTAAAAGAACTAGCGAAGCAAGAGCAAACACATTCAAAAGCTAGCAGAAGGCAAGAAATAACTAAGATCAGAGCAGAACTGAAGGAGATAGAGACACAAAAAACCCTTCAAAAAATCAATGAATCCAGAAGCTGTTTTTTTTAACAGATCAACAAAATATATAGACCGCTAGCAAGATTAATAAAGAAGAAAAGAGAGAAGAATCATATAGACACAATAAAAAAAAAACGATGAAGGGGATATCACCACTGATCCCACAGAAATTCAAACTACCATCAGAGAATACTATAAACACTTCTAGGAAAATAAACTAGAAAATCTAGAAGAAATGGATAAATTCTTGGAACCATATACCCTTCCAAAATTAAATCAGAAAGAAGTCAAATCCCGGAATAGACCAATAACAAGTTCTGAAATTGAGGCAGCAATTAATAGTCTACTAACCAAAAAAAAAAAAAAAAAAAAATGAATTCACAGCTGAATTCTACCAGAGGTACAAAGAGGAACTGGTATCATTCCTTCTGAAACTGTTAGAAAAACTAGAGAAAGAGCAACTCCTTCCTGACTCATATTCTGAGGCCAGCCTCATCCTGATACCAAAACCTGGCAGAGGCACAGCAAAGAAAGAAAATTTCAGGTCAATATCCCTGATGAACATCGATGTGAAAACCCTCAATAAAATATGGGTAAATCAAATCCACATCAAAAAGCTTATCCACTACTGTCAACTCAGCTTTGTCCCTGGGATGCAACACTGGTTCCTATATACAAAGCAATAAACATAACCCATCACATAAACAGAACTAATTTGAAAAACCACATGATTATCTCAACACAAGCAGAAAAGGCCTTTGATAAAATTCAACACCCCTTCATGCTAAAACCTCTCAATAAACTAATTATTGAAGGAACATATCTCAAAAAAATAAAAGCTGTTTATGACAGACCTGTAGCCAATATCATATTGAATGGGCAGAAGCTGGAAGCATTTTCTTTGAAAATTGGCACAAGACAAGGATGCCCTGTCTCACCACTCCTATTCAACATAGTATTGGAAGTTCTGGCCAGGGCAATCAGTTGAGAGAAATAAATAAAGGGTATTCAAATAGGAAGAGAGGAAGTCAAATTGTCTCTGCTTGCAGATGACATGATTGTATATTTAGAAAACACCATCATCTCAGCCCGCAAACTCCTGAAGCTGATAAGCAACTTCATCAAAGTCTCAGGATACAAAATCAATGTGCAAAACTCACAAGCATTCTTATACACCAATAATATACCAGCAGAGAGCCAAATCATGAGTGAACTCTCATTCACAATAGCTACAAAGAGTATAAAATAAATAGGAATACAACTTACAAGGGACATGAAGGGCATCTTCAAGGAGAACTACAAACCACTGCTTAACGAGATAAGAAAGGACAAAAACAAGTGGAAAAAAAAATTCCATGCTCATGGATAGGAAGAATCAATATAGTGAAAATCGCCATACTACCCAAAGTAATTTATAGATTCAATGGTATTCCCATCAAGCTACCATTGACTTTCTTCACAGAACTGGAAAAAACTACTTAAATTTCATACGGACCCAAAAAACAGCCTGCATAGCCAAGACAATCCTAAGCAAAAAGAACAAAGCTGGAGGCATCACACTACCTGACTTCAAACTATACTACAAGGCTACAGTAACCAAAACAGCATGGTACTAGTACCAAAACGGATATATAGGTCAATGGGAAAGAACAGAGGCCTCAGACCACCACACATCTACAATCATCGGATCTTCTACAAACTTGACAAAAACAAGAAATGGGGAAAAGATTCCTTATTTATAAATGGTGCTGGGAAAACTGGTTACCCATATGCAGAGAACAGAAACTGAACCTCTTCCTTACACCTTATACAAAAATTAACTCAAGATGAATTAAAGACTTAAACATAAAACATAAAACAGTAAAGACTCTGGAAGAAAACCTAGGCAACACCATTTGGGACATAGGCATGGGTAAAGACTTCATGACTAAAACACTAAAAGCAATTGCAACCAAACTCAAAATTGAAAAATGGGATCTAATTAAACTAAAAAGCTTCTGCACAACAAAAGAAACTATCATCAGAGTAAACAGGCAACCTACAGAATAGGAGAAAATTTTTGCAATCTATCCATCTGACAAAGGGCTAATATCCAGAATCTACAAGGAACTTAAACAAATTCAGAAGAAAAAACAACCCCATCAAAATGTGGGCAAACGATATGAACAGACATTTCTCAAAAGAAGACATGTACATGGCCAACAAACCTGATAAAAAAGCTCATCATCACTGGTCATTAGAGGAATGCAAATCAAAACCACAGTGAGATACCATCTCACACCAATTACAATGGCGATCATTAAAAGTCAAGAAACAACAGATGCTAGCAAGGGGGTGGAGAAATAGAAACACTTTTATACTGTTGGTCGGAGTGGAAATTAGTTTAACCATTGTGAGAGGCAGTGTAGTGATTCCTCAAGGATCTAGAACCAGAAATACCATTTGAACCAGCAATCCCATTACTGAGTATATACCCAAAGGATTATAAATCATTTACTATAAAGACAGATGCACACATATGTTTATTGCAGCATTATTTACAATAGCAAAGACTTCGAACCAACCCAAATGCCCATCAATGATAGATTGGATAAAGGAAATGTGGCACATATACACCATGGAATACTATGTAGCCCGCCTGTAATCCCAGTACTTTGGGAGGCTGAGGCGGGCAGATCACCTGAGGTTGGGAGTTTGAGACCAATCTGACCCACATGGAGAAATTGTGTCTGTACTAAAAATACAAAATTACCTGGGTGTGGTGGCGCATGCCTGTAATCTCAGCTATTTGGGAGACTGAGGCAGGATAATCGCATGAACCCAGGAGGCAGATTGTGGTGAGCCGAGATTATGCCATTGCACTCTAGCTTGTGCAGCAAGAGCAAACTCCATCTCGAAAAAAAGAATGAGTTAATGTCCTTTACAGGGACATGGATGAAGCTGGAAACCGTCATTCTCAGGAAACTAACCCGGGAACAGAAAACCAAACACCGAATGTTCACACTCATAAATGGGAGTCGAATACATGGACCCAGGGAGGGAAACATCACACCCCAGGGCCTGTTGGTGTGTGGGGGGCAAGCAGAGGGATAGCATTAGGACAAATACCTAAGGCATACAGGGCTTAAAACCTAGATGACGGGTTGCTAGGTGCTGCAAACCACTATGGCACATGTATACCTATGTAAAAAACCTGCACCTTCTGCACATGTATCCCAGAACCAAAAACAAAACAAAACAAAACAAACAAAAAACAAAAAACTCCACATACATAAAACCAAACATGTAGGTTTTCTGATTGATACCTTTCAAAGTTTTGTTTTGATGAGCTGTTATAAGAGCAGGCCTCTCAGCTACTGTGAAATAAGCACAGAAAATGCAACATAATGATAAGGATTTAATGCCATAATGGCTATTCTTTTGCACCTAAATTGTGTAGTCACTGGTCATTCATAGAGTCTGCATTCACACATGGCAAACCATAATTGAGAAGCTAGAAGGACTTGTTTTGAGAGTGTAAGATGAATCATTTCAGGGCTGTAATGATTGAATTGCTGGGTTCAGCACCAACTGCTTCAGTTATCAGAGGAGTCGAGGTGAAAGCACAGTCAAATACAATCAACCTTTTGAAAATTAAATATATGTGAAAAATTACTGACTACAAAGAGGACTGAACTGTGTTATATAGTTATTGGCATAGACTAGTGAAACTCTTTTTTTTAGCGACACAATAGCTCTCTTATTGCAAAAGTGGCATTTTGCTACAATCATCTTCCAGTTGAGAACTGAGCTTCTGTCCTAGATTTTAAAATGCAACCTTGGAAATGATGTTATTACTTCTGTGTATACGAGTTAAAACTAATTCCAGCAACATTCCAATGACTATATCCACATGATTCTAATATCTACAAATAAATGAAAGTTTTTGATTAATGATTCATGCAGCTACTCAATTTCCAAATATTTGTTGTAAAAAATAAAGATAATTGATGATATTTTATTTCATTTTTGCGTCACTTGAACACAACCTAAAAAAATTAAAACTTCATAACAAAACAGCATGATATAATTTTTAGTTAAGTGATTGGAAAGAAAGGATTTCAGGACCATATTGGTAGTAAAAACTAGAAAGTAAAGGACCTCTTCTAGTGCTGCGATAAGTCACTCTCATTTGGTGGGAAATCAAATTTAATATTCCTATATATCTTTTTTCCTTTCTATTTAAACAAACATTGATTTTGAAGAAAAAATATCAAGTGCACAATTATTCTCAATGTAAAATTAAATATTTAAAATCAATTTTTAAGTGTTGAAATATAGAAATAAATCTTTAAATATTGAATTTTTAAAATTTATTATTTAAATATGTTAATTTTTTTTGAGGGAGAGTTTCGCTTTTGTTGCCCCCCAATCCTGTAAATAGTTTCTTCATTAAATGCTCTTTAACTACATCCTGTGAATGAGCCACCTATTTCCTGATGAATTCTCAACTAATAAAATATATCTTTTAGGAGGATGCCTTATATGGCCAGTAAGTACAATATCCTCTTATTGCTAATTTCAGATTTCTTTCTCTCTCTCTCTTTTAAAATTCACATTCAGTAGAGAAAACAGTGTTTTAACATCGTTTTTACTGCATTGCAATCTGTACTAACATTCCTTTTCAGCTTTATATCTTTTTTATCCCAAGAAAATATCTTTCCATTCCTTGTATATGTGCTAGTGTTCTTTCTCCATGTGGTTAATTTCCTCCACTCTATTTATATTCACCTCAAAAGGCTTAGGGTTAATTCTAATGTCCAGAGGAGGCTTTTTTATACCCTTTAGCCTACATTGATCTCTTGTTTATCTGAACCTCTAATTGGGGTACAGATAATTGTTATTTTAAACTTAGACATATATGTTACTCACATGGTTCCTTAGCTCCACAGAGGCAGAAGTAATTTCCTTTAACTTATTTATCTCCTTCCCAAGATCTAACAATATACAAGACAAACATGTTTAATAAGTATTTGTTGATTTTGTCTTTTAAATGATAGCTATCTAAAATTTATTCATTCAGATAAGTACTTCTAAAATTATATTCTTTATTCTTTTATGCTGAGCACATTTATAATACTGATTGCTTTATTCAAAACTTTATTAAGAGTACTTAATGTAAACTAAAATTGCCTGTTGAAAGTTTAAAATGAAGTTGTTGATGGGAATGCTGAGAAAATAATATTATGAGAAGTGGACATAGGACTAAATAAAATTATAATAGCTTTTGAAAAATATAGCTTAAAATTGGAAATACTAATTTCAACTAGCTAGAAGAGAATAACTTGAAGTTTTCTAATGTAAAGAAAAGATGAACATTTAAGGCTATAGATGTCACAATTACACTGATTTAATCTTTACTAATACATGAATGTATTAAATTAACACCTTTGCCCTGAAAATATGTGCAACTATTATGTGTCAGTAGAATAAAATAAAATAATAATTTAAAAATAATCATGATTAATCTGAATTATTACTGAACAGAAAAATTAATGTTCTATCATACTGCATATCAGATACAAATTGCTAGAACAAAAAAGCTTAGTTGATGAACAAGCATTTATTTAATATACATTATAGCCCTAGCATAGTATTCAACAAATCAATTAAACAAAACAAGAAGGTCATTGCTTTTGAAGAATGTATAATCTAGGGAAAACTTTAAATACATTAAGTAATATAAACCACTGCATAATATCTAACAGGTTTTATATGATGAGTAAGGTGTGGTAGCTTATATCTCTAGCAAATAACAAACCAATCAGTTGCTGGAACAAAGTATGACTACAGCCTCTGTGGAAAGAAGATGGAGTTAGAATGAAGATCAAAACTTCACTCATTAAGGTAGATCTCTGATCTTAAAAGGAACTTATTCATAAAAACCTGATTTATGCAATGGAGACTAAAGTAGAAATGTGCTGCTTAGTTGGTTCAGGAGAGCTTAAAAGCAAATCACAGGTTTGTGGAGCACCTAGAAAAGGTCTCAAGATTAACTTAGACTCTACCTACTAATGAAGATGAAGCTTCTAATATACTTCCAGATATGATCTGGGTTAGTTCAGAAACTGTGGTATGAATGAGTTTAGACCTAGGATTTACTGAAGTTGAACTTGAAGACAGAAATAAAAATTAGTTTAATCAGTCATTCATTTATTCACATATTTAACTTTTATCAAACAGTAATTTGCTGGATGACCAACACTTTTCTGGGCACTAAACTTCAGCATCAAATACTTTGAGGCTTTCATGCTTATAGATATGGATAGGCATAATTCTTACGTTCACTTCCATGGTGCTTTTCCTGTAAGAAAAAAATAATTGAAGAAGACTTTAACTAAAAATATCATATTGAAGTTTTTGATATGGCCTTAATTTTCTCCTGAATAATCTGTGATTTCTGTTTACTTTTTGTTATTCTTTTGAGTTTTGAGGGCTATATGCAGTCACTATGGAAAATTCTGAAATAAGGCAAATTTGGGTTTTGGTACTGTTTATTGCCATTTTAGTGGATCCTTGTCTCTATCTCCCATTGAGGTATTTTCCAGTGGGAAGCCAGCATAATGTTAAAAACCTAAAACAAATTAAATTTAACACAGTTTATTTTAGCAAAGAACAATTCCTGAATCTGGCAGCACTCAGAACTAGAAGAAGTTTAGTGAGCTCTGCCCAGAACCATGAGCAGAGAACTTTTACAAGCCAGACACCTGGCAGAGTAGAGCAATCACCTGATTGGCTACAGCTAGGCATTTGCCTTATTTGGGTGTGGTGTGATGAGGCATTTACCTTATTTGGTTAAGATCTGATCAGTTTTCTGTCTATGATTGGATGAAGCTTACCTGTCTGTGATTGAAAACCTAGCATATATATGTTTGTGTGTGTGTGCGCACGCGTGTGTGTGTGTGTGTGTGTATATATATAAAATCTCCTAAATTAGGTTTTGATGTGTTTACATACTAAGTTAGTTACAGAGCTTTTATTGTTGGTTTATTTTCCCTATGGGAACTCAAAGCACAGAGACAGTCTCAGCCCAATTGCTACTTATTTAATTTGACAATAAGAAATAGAAATATTGCAATTTGGAGGTTAAGGTGTATTGGATTTGAATCTTGAGTCTGTCACTAATAACATATCTTGATACCTAAATGTCTAGAGAAACAGATGTGGGAGCTGAGACCATTGTTGAGGAGAAATCAGCATAAGAGTATGTTACTCTGCTCCTCCCAGCCTCCTGAGGCTGTTGGACACCCTTGAGAAGTCCAAAGACATTAGGGAAACTTTGGGTACGAAGACAAATTTGAATTTTTAACAATAACTTTTTTAAATAGTGGAACATCCTTTTTAAAGCACTGAATTAGGAGCTTAAAATAATGAAAAGGAAGATTATTGGGAAGAAAGTGTTTTTCTGGATTTTCCAGGAACTATTATATATCTCTTCTTATTGTTATCCACCAAACAACTTCATTGAGTTCTACTTAGCGCAGGCATCTCAGAAAAAGTTTGCAATGCATTAACAAAATTGAAAGTCCTCTTCTGAAGTTGAGGGTTTCCAGACCAGCTCATGTATTTTGTGGCAAAGATTACTATCACACGTCCAGGGCTTTGTTTGCCTAGAGTTAATTCCTGTGGTTCCTGTAGCTGGAAGGCAATCAGAAGAAATAAAAAAGAGAGATGTTGGTCAGGGCTAACCATTATTCAGCAGTAGTAGCAGCTTCATGTGTTTGAAATCACTTTGTGGTTTTTCCAGTTTGATTTTTATTTTCTGTTGGACTAAACACTTGCCACTGTTGTTTTGATGGTAAGAGTAATAAAGAGTAGAGTTCCTGGACATCACATTACTTTAATACCTCATTGTTATAATTAATGTCATCCAGAAATCTTTCAAAAGAAGGAATATATTATAATAACAATCAGGAAAAGTTTACAGCTCCAGGGTCCATTGCAAATTTTAAAGAAGGCCATCCTTAGAGTTTTGTTTGCTTTAAGGGAAGGTAAACTTCTTCCAAAGTATTTACAGATAATTCTTAATAACCATGCCAATGAAAGCGTAATATAGCCTATGTGAATGTATTACACAGATACCTTCCCCCATCACTAAATCCTTTTTACCAAGATGTCTCCCTTATCAAATAGTTACTCAAGTAACATATCTGTTGGTGAACTTGGAGTCATATAGGCAGGTTCATATCTGACCTTATGCTCTGTTAGTTACGTGACCTTGAACATGTCATCTAACCTTGTGAGCCTTGTTTTCTGATTTGTAAATATGTGATCATTAAGAATTATGAAGGGGCTGATATTTTACCCTAATTGCAAGCTAACACATTAACATGCCTCATTTTCATGAATGTTGGCAGAAAACACAAGACTAGAGGATCCAAGAAAAAAGGACATTTTATTGCTTATAGCAATAACAGTAGACAGAAGATCTTCATTTTCTTGTGCCTCATTTGGCACAAAGCAATGCAATTAGGAATGTTGAGAATCCAGAGGTAGAAGGGACTTTTATATTAAAATTTACTATTTTCCACTATTTTTCTTAAGAACTGCGTTTCATGCCCATTCTCTTTTATCCCTAAACACAGTTTGTCTTGTTCAGTCTTTCCATATTCTTTTGCCAGAGGTGGCCAGAAAATGTGTCTGTTTTTTCAAACAGAGGAAAGGTTTAGAGGATCTAAATATTTCTTATAAACTTCAAAATTTATTAATGTTTATTCTCCAGAGGTACCTGGTGTCTCTATGTACTAGGACTTAGTGGATTCTTTGACATGAAGGTCTTACTTGTTGGCTTGCTCTCTGAACACTTAGATTTTATTTTTTTTTACCATCTTCTAAATGAAAGTACCACTTTCCAACCGTTTTCTGGCTTCTAGAATTTTATTGATATGAAATGTTTGTTATATCTACTGTCTTTCTTTTTATCTTTGTAGGTGTATGTCTATTTTGTTCCTTCACTGTAGTTTAAATAAATTTTCAGTAGAATGCACAGATTAGCCGGGTGCGGTGGCTCACGCCTGTAATCCCAGCACTTTGGGAGGCCGAGGCAGGTGGATCACCTGAGGTCCAGAGTTCCAGACCAACCTGACCAACATGGAGAAACCCCATCTCTACAAAAAATACAAAATTAGTCAGGCATGATGGTGCATGCTTGTAATCCCAGCTACTCGGGAAGCTGAGGCAAGAGAATCGCTTGAACCTGGAAGTGGAGGTTGTGGTGAGCCGAGATCGCGCCATTGCACTCTAGCTTAGGCAACAAGAGTGAAAGTCCGTCTCAAAAAAAAAAGAAAACAAAAAAGAATGCGCAGAATAATACAAAGTTTCTACAAGCATGAGGTCTATGTTCTGAGACAATACAAGCATTTTTCTACCCTTTCAAGTTCCAAGGTATGTTTGTAACTACAAACCTAACACAAATGGCTCCATAGTATTTAATTATTTTATCTTGTTCTTTCTTTTCTAGAGATAAAAACAAAAATAAAACAATAACAACAAAAAAATTTGTTTCTTTTACTGTGGAGACCTTGTGACACAAATGTATTTTTTCCTAAAAGTTTTAAAGGGTAATAATTATAATATTAAAATATTTAATTGACCTGTATATGCACACCCACACACATATGTATACACACACATACATACACACATATATATGCACATCACAATTTCTTTATTCATCTGTCAGTGCACACTTAAGTAGTTTCCATATCTTGACTATTGTGAGTAATGCTGCAATGAACATGGGAGTGCACATATGTCTTCAAACTATTGATATTGTTTCCTTCAGATATATATCCAGAATGAGATTGCTGGGTTATATGGTAGTTCTATTTTTAAATTTTTGAGGAATTTCCATACTATTTTCCATAACAACTGTATCAGTTTGCATCACGACCTTCTTAACAGTATAAAAAGGTTCCCTTTACTCTATGTCTTTGTCAAATTTGTTATATCTTTTCTTTTTGATAGCAGTCAACCTAACAGGTGTGAAGTAATAATTCATTCTGGGTTTGAATAGCATTTCCTGGTGATTAGTTGAGTATTTTTTTCATGTACCTGTTGGCCATTTGTATATTTTCTTTGGAGAAATGTCTATTCAAGTGCTTTCTCCATTTTTAGTTGAATTATTTGTTTCTGTTATTTGTTTGTTTGATTGATTTTTGCTATTGAGTTGTATGAGTTTCTTACGTATTCTGGATATTAAATCTGTATTGGACATGTGGCTTGCAGATTGTATTAGTCTGTTCTCACACTGCTGTGAAGAAATACCTGAGATTAGGTAATTTATAAATGAAAGAGGTTTAATGGACTCAGAGTTCTACATGGCTGGGGAGGCTTCAGAAAATTTACAATCATGTTGGAAGGTGAAAGGGAAGCAGGCACCTTCTTTACAAGGCATCAGAAAGGAGAAGTTATGAGTGAAGGAGGAACCTGACAAACACTTAGAAAACCATCATATCTCATGATAACTCACTCACCATCGTCAGAACTGCATAGGGGAAACAGCCCCCATGATCCAATCACCTCTCACCTCTCAAAGTATCTGTGACTTTGTGTCACCATCCAAATCTCATCTAGAATTGTAACTGAGGTGTTGAGGAAAGATTACAATTTGAGATGAACTTTAGGTGGGGACACAAAGTCAAACCATATCACAGACATTTTATTTTACTGTATAAGAGTAAGATAAAATTTATTTCCTTTTCATTTTGTTGATTGTTTCTTTGCTGTGCAGAAGCTTTAGTTTGATATAGTCTCACTTACCTATTTTTGCTTTTGTTTCTTGTGCTTTTCATGTTGTATCCAAAAAGTCATTGCAAAGAGCATTATCAAAAAGCTTTTACCTTATGTTCTTTTTCTCTGCTTTTACAGTTTCAGAGCTTGCATTTAAGTGTAATCTATTTCAAGTTAATTTTTATGAGTGGTGTACAATAGCCATCTAATTTTATTTTATTTTTTAATGAAGATATCCAATTTCCCAACACCATTTATTAAAGAGATTATCATGTTCCCATTGTCTGTATTGTTGGCACTCTTATCAAATATTAGTTCACCATATATGCATGAGTTTATTTCTGAGTTGTTCATTCTATTGCAATGAGACTGTCTATGTGTCTGTTTTTATGCAAGTACCAGACTGGTTTGATTACTGTAGCTTTGTAATGCACTTTGAAATTAGAAAGTGTGATTACTCCAGCTTTGTTCTTTCTCAAGATTGCTTTGGTTACTTTGAATCTTTCATGATTCAATACAAATTTTGGTATTTTTTTCCTATTTCTCTGAGGAATGCCACTGGAATTTTGATAAGAATTGCATGTAGTCTATAGTTCTCTTTGAGTGGAATGGTCATTTTTACAATATTAATTATATTACAATATTAGTAATGAACACAAGCTATCATTCTGTTTATTTGTATCTTCTTCAATTTTTTTAATCAATATCTTATTGTTTGAGAGTACAGATCTTTCACCTCCTGGGTTAAATTTATTTCTAATTACATTCTCTTGCTCTGAGTCTCTTACCCCAGTATCTCTGAGTTAAGATCCGGGTATTAGGTCGTCTTTCCAAATCTTAGAGTCAGAATGTGATAACAGTAAGAAATTGATTCTGAATCTTTTAAATTTAAATTTCCTGCTTTTTATGTCATTAAAAAAAATTAAAAAAAATTTTAAAAACCCAATATTCTCAAATCTCCTTACCTCACCTTTTTTATCTACCTCTACCTCTTTCCATGTATTTTTTGATATATCTCTCAAATTACATGTGAATTCTGTCTGGACTACACTCCATATTGGTCCCAGGTTATATATCTAAAATCTTTCATTCTCCATGAAGTACTGAAATTAAGATATTCTGGTAAATACATATTCCTACAAAGATTTACTGCAAAGATTTTAAATTTTATGTGTGAATCTTCTATCAATAGCTCTGCTAACTTACAGTTAAAACTGTCAATTTTGCCTTCAAAGCATCTTTTGAATGTATTCATTTATTTCATTTTTACCACCCTTTATCTTTAGGCTCACATTATCGCTGCAATGGATACTTCAGTTGCTCCTTAAGTGGTCTCCAAACACCACTTTGGCGCACCTCCGAACTGTTCTCCATACCATATCCAAGGCAAATATTTTGAAATTTAAGTATGATAATTTTATATTATGTCTAAAATATTTTATTGGCTTCTCATTGCTGGTATCATAACTTGACCAAGAGGCTTTCACATAATTTACCGCTAAGTTATCTCCAAAGTTTTATTGCTCTTGTGTCTTCTCATTCCCTCCCAGTCAGTATATACGTCTTCTTTCAGTCCTTTCTACTTTTTTTCTCCCTCCAACTATGTGTTTATCTCCCTTTCTGAAATTTTCTTCCTTATTCTTTTTGCATGAGTAATTCATACTCTGAATTTCATTCATTCAAGTATCACTTCCTAGGGACACTTACCCTGGCAAGTGGAAATGTTTCCATTTTTAGCTGTAGCTGTCATAATAGCTACATCTCTTGTGTAGCATTTACATTTATTATGTCATATTTTTAAGAGATATGTTTTCTCTAACAGACTGTAAGCCCCATGAAGACATCAGTAGAGTCTTTTGAACATTTGAAAGTACCCAGTGCTCACTTGAATTTATAGCTCAGAGTAGAAATGATTTGATTACTAACAAGTATTAATATTCCTTGTTGATACACCAATTCTAATCTCATGAAAGTGACACTAATTATATGGCTGTTGCTTCAAAATATTTGTAAGGTCCTCTCTAATTCTGTATAGTACAAGTTTTTGAGTTTTGACATTTCACAAGTTATCTCTGAAGCCTTTGAAAGAACAGGAAAAAAAAATCAAGGCTTCCAATATAGGGGATTTCTCCCAGAAGTAGCTTCTTTTAGAGGCTCTTACCCAAAACTCAGAGCTGTTTATTGTACTAGATAGTAGTCTAAATTATAAATACCATTATCTACCATACTCACTGTATAGAAAATGTATAGTTCATTTCAAGTTATATCACACCAAGCATCCCTACACTTTGAATAAAGTAGGAGATAAGCCTGCCTATACCAACTATTAAATCTACTCTCCTCATTCTCCGGTCACATGCTTAAATAAATATCCAGTACCAAAACAATAATGACAACAAGAATCAACAATCTTCAGACTCTGGACAAAAAGTATCTTAATTCAGACTTGTGGAAAGTAAATAAAACACATTTCTCCACTTTTCCTGGTCACGATTTTGGAAAAAGAAATATATAACCAATTTGCACTTTAATAACACAACACTATATGGAATCTGAATGTGGCTCCATAAGTCTTTCAGGACTTCCAATGAATAAGCACTTGACTTATATTTATATATTAAGAAATGATGAGAGAATCTGTTTCTCGCAGACCCAATCTTAAAAAGGTATTAACCCTCAAGGTTGTGCAATTAAATGACCTGAAGAATGAATGCCTCATTAAATTTTGCACTCTGGGTGATTACCTTGCTTCACATTAGTCCTGATGCTCCCTGAATGGCATCATCAAATGATATTTTGAAGAGTTTATAAAAGGTAATTGATGGAATTAGTGCAAATATGAATATTTACATTTGAAATTATTGTTGAAGATATAATTGTACTATGTTTGATGGTGCAAGTCAATGTGAACAAGTCTTTTAAGATAGTTTTAAAAAACAATAGAGTGATTTCTGCTTCCAATATAGATAGTGTAACAATGATTCAATCTACTCTACTGCCTGAAATAAATAAAAACTTAAAAATTTCATGAGGCAAAAGTTTTAAGATACAAGGCATCAGGCAAGAAAGGATAGTGATCCCTGAGAAGTGAAAAACAAATGAAATAGGAGTTATTATTGTTTCTTATAATTGCTGGGAGAGTTTTTCTGAGTAATATCATGAAAGTGTAAAGCCAGGTAGAATGAGGTAGATCCATGAAGTTGAGGAGAAAAAGTTGAGAGTCCACAGAAAACGTGACATTAGAGTTTACAGGACAGTACTGGAGATGACAGATATTTAGAGAGAAAGTGCCTGTTCCTACTAGGGAAATGTAGATCCATGGAACACTGGATAGAGCATCCAAGAGTGCCTTATCTTGGAAGTAGTACAGTGATCAACTATTGTATTGTGAGTGGAAGAGTTTCAGGGATATTAGATGTTTAATGCTAAAAACAGGACAGTCGTAGACAAACCTGGACACTTGGTCACTACAGTTGTGAGGGAATAATTTGCCCCACACTAACGCTAGTATCATATTGCTTAATACATTTTAAGCACAACTCCAAATGATTAAACTGTTTCAAAATTACTGTGTCACAAATCATATCTCGAGAATAAATACATATGGAAATCTTGTATCTCACAATGTAAAATTTCTAAAATTAGTAATTGGAAACAATAATAACTGAGAATTTCCCCAAATTAATGTTAGATACCAAACTGCAGGTTGAGGAAGTTCAGAGAACACTGAGCAGGATAAAAACAAAACAACCAAAACAGAAACAACAACCACCAGACAACACCCAGGCATATCATATACAAACCCATATCATATACAAACCACAGAAAATCTAAAGTAAATAAAAAGCCTTGAAAGAAGCAAGAGGAAACAAAGCATTATGTATAGGGGGTCAACAATGAGAATAACATCTGACTTCTGCTAATCATGTAAGTAAGAAGAGAAGAGAGCAAAATACATAAAATGTTGAGGGATAAAAACAAACAACAAAAAATCCACCTAGAATTCTGTATTCTCTGGAATTATCCTTCAAAAGTTAAGGAGAAATAAAAACTTTCTGAGACAAACATTGAGGGAATTTGTTGTGAGTAGACTTATCTTGCAGGAAAATTTTAAAAAGTTCTTCAGAGATAATAATAATAATACAGGGAAGAAATATTTCTACATAGAGAGGAAGAGAATTAGAGAAGGAATAAGTGAAGGCAAAATGAAAGCTTTTTAAAATTCTTAATTGATCTAATAGATAACAGTGTTCACAATAATAATGTTAATAACAACAGTGTTTTCAATGATTATACAATGTCAATGTATACAAATGACAGCAATGACACAAGGGATGAGAAGGAGGAATTGGGAATATTTGTACTTGCACTACATATGAAACAGTATGGTGTTTTTTGAAAGAGGGCTAACTTTAGTTGTAAATGTTTATTGTAAACTCCAGGGCAATATTTTTTATTCTTTGTTTTTCACTTTAAAAAGTAAAAAATAGAGTTTAATTGACATGCTATGACTGAAGAGATAATGGAATGTTATAAAATGCTCAATTAAAACCACAAAAGGCAGAAAATGAGTGAAAAAAATAGAAACAACGAAGGGCAGCAAAGAAAACTATAGCATATATGATAGATATTATTCCACCTACATTAATCACCATTTTGAATGTCAATGACTTTTACCAGTTAGAAGACAGAGATTTTTGGAGTGAATAAAAAAAAATGCCCAACTATATGTTGTCTACAAGAAACCCATCTTAAATATAGATACGCAGAAGGATAAAAAGGAAAGTAATGGACTAAGATATCAGGGAAAACAATTCAGAAGAAAGCTGGGGAGCTTTAGTAATTTCAGAATTAAAGTTGTTACACACATGGAAGAGGCTAGACTCTTGTATTAATCTGTGGTTGGATCTTTTCTAGAATGTTATAATAAAAGCTAATTGAGTGATAGTATTGAGAATAGTGGTGAGAAGGTGGTTCATATAAAGAACCATGAAATTTATGCTAGAAAAGGGAGTATTGCATTGAACAAGAAAGGATTAATGGAGACAAAATAAGAAGATCTAAGGAATCAAGGTTGGTGTGAAGTAAAGTAAATTATAGGAAGAATAAGGAAGAGACAAAAAACAGAAGCTCGTAGTTGAGATGTTTAAAGTTAACATTTCAAAAAGTGAGCAGTTCGAACATTGAGAAAATCAAAGATCTAGCCATGAAGTTAGTCTCTAGGGATTTAAAAAAAAAAATGTAACGATTTATTTTTGCCTATGTAACATGTGCAGTGCTGGATATATTTATTATATTTTTTCTATTCACGACAAATTTATGAGTTTAGTATTACTATAATATTTTTGAAAATTTATTTTGAGGCAGGGTCTCACTTGGTTGTCCAGGTTGGACTGCAGTGGCACAAGCATGGCCCACTGTAGTCTTGACCTCCTGGGCTCCAGTTGTACTCCTGCCTCAGCCTCTTAAGTAGGTTGGACTATAGGAACATGTCACCTTACTCAGTTAATTTTTTTAGTTTTTGTACAGACAGGGTCTTGCTATATTGTTCAGGTTGTTCTTGAACTCCTGGGCTTAAGTTTCCTCCTTCCTCTGCCTCTCAAAGTGTTGTGATTACAGTCGTGAGCCACTGTGCCAAGGCGAATATATTTATACTTCATTAAAATAACATAATACATGCTACATATTATTACATAACACTATACATTATATTAATTAAGATAGTTATTATACTACCAAAGAAGAGAAAAACAGAAAACTGAGAGCAGTGCTTTAGATTGACTGTTTATTTGGATTTTACAATCCTTCTAAGATGAAGGTAGAGAGTAAAGTGGAGAGAGAAACCCCAAATTAATGGTGAGATATTTGGTAATCAGGATGTGTAGCAGCAAAACAAGCAGGAGAGATAGAAGACCAAGTTGCTAAAAAGTCTAATGCCTCAAATGTGTATGGGTTTTATGTAAGGATGGAGAATTAATAATCCCTAAGCAGTGGCTGAGAAACAAATAGGAAGTTAACCTCACCTTTTGGTCTTAAGGTGTGGAAATCTAATTTTAGTCAGGGAAAAAGAAGAGGACATTCTATGAAAAGTTTGAGGATGAAGGAGAGTTCTTATATCATAAAATAGACTTCATAAGAGCACAATGTAAAGAATATGAAGGAGAGGAGGTTCTGCAAAGAAATGTGTATTGTTAGCATATCATAATGTGAATACAACTTGGAAAGTGAGCAGAAGATACAGGAATAGACAGTCAAAAGCCCTGCAAGATTTTAGAAGGGTTTCCGTAGTCCCTTGGTGTATGGGTTATCAGTGATACGGCTTCTAAAGGTCTCAAGGAAACCAAATACACACCTTTTCTTATTAAAATCTCCTTTACATTTATAATTGATCCATGGACATGAGAAATAAACAATTGCCAGATTTTCCCTTCTTTATTAAAAAATACAAAACACAAAACATAAAACAAAACAACAGTAACAACAAAAATAAATTTAGGTCTTTTATAGAGCGAGTTCCTTCAGCCATCTTGTGATTATAAGGAAAAGATCTTGACATCATTCACAGAACTGCAGAACTAATGTGAATAGCCAAATACCTTTGGAATTCTTACTGTGTAATTAAGAAAAAAACCTACCTTCCTTTGTTTAGTTTGGTTTTTTGTAACTTGCAACCTGAGGTAATTCTTTCCAGTAGAAAAAAAAATAGAAACACACTTGCAACCTATATAATTGTATCCAGTATAATTTCCAAGATAATAATTTGTATCCAGTATAATTTCCATGCTCTTCTTAGGGAGTTAATTATTCCCCCTTTTATACTTTTTCATCTCATATAATTATTTTTTTATACTTGTCTTGGAGTAGTCGGACAATGTATAGTTTATTTATCTTCTTGCACAAATAGACCAGGCATTGTTCTAAGTCCTTATCATAGTATCTGGTAGGCAATAAAAAGCCTGTAGATTTGTTGAATGGGTAGATAAAAGGTGAGTATAATGGAGACCAACAGGTTAGTCTCCAACACTCACTTTTGAGAATTATCTTTCCTGTTACCCATACATGGCTACTATGTCAGTTATTCTGCTAAAGAAAATAATCTCAATCCAACACCTCAAGTAATTAATCCAGAGACGAGACTCTTCATAGTTCCAGACCTATCATAGTACTTATCTGGGAATTTATAGCATGAAATTGAGAGAAAAGGACATGTGGAATCATAGATGCACAATCATACTATTGACATTACCCCAGTGGAACAATTTGTGAATTCTTTCTGCAAAGGACTAAAAACTACCCTTATTCCCATGTTTTCTAGTGATTGGTTGAATAATTTGTCCTGGGATTCTGTGAAATACTGATGAACCCTTTCAAGCAAATGTATTTGTGGTCTAAGTTGGCCAGAAGAGATTCCTATTTCTCATAACCAAATGAAATGTAGTAATTAGGATACAATGAGGTACAGTCTGAATATGGGAGGAAGTGTATAATTTCAATATCTAGTCATTATTGCACATAGTAGGTACAAGAGAACATTGTGAGTACACATCTGGAAATAAAATACTTTAAGAATTGTATCTCAAGAAGTGAGGTCAGGTGACAAGTTTGAAATACAATCTTAGTTCTAGTTGTGTAGGGAATTTAATGCAAGACTCTACTTAACACCACCTCTTAGAAGTGGAGAGAACTCCCAACACCCAATCCTCAGACAGACAAGCCCATATATGACCATATAAGCAACTATCACAAAACCACAGTATTTGCCAGGCATTAAGCCCAAAATAGAACTGAAGAAATTGAGCTACGAGACCCACACTCTAACCACTAACACCACTCCCTTCCTACAGTACATTTAGTGTGAAATAGTTTTTTGGTTTTCTTTCATGCTTGTAGTCAACTAAAGTAGGCTGGAAAAATTAAAAACAGTCCACTCACCTAAAAAATGCACTTTTCCTTCCATTTAAGGACTTTGAAATTAAAAACATAATAATAATTTAAGAAATTTCATGGAAATTAGAAACCAAAAAAAAAAATGTAGTTTTCTGCTAATAGAGACCTTTTATCTGTACATGAAATGAGACTATTTTTCATCTCTTTGAAAAATAGCGTCTTTTAGAGGTACTGTGAATAAGGAGCCTATTTTCTTCAGATTCTCTGGCAAGACAAACTGTGACAGTGTAAAATTATTTAAAAATATACAACTAACTTTTATATTTTAAGTTATCTCATACTATTAATGTGTAGCATAGTTTTTAGTTTTCAAGAGTAAAGTTAAATTAGCATTTTTCCAAGCAGAGAATTCAGAGGTTAAGGCAGTTTGGTGTCTAGAGATTCAGTAATTCATGAAAGAGCCTCTTTTTTCCCCTTTCATTTCCTGTTTTCAAACTCCTTCCACTAGCACCATTCAACCAAAGAGTAATACTGTGCTTCAGCACAAATAGCTAAAAGTGACATTAATTATTTTATTTATTTACTTTTTGTTTGTTTGGGCAGCCTGCCTGCAGACACAGGGACTTGGCAAGCTTCATTGCCTTGTAGATGTGCTAACTTTAATTTCTTTTTCTAACAGAGATGATAGCTTTAATGACACTGACTTAAGTTAGGCAAAATATTTGACTTCTGGTGTGTTAATTGAAAATATTTGTCTAACTCAAGGCTAAGAATTCAAAATAAAATTATCTGTGATCATTTATATATTTATCACATTTTAAAACCTTAGGAGGAAACAAGTGATTAAATATATCTTTTTAAATTTCAACAAAATACCAGCAACAAATAATTATGTTTTAGTGTTCAAAAAAACTGTGATATTTGAAAATGCTGTTTATTGCTCATCATTGCTTTTATTCGTAAAATGTATATCATGTTCCTGTAAGTATACTTATGCTAATATTAAGTAGGATCAAGTGTTAGTAGTAAATTGTAATGCATTTCCTTACTGAAAAATAATGAAGTCTTTTCAAATTGAGTATTTTCATTCAAACGGATTTTGTATAGTAGAAAAAGATATGAATAAAAAGTAACAGGTACGAAATTTAAGTTTAACAATCAAAAACAGTAATATTTAGTACATCCTAAACCTGAAAGGGGTCGTTCTAGGGTATGGTCTTTGATATCCCAGAGTTCATGCCTAGAGTAACTGACTTTGGTGTTTCAAACCTCACATTCTTTTCCTCACCTCAGACCAGCTGAGCTTTCAAACTTTTGAATTCCTCTTTCATAATTTCAGCCTTTCATGGTGCTTTGAGATGCATATTTTCCAGAAATAGAGTATTAGTCACAAAGAAAGAAGTTAGTTTGGTTTCATGATCAGAAATTTTCCGCCATATTTAGGCTGTCCTATAATAACTCATCTTTGAAGCAATGGAACTGAATTTCTAGGCCCACTTCATCCTAGGTGGAATTTTCCATATCCCTTTGCCTGCTTAGATTCAATAGTTTTTGTAACAACTCTTAATTTTAAGGCTTGCTCATTCATCAGGATACATTTAATTTTAAGATTACATAATTTTTCCATTGCAATTTATGCTTTTATAATAGTTTCCACTGTGTCATATTTTGACAAGAGTTTTTCTGAATATGGTAAAGTTAATTTGCCAAACTGGATATCAAAAAACTGAACATTTATTGACAGAGATTTTGTTTTCCTATTTTCTAAGTCTAGGAGGTAATGTAATGTGTGGTACATAGTTGTGTATCTGCAATGAATATTTGTTGAATGCCTGAATGAATAGTAAAAAACAAAACAAAACAAAACAACAAAAAAAAAATTTTGGTTTTTTAAAAGTAAAATATATTTTAAAAGAAAATATAATTATTTCAGTTAAATGTTCTTATCTCCATTCCTGTAAAGCAGTATCTTTCAATCTTTTCACTCTAAGATCCATGTATGAACTTTCCAAGGCAATTGTGGAGGACAATTTTATTTCTCAATCTCATTAAAAGACATCTGTGGTATTGGTAGCTCCAGTTAAAACATATTGTACACTTATAATCAACTTCATGTCCATCCTACATGTCTCCAACATAGTTTACAGCTTGTTTTTCATTTCTCCTTCAAACACTGGCAAAAGATATGGTAAAAACACATAATGTCACTATATAAGTACAGTTAGGAAGTACTTCAGTTATTAACCTGGAGATGTACTCTGATCAAAAGGGAAAAGATCCCAAATTATACCATAAGAATGCAGGAAATCTTCTAAAATCTCCTTCTTTAAAAGGAGCAGTGATACTGTTCTTAAAAATATGGTTAAATTTTCCCCACATTTGATAATATTATCCAAGAAACTATGCTTCTCAGCCTGATTCTCAAAGGCTTGATTTTGAATATATTCTTTGTCCAGCCTATACATTTCATTCTGCTTCTTCCCTGGAGGATTAGATGAGTTTTAACCATTCCAAGTATTAATATTCTTATAAAATGTTAAGCTTTTCAGCCGAAATGTCTTATTTATTTAACATATAATTGTATGTAGATTTTAATGTCACTTATTATTTTAAAGCGTGTTTGATATGCTTGGTATATCTAGAGGAGACAGAATTCCTTCATGTATACTCACATTATTATCTCCTCATTCAAGTTGCAAGTCATGTGTCCTCCCCAAGGGAGATGAAAAAAGTTGTTATAAAATAGTATTTAGGTTATAGAATTATATATATACTTATATTTAATTATCTTGTATTACCATATCTGTAGCTTAGTATTCAACAAACTTAATCAAGATGCCTTGATAATCCAAAGTCCTCATGTCTTCCAGGAGTGACCCTATATTTAAATATTCAAAAATGTAAAAAAGTACTGCCATCTTCCTTGCATATGGAGAAGGGCCTCCAAATATGTATATGGAGATCCCTCTCTAAATATTTTACTGGACAGAGATGGAGTGTACGTGGGATACCTCTTGTATCTAAGCAGCCCACTCTCAAACTCTTTTCTAAAGTTCTCTATATTCCCATCTGTACTTCAAGTTCTGTCGCCTTTTCCTCTTCTACAGCTTACTTCCCAGGAACACATATTACCTCATTGTTTGCTATGATCAACAATGTAATAGTGTTTGTTTTCTTAAAAAAAAATAGGCCGGGGGCGGTGGCTCAAGCCTGTAATCTCAGCACTTTGGGAGGCCGAGACGGGCGGATCACGAGGTCAGGAGATCGAGACCATCCTGGCTAACACGGTGAAACCCCGTTTCTACTACAAAAAAAAAAAAAAAAAAAAAAAAAAAAACTAGCTGGGCGAGGTGGCGGGCGCCTGTAGTCCCAGCTACTCGGGAGGCTGAGGCAGGTGAATGGCGTGAACCCGGGAGGCGGAGCTTGCAGTGAGCTGAGATCCGGCCACTGCACTCCAGCCTGGAAGACAGAACAGGCTCCGTCTCGAAAATAAATAAATAAATAAAATGAAATAAATATTAGGCATCTTTTTCTTCTCTCTCTCTCTCTCTCATTATACTTTGAGTTCTGGGGTACATGTGCAAATCAAACAACCCCATCAAAAAGTGGGCAAAGGATATGAACAGACACTTCTCAAAAGAAGGTATTTATGAAGCCAACAGACACATGAAAAAATGCTCATCATCACTGGTCATCAGAGAAATGCAAATCTCTCTCTTTTGTTTTTTTAAGAGAAAAAGGTCTCACTGTGTTGCCCAGGCTGGATTTCAACTCCTAGGCTCAAGGGATCTTCCTGCCTCAGTCTCCCAAGTAGTTGGGACCACAGGCATGCACCACCATGTCCAGCTGACATCCTTGTGTTTTTAAAGGTCCTAACCAGTTCCACCACAAAGAAATGGCATGTTGCCTGACATCACCACATTCTCTTTCAATCATTATGTTGCTGATGCCTCCACCACTTCTTCTTTCAGGTACATACCATAATCCCAATTATTTACCTGAAAAATATCTGAGGAAAACCTACTACCATATCTCTGTAGATTTCTTAAGAAGACCAAATTAGCTCTGTTTTTCTTTAGTCTAAATTGTGTCCACAAACCTTGACTTTCAAAATTACAATTTATCTTTATTGTTTTTCCTTAAGAAAAGAAACAATCTTACCAGCAAAACTGTAAACTTATGGATATAAATGTTTCTTGTTAGATTATAGATATGGTTTGTTGAATGCCAGGTATAAAGTTATGAAGAATTTATAACAAACATTCAACAATGCTTTTTTGAGATAATGATACAAAATAAACGGAAACAAAGTAAGTAAAATTATGTCTTAAATACACTGAAAGAATATGTAGTGTATTAATGTACTTTCTTTCCATACTATGTCCAAGTAATTTCTGAAATATATTTATTAAACCAATGTTTAATGATTGTCGTTAAACATTTTATATATTTTGATGTATTCCTGTATTTTACAACGTTTATGTAAAATCATAACAAAATTGAAGTTTCTTGTTTTGTAATTTGTGAATGTGGAGAACAATGGATCATTAACATTGATAAAATCATTCCATAAACCACTTCATCCTCAGAAGACTGCATTTTACTGAGTAAAATAGACTCGTTTTTCAGTGCCTATATCTTGCAGCAACCCAGGAAATCACTCTGATAATTGCCAAGGTAGTTTCCGGCATAGGGAAATGGACTTGGAATCAAACATTACTCTGTACACCAAAAGTATTGCCAAATTTGTGAGGAAATATTAATAACCAGCAATTCAAATTTAACATATTTATTTGGTATATACAGTCCCGATAGGAAATAGATGAGTTTTTAAAAACATTTTGACTAATTTTAGGTTCAGGGTTATATTGCAGGTTTGTTATGTAGGTAAACTCATGACTCAGGAGTTTGGTGTACAGATTATTTTATCACCTTGGTACTATGCATCGTACCTGACAGTTGCTTTCTTTTCTTTCTGAACCTCACCCTCTTCTCAACTTTCTCTCTCAAGTAGACCCCAGTGTCTGTTGTTCACCTGTTTCTCCATGCTTTCTCATAATTTAGCTCTCACTTATAAGTGAGAACATGCAGTATTTGGTCTTCTTTTCCTGTGTTAGTTTGGTAAGGATAATGGCCTCCAGTTCCATCCATGTTCCTGTAAAGGACATGATCTCATTGATTTGTATGGCTGCATAGTATTTCATGGTGTGTAAGTACCACATTTTCTTTATCAAGTCTACCATTGAGTAAAGCAGTGACCTTATTTACACTCCTTCCAGCAGTGTATAAGTGTTCCTTTTTTGCCACAACCTTACCAGGATCTGTTATTTTTTGGCTTTTTAAATAATAGTCATTCTGACTCATGAAAGATGGCATCTAATTGTGGTTTTCATTTGCATTTCTCTAATGATTAGTGATGTTGAGCATTTTTCATATGTTTCTTGACCACACGTATGTCTTCTTTGGAAAAGTGTCTGTTCATGCCCTTTGTCTACTTTTGAATGGGTTGTTTTTTACTGTATGTTTGTTTAAGTTCCTTGTAGATTCTGGATATTAGACCTTTGTTAGATATATAATTTGCAAATATTTTCTCCCATTCTTCAAGTTGCCTATTTTACTCTGCTGACACTTTCTTTTGCTGTGCAGAAGTTCTTTAGTTTAATTAGGTTACATTTGTCCATTTTTCCTTGTGTTGCAATTGTTTTTGGCATTTTCATCATGAAATCGTTGCCAGTTCCTATGTCCAAATGGTATTTCCTAAGTTATCTTCCAAGATTTTTATAAGATTCTATTTTATAATTAAGTCATTGATCCATCTTGAGTTGACTTTTGCATAAGTTTTAAGGAAAGGGACCAGTTTCAATCTCCTGCATATAGCTAGCCAGTTTTCCCAGCATCATTTATAGAATAGGGACTTCTTTCCCTGTTGCTTATTTTTATCAGTTTTGTCAAAGATCAGATGGTTGTAGGTGTATGGATTAATTTTTAGGTTCTCCATTCTGTTCCATTGGTCTATGTGTCTGTTTTTGTACCAGTACCATGCTGTTTTGCTTACTGTTCCCTTATAGTTCAGTTTGAAGTCAGGCAATGTGATTCCTACAGCTGTGATACCATTGTTTAGGATTGCCTTGACTATTTGGGCTCTTTTTTTTGGTTCTATATGAATTTCAGAATAGTTTTTTTTTTTTTTTTTTTTTTTGTAGTTCTGTGAAGAACATCATTGGTAGTTTGATAGGAAGAGCTTTCAATCTATAGATTGTTTTGGGCAGTATGAACATTTTAAGGATATTAATTCTTCCTATCCATGAGCATGAAATCTTCTTTCACTCATTTGTGTCATCACTGATTTGTTTGAGCAGTGTTTTGCAAATTTCATTATAGAGATCTTTCACCTCCCTGGTTTTCTGTATTCCTAAGTACTTTGTTCATTTTGTGGCATTTGTGAATGAGATTGCATCCCTGATTTGGCACTAGACTTGGGTGCTGTTAGTGTATAAGAATGCTACTCATTTTTGTACACAGATTCTGTATCCCAAAATTTTGCTCAAGTTGCTTTTGGGCTGAGACTATGAGGTTTTCTAAATATAGACTCATGTTGTCTGCAAGCAGAGATAGTTTTAATTTCTCTCTTCCTATTTGGATGCCTTTTATTTATCTTTCTTTTGCCTGATTGCTCTGGCCAGGACTTTGAATACTATACTGAATAGAAGTGATGGGAGAGGGTATCCTTGTCTTGCTCCAGTTTTCAAGGGGAATGCTTTCAGCTTTTGCCCATTCAGCAAGATGTTGGCTGTGGGTTTGTCATAAAAGGTTGTTATTATTTTGAAGTCTGCTCCTTCAGTGCCTGGTTTATTGGGAGTTTTTAACATGAAGCAATGCTGTATTTTATTGAAAGTCTTTCCTGCATCTACTGAGAAAATCATGTGGGTTTCATCTTCAGTTCTGTTTAAGTGATGAATCACATTTAGTGATTTGTGTATGTTGACCCAACCTTGCATCCCGGTGATAAATCCTACTTCATCATTCCTAGTATTTTGCTGAGGATTTTTGCATCTATGTTTATCAAAGTTATTGGCCTGAGGTTTTCATTTTGTTGTTGTTGCTGTGTCTCTGCCAGGTTTTGCTTTCAGGATGATGCTGGCCTTATAGATAAAATGAATTGGGGAGGAGTCCCTCCTTTTCAATTTTTTTGAATAGCTTCAGTAGGAATGGTACCAGCTCTTCTTTGTTCGTCTGGTAGAATTAGGGTGTGTATCCATCTGGTCCTCGGCTTTTTTTTTTTTTTTTTTATTGGTAGTCCATTTATTACTAATTCAACGTTAGAGCTCATTATTGGTGTTTTTGGGGATTCAGTTTCTTCCTGGTTCAGTCTTGGGAGGATGTATATGTCCAGGAATTTATCCATTTCTCCTTGATTTCCTAGTTTGTGTGCATACAGGTTTTCATAGTAGTCTCTAGTATTTATTTGTGTCTCTTTGGGGTCAATGGTAATGTCCCCTTTGTCATTTTTAATTGTGTTTATTTTGGATCTTCTCGCTTTTCTTCATTAGTCTAGTTAGTGGTCTATCACTTATTAATTTTTTCAAAAAACAAACTTCTGGATTCATTGATCTTTTTGTATAGTTTTTCATATCTCTAGCTCCTTCAGTTCAGCTCTGATTTTGGTTATTTCTTACATTGTGTTAGTTTGGAGCTGGAATTTTTTTTTTTCACTTAAATGTTATCTTCATTTAGTTCTTTAATACAACATTTCGTTTGCTTTTTAGTTTTCTACATTTAGTTTTCAAACATGCTTATTGCATGAGAGATATACAATTTGGATGCATCTTTTTCCTAGGATGTATCTCATGTGTTGTTTGCTACCTGCATTGCAAAATTGTCTACATTTGCTATCACCGTATTTTTTGTCTAACCTTGCTGGTGGATTTTCTACTTTCCAGATGAGAATAAGCCATAGGTTTCATCAATAAACTCTTTACTCTACTTTTAGAAGATGTTTAGTTACTTATATTTAGAATTTGAATAGAAATCTTCAACTTTAATGTCTAAATCATGTATTAATTTCTGAGGCACTTATGGCATGATAGAATTACTTTATTTTGAGAAAAATTTAATCAATTAATTAGTGATTTGACAGGAACCACTTAAAGTCGCTTAAAGCTGTGCTTTTTCTTTATACTTTGGCTGTTTCTAAACAGGTCTGAAGGCACCCAATGCGCTCCTAATTATTTACGTATTTCACTTCATTTTTTTGGTAAACTTAGCATGGGTGGAACTTCATTTGTCAATATCAATATTGACATTAAAATCAGTATAACTTTTAATTTGTAAGGTCGGAAGATCTGTGAAGCTCAATAGGCATCCCAGAGATTTGCAGCCATTCATGGTACTGTCTCTAATGGCAGGAACACCAACAGAGAGGGAAGAAAAGATACACTGCTGTATCTCTATAGTTTATCTCTCAAGCTCTACTAATACCTATCATTGGCTATACCAGCCAAAAGCTGTTTAATATAGGAGCTTGAAAAATGATGCCTACAGGTATCATTTACCACATGAAATGAAGAACAGTCAAAGGAACGGATCTGTAGGCAAACTTGCCAGAACCAGCACGAACAGAAAGAAGAATTACAGATTTGGAAAGGATGAAACAATGTTATACCTTCATAAAACCCAAGATATCAGTTGTAAACACATTAAAACTAATAAAACAGTTCTATATTGATGAATGTTAATAACTATTGTTTTGTTATTGAATACTAATCAGGACAATCAGGAAAGAGAAAGAAATAAAAGGTATTCAATTAGGAAAAGAGGAAGTCAAATTGTCCCTGTTTGCAGATGACGTGATTGTATATTTAGAAAACCCCAACTTTTCAGCCCAAAATATCCTTAAGCTGATAAGCAACTTCAGCAAATTTTCAGGATACAAAATCAATGTGCAAAAATCACAAGCATTACTATACACCAATAACAGACAAACAGAGAGTCAAATAATGAGTGAACTCCCATTCACAATTGTTACAAAGAGAATAAAATAACTAGGAATCCAACTTACAAGGGATGTGAAGGACCTCTTCAAGGAGAACTACAAACCACTGCTCAATGAAATAAAAGAGGACACAAACAAATGGAAGAACATTCCATGCTCATAGATAGGAAGAATCAATATAGTGAAAATGGCCATACTGCCCAAGGTAATTTATACATTCAGTGCCATCCCCATCAAGCTACCAATGACTTTCTTGATAGAACTGGAAAAAAAAAAAAATACTTTAACGCTCATATGGAACCAAAAAAGAGCCTGCATTGCCAAGACAATCCTAAGCCAAAAGAACAAAGCTGGAGGCACCATGCTACCTGACTTCAAAATATACTACAAGGCTACAGTAACCAAAATAGCATGGCACTGGTATCAAAACAGAAAGAGAGACCAATGGAACAGAACAGAGGCCTCTGAAATAACACCACACATCTACAACCATCTGATCTTTCACAAACCTGACAAAAGTAAGAAATGGGGAAAGAATTCTCTATTTAATAAATGGTGCTGGGAAAACAGGCTAGCCATATGTAGAAAGCTGAAACTGGATCCTTTCCTTACACCTTATACAAAAATTAATTCGAGATGGATTAAAGACTTAACTGTTAGACCTAAAACCATAAAAACCATAGAAGAAAACCTAGGCAACACCATTCAGGACATTGGCATGGGCAAGGACTTCATAACTAAAACACCAAAAGCAATGGTAACAAAAGCCAAAATTGACAAATGAGATCTAATTAAACTAAACAGCTTCTGCACAGTGAAAGAAACTACCATCAGAGTGAACAGGCAACCTACAGAATGGGAGAAAATTTTTGCAATCTACCCATCTGACAAAGGGCTAATATCCAGAATCTACAAAGAACTTAAACAAATGTACAAGAAAAAACAACCCATCAAAAAGTGGGCAAAGGATATGAACAGACACTTCTCAAAAGAAGACATTTATGCAGCCAACAGACACATTAAAAATTGCTCATCGTCACTGGTCATCTGAGAAACGCAAATCAAAACCACAATGAGATACCATCTCACACCAGTTAGAATGGCGATCATTAAACACTCAGGAAACAACAAATGCTGGAGAGGATGTGAAGAAATAGGAACGCTTTTACACTGTTGGTGGGAGTGTAAACTTGTTCAACCATTGTGAAAGACAGTGTGGCGATTCCTCAAGGATCTAGAACTAGAAATACCATTTGACCGAGCCATCCCATTACTGGGTATATACCCAAAGGATTATAAATCATGCTACTGTAAGGACACAAACACACATATGTTTATTGTGGTACTATTCACAATAGCAAAGACTTGGAACCAACTCAAATGTTCATCAATGATAGACTGGATTAAGAAAATGTGGCACATATACACCATGGAATACTATGCAGCCACACACAAAAAAAAGGACATGAGTACATGTCCTTTGCAGGGACATGGATGCAGCTAGTAACCATCATTCTGAGCAAACTATCACAAGGACAGAAAACCAAACACCGCATGTTCTCACTAATAGGTGGAAATTGAACAATGAGAACACTTGGACACATGGCGGGGAATATTATACCTCCAGGCCTGTCATGGGGTGGGAATGGGGGAAGGGATAGCATTAGGAGAAAAACCTAATGTAAATGACGAGTTAATGGGTGCAGCAAACAAACATGGCACATGTATACCTATGTAACAAACTTGCGCGATGTGCACATGTACCCTAGAACTTACAGTATAATAAATAAAATAAAATCAACCTCAAAAAAAAAAAATTGGAAGAGGAAATTCCATTACATGGCAATAACTTCTACTGCTTCCATGCTAATTCCAGCTCTTATGAATTTTATTCCTACTCCATCTTTACTCTTACTTCTTCTTTTAATACTACCACCAAGATTGTGACTACTACTTCTCTTACCACTAGTCAATGATGGCAATAAAGGGCAAGGGGTGATGAGTGATAAAAGCCTCTATGAACAAAACAGAAAAACATCTAAAAATTAGAAAAAAAAATACTTTAAAAATATATCATGTTCTTGGATTTTAAAAACTAAATTTTGCAAAAAAAAAAAAAAAATCAAACTAAATTAATTCTATTTACCATAATTTCAAGCAAACTTGAGCAAAATGATACCAAAATTTATCTGGAAGAATAAAGGAGCAAATATACAAGACACATTTGTTTTAGGTGCTGGCTGGGATAAGTGGCTAGCCACATGTAGGAGAATGAAACTGGATCCTTATCTCTCACCTTATACAAAAACCAACTCAAGATGTATTAAGGACTTAAATCTAAGACCTGAAATAGATAAAATCCTAGAAGATAGCTTTTGAAAATCCCTTCTAGACATTGGCTTAGGCAAGGATTTCATGACCAAGAACCCAAAAGTAAATGCAATAAAAACAAAGATAAATAGGTGGGACTTAATTAAACTAAAGAGCTTTTCCACAGCAAAAGGAACAGTCAGCAGAGTAAACAGACAGCCCACAGAGTGGGAGAAAATCTTCACAATCTATACACTTGATAAAGAAATAATTTCCAGAATCTACAACGAACTCAAACAAATCAGTAAGAAGGAAACAACCAATTTCATCAAAAAGTGGGCTATGAACATGAATAGACAGTTCTCAAAAGAAGATACAAATGGCCAACAAACTTATGAAAAAATGCTTAACATCACTAATGATCAGGGAAATTCAAACCAAAACCATCATGTGATGTCACCTTACTTCTGCAAGGACAGCCATAATAATAATAATAAAATAAAATAAAAACACATAGATGTTGGCATGGATGCAGTGAACAGGGGACACTTCTACACTACTAGTGGGAATGTAAACTAATACAGCCGCTATAGAAAACAGTATGTATATGCCTTAAATAAATAAAAGTAGAACTAACTTTGATCCAGCAATTCCACTACTGGGTATCTACCCAGAGGAAAACAAGTCATCATATGAAAAAGATGCCCATGCATGTTTACAGCAGCACAATTCACAATTGCAAAAATATGTAACCAACCCAAATGTCCATCAATCAATAAGTGGATGAACAAACTGTGATATATGATGGAATACTACTCAGCCATAAAAAGGAATTAATTAATGGCATTCACAGTGACCTGGATGAGATTAGAGATTATTATTCTAAGTGAAGTAAATCCGGAATGGAAAACCAAACGTCATATGTTCTCACTCATACGTGAGAGCTAAGCTATGAAGAGGAAAAGGCATAAGAATGACATAATGGACTTTGGGGACTCAGGAGAAAAGGATAGGAAGGGTGTGAGGGGTAAAATACTACAAATAGGGTGAAGTGTATACTCCTCAAGTGATGGGTGCACCAAAATCTCACAAATCACCACTAAAGAACTTACTCATGTAACCAGATACCACATGTTCCCCAAAAACCTATGGATTTTTTTTCAAATAAAGACATATTTGTTTTAATTGACTAAGTGTATTAGGTACTTATTCCAAATGAGACTACATGGAATCTTTATTCATTCATTTATAAAATATTCAGTGAGCCTCTTATTATATGATGGGCAGTCATGACATAGCAAAAGACAGGGGAAGTTTCTTCTCTTCGTGAATCTTGCAATCTGACAAGATAGAAAATAGACAAGTCAAGAAAAAGTGAATAGCATAATTACAGATTAAGATAATTTCTATGAAGTAGATTGTAGGACTCTGCTATAGATAGAATGATCAGGACATGTCTTTTGAAGTAAGTGACATTTGAACAGAGACATCAAGGTGAGAATTGAGAATTAGCCAGCCCTTTGCACAACTGAGGGAAGAACATTTTCTTAGTTTTAGCTACATGGTCTCAGACAAATTTCTCAATCTCTCTGTGTTATTCACCATCTAGAAAGTGAGGATGCTGTAGTATCTACCTCATAGAAATCTTAGGAAAATGCATTATGATGTGTGCGGCACATAAAGCATCAAAACAAACACATTGAATATTCAAAAATTATTAACAAGCTTTTGATAAGAAAATCTCTGTAATGCCACTGAAAATGAAAACATATATGAAAATATGCCAAAAAAAGGAACTAAAAATTATATTTTATATACAATTTATTCTCATTCTGCCATTAAGGATTTAGTTTCAAATGATGTCAGAATAATTGAATGGGATTATCTCAAATTTTGGAGCAATTGATATTTTGTAAAAGAATTCAATTTTTATCAAGATATGTTGGAAACCAGACAAATCCAGTTATTGGAACATACAGATTGGAAGCAGTTTTCTGGGGTCTATTATAATCCTTAACACTGAATTTTTCTGCTTATCACCTTGAAATTCATTGAAGCATTCGTTATCTTATCTGCAGAAAAATATATTCTGGAAGACAGTATTTAGAAACTTGTAGCATTCTCAGTATTAAATTATCTTGCATACTTCAAATCTGAATTAGTATCTAATTTGTCAATAAATATTTGTATGGTTCTCCAAAAAGTATTATGATACATACACTTGGAGAAACTAGAATAGACTGTTTTAATGGGAGGTGAAAAAACAAATGTCAACATGTTTCAAGGAATGCTGATATTATTTGAGATATTATTTTGAGATTTGTTTCCTTTGAAGTGGCTAAAACAATAATATTTAAAGTAAAATAATAATATTATATATCCTCTTCAATTACACCTGAGAAATCACACACCAAAAGTAATATACACAGAATTCATATATCAATAGGGATTTTTAAGATCCCAGGTCCAGAATGAGGCCTTATGGCATGCCTTTCGCAAGATTTCTGCCAATATCTGAGGGTCTTTGCTGGCATGATTTCTCTGACACCCAGAAAAGAATTTCTTCTTCCCATGGGCAACCTGCATCCAATGACATTGATATAGACGGGGTGTAAATGTCATACCATGTCAATTCTGGGCAGTTCATAAAGTCTGAGTCAGCTCCAGAGCTCCCTGGAGAATCATCTGAGTTCTCTACTGCAGTTGCAGAGTAGTTTAACAACTCTGTCAGCCCAATCTCATGGCCTTCATTCTCCCACAAGTGTCTATCCTGAAGGTAGTCTCCAACAAACATGGTACAAGCAAATCTGTTTTAATCTGTTGCCTAGGAACTTTAAGAAGGCTGAAATCAGAAGTAGTTCAAGGAAGTGGAAACTAAAATGGGATTTTGGAGTGGAATCATCAGATAGTCATCTGAAAATGAAGACCTTATTACTGGTGGTATGGAAGGCATGATCAATCTCTGGCATGAGAGATATGTTGTATTAATAATTGTTAAAACTTTCACTTGTGATAAACTGAAATTGGAAACTGATGGAAGCAAATACACAGGCAGGTGCAATATCTCAGGTATATCAGAAATTCAGGAGATGTAAGAACTGTGAAATTGGATGGTTATTGATACAATTGATGTATTAGGAAAAAATTAAGTCTAAGTATGAAATGATTAATCATGCATTAACCAATTAGGCACAAAAACCAGAAGGTCTCCTTAGTAATAAATAAAATACTGCTATCTCTTTCAAGTTTATGGCAGAAAAAACTGAGCATCAAACCCACAATTGCAAGGGCAGCAGAGTTCCAGAGGAGGTTGAATACTCAATCTGGGAAAGTTTCTTATGCCAGATAGGGCCCTGATTGAGAAAACAAGAAGTGATGAGACATGGGATGGGTATGTCTGACTCAATGTACCAGATAATTGTGAATCCTCAGATTCCTATGAATCCTGGCAAAAACTCGAAGAAATGGTGCCAGGTGGATCCTGGAAGCATAAAAAAACATCATCCACATTAAGTGAAATAGAAATGGTAGATCATCTAGTTTTTGTGGAAGACGGTAGAAGAATGTACCAAAAGACTCAGAGAAATGGAATACTGAATTAAATATACTGCCTGAGACTGGAATACACACCAGATAATCAAGTTCTATGTGAAGACACAAGGGACATTCCACTTATCAAAGCAGTAAGAAATACACTGCTAAAAAGGGCATCGGTATTGCTGAAAAGTTCGACGACAGCAGTCTTCCCTTTAAAAAAAATTTTTTCTTTTTAACTTTTAAATTGAAGGGTACATGTGTAGATTTGCTACATAGGTAAATTTGTGTCATGGGGGGTTGTTGTACAGATTGTTTCATCAGCCAGGTATTAAGCCTAGTACCCATTAGTTATTTTTCCTGATCCCCTTCCTCCTTCCACCCTCCACCCTTCAATAGGCCCCAGTGTAAAACATAGTTTCTTAATATGGAAAATACTACATTCTTCATGCTTCCAGGACCCATACCAACACCACTTCTTTGAATTTTTGTGACCCTCTCTGTGTCCAGGTGTTCTCATCATTTAGCTTCCACTTATAAGTGAGAATATGTGGTATTTAGTTTTCTGTTCCTGTGTTAGTTTGCTAAGGATAATGGCCTCCAGCTCCATCCATGTCCAGCTCCTCTCAAAGGACATAATCTCATTCCTTTTTACGGTTGCATAGTATTCTCTGGTGTATATGTGCCATATTTTCTTTATCTAATCTATCGTTGATGGGCACTTAGGTTTTTTCCATGTCTTTGCTATTGTGACTAATGCTGCAATGCAATGAACACACGTGTGCACGTGTCTTTATAATATAATGATTTATACTATTTGGGGATATATACCTAGTAATGAGATTGCTGAGTCAAATAGTATTTCCGCCTTTTGGTATTTGAGGAATTGCCACACTGTCTTCTAGAATAGTTGAATAAATTTACCCTCTCATCAACAGTGTATAAGCATTCCTTTTTCTCCATAACCTTGCCAGCTTTCTGTGATTTTTTGACTTTTTAATAACAGTCATTCTGACTGGTGTGAGATGGTATCTCATTGTGATTTTTATTTACATTTCTCTAATCAGTGATTTTAAGTTTTTTTAATGGTTGTTGACTACATGTATGTCTTCTTTTGTGAGTATTTGTTCATGTCCTTTGCCCACTTTTTAATGGTGTTGTTTGGTTGTTTTATTGTAACTTCATCTTAAGTACCTTGTAAATAACCTATTTTAGACTTCTGTCAGATGCATAGTTTGTAAAAACTTTCTTCCATTCTGTAGGTTTTCTGTTTACTCTGTTCATAGTTTATTTTACTGTTCAGAAGCTCTTTAGTTTAATTAGATCCCATTTGCCAATTTTTGCTTTTGTTGCAATTGCTTTTGGTGTCTTTATCATGCAGTATTTGCCCACGCCTGTGTCCTGAATGGTACTGAATGATGGCAGTCTTCTATAGTCCAGTACTGATAGTAAAAGATGCTATTACAGAAAGGTCTTGAGCTGAGCTCCTTAATATCAGCCAGTTTTGTAAGATGTCAAGATAATAGAGGGGAAGTAGTTGTATCTAGCTATGAAAAGCAAGATGAGTACAATTTTGTGACAAGTAGCATAGTTGGAGTTTCTAGTAGAGGTCTGGCCTGCAGAAAGCTATGGAGATGATTAACAAAATATAGCATCCCTAGAGTCAAGATAGAAGGATATCCAATAAGTTTATTACCCAGTCTATAACAACAACAAAAATCAAAGATGGATGAATGATGACCTCGAGACTAACAACAGCCCTCTCAATAATTCCTTGGCTGGCTTACAGAATAAAACCAATCCACAGACTTAAAATCTCATTAATTGAAGAATAGACCAGGTCCCCAGGAGGAGAACCGTGCAATACCATATGGAGAAAATAAAATATCAAAAGTATTTAAAATATTTATACCTTGGAAACCAAAGTCATGGATTCCTCCTGCCCCCCTCTAAGAGTGGGAGTATATAGGAGCTAGATGATATATGGATATGTGGCCCAGGTCTGAATCTCCCTGAAAGCACTCTGGTAGCCAGTTACTCCATTCTTGAACACACAATTGTAATGGATATACTTGATCCTTGGCACAACTTCCATATAGGTTCTTTATTCTGTGGCACAAGAGCTATTATAGTAGGAAAAGTGAAGCCCAAGACTAGGAAACGAATGCCCTCAGAGTCAAAGTTATAAAACAAAAGCAATATTTCATCTTGATGGCGGGGCTGAGGTGGTTGTAGATGTGACAAAGCATGCAATTAGATCTTGGAGAAGGATACAAACTCAGGCTACAACTGATGTTTCAGATAGGCATTTTTGTTACAGTAGATGAGTGTGAAACTCAGATACATGGTACGCAGTCATTGATTTTGTGAATTCATTTTTTTTCCATCCCTATCAGGAAGAGGATTAGGAACATTTCAAATTCATTTGGGACAAAAAGTAATACATATTTACAGTCTAGCCCTTTAGCCCTAGGGCTTTATGAACTTGCCTAATATAGCCAGCCAGGTGATCCTGTAAAATCTGACCATTCTGCAGAATATTGCATTTGTCCACTATATTGATAACACCATATTAAACTTAATAACCATAGTGTTAACTATGTTGGAGATCTTGACAAGTCATATGTGCTACAGAAGGTTGGGAATAACAATATATGGAGATTCAGGGCCTACTGTATCAGTAAAGATTTTAGGGGTCCATTTGCCTGTTTCATACCTGGACATTTCCTCCAAAGTAAAAGAAAAATCATTGCATCTCACAACGTCCACCGCTAAGAAGGAAAGATAACACTCGATAGATGTCTTCAAATTTTAGAGGTAGTATATTCCACACTTATGAATGCTGTCCTGGTCTATTTACTGGGTGATAAAAACGGCTGCTAGCTTTGGATAGTGCTCAGAGCAGGATAGGGCTCTTCAGTACATCTAGGCTGTGGAGTAAGCGGCTGTGATGTTTGAGCTATAGTAACCAGAAGCCCTTACAGTATTAGAATATCAGTAGTGGCAAAAAAAAAAAAAAAAAAAAAAAAAATGTGTGACTTACATAGAAAGCTCTAGTTGAAAAATCTGAAACCATTTGTATAGGAACACAGTTTGAAGATCTTTGTATTACATGTTAATATGTTCAAGAGAGCATTCACAGTGAGAGAGACACTAACCTAATTAGACAAAATGACTTGGCCATTTGACAAAAGCCAGAATCTATAATTGGCTACCCCAGTACTGGAACAATGAGCATAATAACAGAAGTACCATGATGACAGAAATTGAGGCTATGCATGGGCCCAACAGTGGGCTCCCACCAAAAAAAAAAAAAAAAAGAAAAAAAAAGCAGATAAATTACTTCCCCTGATGGTATTCAATCAAAAGCATGACCAACACTGAGTCTCTAGTGTAAAATCATCTTCCAGAGAAACCAACCAGCCACTTGGTGATAAGTTGATAACAAACCATCAGAGTGGCAGCAATTAATCTTGAGTGTATTAAATCATATCCATAGGTATAAGTTCTTCTTTCCTGTCTACATGGACTCAGCTACTCAGCTGGATTTCAGAGTATTTAATTTACCAACACAGTATGCATAACATTACATCAGGCACAGAAATACACTTTACAGCAACAAATGAGGTTTAGCAATAAACACATGACAGTGGAATCCACCAGTCCTGCTACATATTGCATCACTAAAACTTTCTGGCTTAAGAGAGTGATGGAATACTCTTTTAAACTAAGGTACCAACTTGGAATTGACATTTACTGAGTCACAGTAGCATATATACAAAAAAAGAAAAAACAGTAATGTGTGTATGTATACACATACATATAAATATTAATACAAAAATCTTAATGCTATATATTCATATATTCTATAATAAATATATTAAAATATATACAAAAATAAATCTGGAAAAATAAACAGACTAAACAACAAAATTAAACATGATTATCTCTTAATGGTAAATTTATTTCTTATTGTATTGACATTTGTTCTCTAAAATATAAATAATGGACAATATTGTTAGTGAGAAAAATGTGATAGAAACTGGTTCATTATTTCTGAATATGTTGACTTTACATGTTGATATACAAAACATCAAAGATACAGCTCCACATTTAATTTATCTTGATTTCAATGGTTGTAAGTGGACAAGATCTACTCTCCATAATCAATCATAATTGTCATTTCTTGGTCTTTCATGACCTAATTGTTTTCTTCAAGTTGTAAATGATCTTGAAAATTTTAGAAAGTTTTGAATCTATATTTTTTTAAAAAATGATTTCCAATCCACTAAAACATTTATTTGGAAGATTTTAGATAGTTAAAAAATCACTTTCCATATTTTGGGGAATAGCAGTATGAGAATTCTTTAAGTAACATGTAGTTTGGCCATTAAGATTGCATAATAGGCAGGGCGCCGTGGCTCATGCCTGTAATCCCAGCACTTTGGGAGGCTGAGGCAGGCGGATCACGAGGTCAGGAGATCGAAACCATCCTGGCTAACACGGTGAAATCCCGTCTCTACTAAAAGTATAAAAAATAAGCCGGGCATGGTGGCGGGCACCTGTAGTCCCAGTTATTTGGGAGTCTGAAGCAGGAGAACGGCGTGAACCCGGGGAGGCTGAGCTTGCAGTGAGCCCAGATCATGCCATTGCACTCCAGTTTGGGTGACAGAGTGAGACTCCGTCTCAAAAAAAAAAAAAAAAAAAAAAGAAAAAAAAAATGATTGTATAATAGTAGATACATTTCCAAAATCCTGTTTTCTAAATGTTCTCTCCATAGTATAACTTTCTTTCTATTAAAAAGCTATTGCTTTCTTAGCCATTATTAAAAAGTCCTTTTTACCTTGAAGGGATATTTCAGTATGTAAAAACTGGTTAAAAATTTTATTAGGTTAAACAGTACTGACAACTACTTATCATCAAAAAAGTTCGGTAAATTTGAGATGATTTGGGGGGGTGATAACAGAAAAGTATAATTTTAATTGTGTTCATCAATCTCTTAAATACTTTGCTACTTTCCATCTTATGAAATATCACATCAGGTGTATTTTTTGTATGTTCAAATAAAACTTCATAAAAATAGGTGGCCTATTGTTTTATTATCCCTCCATATTTGGATGACTCAAAATGTTTGTTTTGCATACATTGCAATCAAAGGAGACGAAGAGATGGTTGACTATATTTAAACATTTAAACGGTAACATTATTCTCATTGGTGATATCTTTGTGCCTTTTATTTACTACACTTAACTGCAATGGTTTCTTTGTGAATCATTTGGTAAACGAATACTTCACATAATAATATTTCTGAATGTAACTTCAGAATCTTTTTCTTTGTTGATTTCATAACAGGCACACTAAAACAGTTAAACTGTTTTGTCAATAAACATTATTTTATTAAAGATTATTTTAAATTGTTTCCAGTACATCTTGCTTTTATTGACCACACCCACAAAATTCATCCTTGCTGTTTTATTATTGAGGCAGTTCATCTACCAAAATCATAACCTGAGACATGTTAGAAACATCTGTTCTTTCTTTCAACAGAAAACCTCTGGTACCATGCAATTTCTCTATTTTTTTTCCTCCAAATCTCTGGCAACACTTTCTGTTTTTTTTTTTTTTTTTTTTTTTTTAAGTACTTTCTGTTAAATAAGTACATGTTAGTCTTTGTGCCATATTGTTTTCCTAGAAAAATATGAGGCATTTTTACAAAGTGAGAAGAAAATTGTACCCAATAGTAAGAGGCTTTTAAAAAAATTGAAGTAAGATTTGTATAACATTAAATCAATTATTTTGAAATGAGCAATTCAGTGGCATTTAGTACAATCACAACATTGTGCAACCACCATATCTACCTAGCAACAAAATATTTTCCTTGCCCCAGAAAAACATCCCATACTCATTAAGCAGTTACTTCTTATTCCTTTCTCTCTCCAGCCCTTGGCAACACATTTGCTTTTTGTCTCCATGGACCTACCTATTATAGATATTTCATGTAAATGAATCATATAACATGCAATCTTTTGTCTTTGGATTCTTTCAACTTAGCATGATATATTCTAGATTCATTCATGCTATAATATATTGGGATTTCATTTCATGTTATGGTTGAATAATGTTCTATTTTTTGTATGTGTCACAATTTGTTTATCCATTCCTCTGTTGATAGATATTTGGGTTATTTTCACCTTTTGGGTATTGTGAATATTGCTGCTATGAACATATGTATACATGTTTTTGTTAGTACCACTTTCAATTCTTTTGTGCATATCCTTGAGGGTGAAATTATTGGCTAATATGTGAATTCTATGTTCAACTATTTTAGAAACTAGCAAACAATTTTCCACAGCAGCTAAAAAATTTTACATCCTCACCAGTTAAGAAAGAAGGTCCCCATTTCTTCACACTGCTGCCAGTATTAGTTGTTTCCATTTTAAAAAATCTGGACAGGCACACACTTTGGGAAGCTGAAGAGGAAGAATTGCTTGAGTTCAGGAGATAGAGACAGTCTGAGCAACATAGCAAGACCTTATCTCTACTGAAAAAAAAAAAAAAAAAGGCCAGGTGTGGTGGCACACCTGTAGTCCCAGCTACTTGGGAGGCTGAGGTGGGAGAATCACTTGAGCCCAGGAGGTTGAAGCTGCAGTGAGTCATGATTGTGCCATGCAGTGTGATTGACACAGCAAGATCCTGTCTCAAAATAAAATAAAAATAAGAATTATCACCATTCTAGTGGTGGTGAAGTGGCACCTCATCAGAGTTTTGATTTGTATTTCCCTGAACGCTGATAATGTTGGACATATTTGTATGTTCTTATTGGCCATTTGTACCTATTCTTAAGAGAAACATATACTCGAGTCATTTGCCCATTTTAAAATTGGTTGTTTTAAAATGGGTTGCCCATTTAAAATGGCTGAAAACTGGGTTGTTCATCTTTGTTGTTGAATGTGAGAACTCTTTATATATTCTCTATTAGATGATAATCAGATATATGATTTGCAGATATTTTTGTTCATTTTGTAGGTTATCTTTTCACTTTCTTGATAACGTATCTTTTGATAAACAAAATTTTTTCTTTTGACAAAGTCATATTTATTTATTTATTTTTTTGTTTTGCTGCTCGTGGTTTTGGTGTCACACCTAAGAATGCCTTGGGAAATTCAAGATCCTGAAGACTACCCTTATGTTTTCTTCTAAGAATTTTTGTTATTTTAGCTGTTATATTTACTTGATCCATTTTAAGTTAATGTTAGCATATGATGTGAGGTAAGAATCCAATTTCATTCTTTTGCACATGGATATGCAATCATTCCAGCATCATTTGTTGAAGACAGTACTTTTTCCCTAGTGAAGGATCTTGGCATCCTTGTCAAAATTAATTGTTTATAAAATATATGGATCAGTTTCTGGATGATCAATTTTATTCCATTGATCAATATGTCTAGTATCACACTTTTTCAATTAGTAAGTTTTGAACTTGGGAAGATTTTGAGTCCTCTAACACTGTTTTTTTCCATATTGTTTCGGCTATTTAAAACCCCTCACAGCCCTGTATGAAATCTGAGTACCAACTTTTCCATTTCTGCAAAAGAGGCCATTGGAATTTGGACAGGGATATTTGTTTAGTGTCTTTTCTAAACTATTTTAAAGGTCTATAACTTCTTTATGTTTTGCCTCTGAAATCTCTCTTTCTTTAGTTTGTGTTCAGCTAGTGTTTTGTCAAAGACTTTCTGATAAACCAAGAGGAGACAGAGAGAAATAAAGAAAGGGAGAAGGAAAGGGAGCCGGAGAGATTGTCATCCCAGTCTTTGCAAATTGCTTCTGTGCTGGGATACTCTTTTATTGCTTAGCCAGTCCATTTAAAACTCTACCTTAGTCTTTCCTTCCTTCAAACGCTAAGACTAGATGTCAGCCAGGGATAAATGATTTGGGTCTTCTCTGGTCTTTTTCTGAGTAAATATTTTGCCCTAATTATGTGCTGTTGTTTTCTAAATTTCCCCACAATATAGAGCTGCTTAAGATTGTTATAATTATTCAAAGAAACACTTTCCTTAGCTTTTCCTTCCAGACTCTGGGCACTCTATATTTTCTTCAGTCTTAATCTTTTGCCCTAGGCAGCTGCAGTTTTTTATTGTTCATTTTTGTTGTTTGTTTATATGTTTACCTTATAATATTCTTGAGGAACGCCTGCTGTTTTTCTGTCCAGTGTGAGTTCTGAGTTAGATAAAATAAAGACAAACACTTCTCATTAATCCTTCAAGTAGCTCCCATACAGGATAACATTCTTTGAGAATGAGGTCTGCTCTGCTCGCTCTGCCAGGCACATTGGGAATACAGGCTGTGCCAGATGAAGCAAATGCAAATAATAATGCTATACAGCCTTCTTATAATTTGTATGTTCCCTTTCTCTTGATTCAGCATTCTCTTGTTTCTGTAAACATTTATTTTTCAGTTATAACAAAGTTGATTCCAACAGTTCTGCTTTTTTTTAAATCTTTCTCTAGAGAGACAGGCCATTAGATCTGTTTATTCTGTCTTATTTGCTATCATCTAATTTTCCTACGATTTTTTGTCTTGAGCTATTAAATTTGAAATGTCAAAAGTAGTTTTTAAATATGAGGTTTTTTTAACTTTTGGTAATTGCATAATGATCACTAGAAGTTAAACATTTTGACAAAATTGGAGGTTTTTCTTCACACTACAGATGCTCGCCATGCTTTGAAAATTGAAATAACTTAAGATTTTAGTTCACAAGGATCACTATTTAAAAGCAGGATACACAGGCTTCAATTTATTTGAATGATACATGTTCTACAGAATATTTTATAAGAGAATCAAGATATGACTTGGTTTACCATGCTATCTAATAGGTATAAAAAAATAACAGTTTTCTGGCCGGGCAGGGTGGCTCACACCTGTAATCCCAGCACTTTGGGAGGCTGAGGCAGGTGGATCACTTGAGGTCAGGAATTCAAGACCAGACTAGCCAACATAGTGAAACCCCATCTCTACTAAAAATACAAAAATTAGCCAGGTGTGGTGGCAGGTGCCTGTAATCTCAGCTATTCAGAAGGCTGAGGCAGGAGAATCGCTTGAATCCAGGAGGCGGTGGTTGCAGTGAGCCGAGATTGTGCCACTACACTCCAGCCTGGGCGACAGAGTTAGATTCTGCCTCAAAAAATAAATAAATAAATAAATAAATAAAATAAAATAAATAAATAAATATAGTTTTCTTTAAACCATATTATTGCTGTTCTACTTGGAGTTGTATACATATGCATGTCTCTTTATTTGGAAATAAAAAGTGTTCTCATTCCCAGCTTAGCTTGTTGCTACTTTTCTTATTAATGTTAGATCTATAACATAGATCTATTGGTACATCTATATCATAAAGCTATGCATCACTCTTAAAATGTCACGTTAGAAGCTGGGCACAGTGGCTGATGCCTGTAACCCCAGCATTTTGGGAGGCCAAGGCGGGCGGATCACTTGAGGTCAGGAGTTTGAGACCAGGCTGACAAACATGGTGAAACCTGTCTCTACTAAAAATACAAAAATTAACTGGGCATGGTGGTGCATGCCAGTAATCCCAGCTTCTTGGGAGGCTGAGGCATGAGAATCACTTGGACCTGGAAGGCGGAAGTTGCAGTGAGCTGAGATTACACCATTGCACTCCATCCTGGGCAACAAGAGTGAAGCTCAATCTCAAAAACAAAACAAAACAAAACAAAAACTATGTTAGAGAGTAGAATATCTGTTTGTTGTACTAAATTGGCCAATGTACAATTTTCTTTGTGTTTTATTGTCATCATAGTTTAATTATATGTGGAAGATTAATAATGTCATGATTTTTTTTTTTTTAAAGACAGAGTTTTATTCCATTGCCCAGGTTGGAGTGCAATGGGGCGATCTCGGCTCACTACAACCTCTGCTTCATGGGTTCCACCATGTTGGCCAGGCTCGTCTCAAACTCCTGGCCTCAAGTGATTCCCCTACCTCGGCCTCCTATAATGCTAGGATTACTGGCGCAAGTCACTGTGCCCAGCTCATGATTCTAATATTTGTTATATAAATATTGATTTCTCTACATGGACTCTTTAATTCTTTTTTGCGTCATTTAACAAATATTGGTTATGCTTCAGTCTTTTTTTAAAAACAAATATTTTGGGCAGTATGGACAAAGAGAATATTAAATCTGTCTGAAAGAGCTTCCAGAGAAGTTGAATACACTAAAAGTTTAAAAACGTAAAAAATGTAACCAGAATCACTAAAAAATTGGTTTTGCTTCAAGTGGGAGATTGCCATAGTGGTGAGAGAAATGAAATTGAAAATAGTTAATAGGGAGGCATAACAAATTTTAAGTTTTTGTTGATTTTTAGTCTTATATTTAGCTACTATTGGACACTGTCAGTGATGAGTTTAACCCTCTTGAATGAGGTAGACATGATCAGATGCAGTTATTATTATTTATTATTATTTTTGAACTATGAACCAAGAGGCCAGTCTTGAGGGCTCAGTCCCACAAGACTACCCCACACCTGTAGATGCCGAACACAAGCCTAAAACTATGACCCATGCTTCTGGTTGGGGTTCCTATGGCCCCTTCCTCAGTTTTGAGTAACTTGCAAGACTGGTTCAACAGAACTCAGGAAAACACTTTAATTTACTCACTTATTATAAAGGATATTATAAATAATACGGATAAACAGCCAGATGGAAGAAATGCACAAGGCAAGGTATGCATTAAGAGGCATGTAGCTTTCACTTCCTATCTGGGATGCTACTCTCTAGGCACCCGAGTTAAATGAAGTTATCTGAAAGCTCCACTGCTCCCCAAACTCAGTCCTTTTGAATTTTTATGGAGGCTAAATGAAGGAGGCTTAATGAAGAAGGCATAATTGATTATGTTATTGTCCACTGGCAGTCAACTAAACTTTCAACCCTTCTTTCCTCTCCAGAGGTAGAGGAATGGGAGTAAAAGTTCCAATCCTCTAATCACCTGGATGTTTTCCCTGGCTGACTCTCCCCCATCGTAAGGCTATCAAGAACCCTAGTCCCCATAACCAGTTATCTCAGCATACATAAAGGAATTTATCACTTAAGAGATTTCAAGGGTTTTAGAAGGTGTGTGCTAAGAAATGGAGATGAAGAACAAATATGTATTTCAGAGTATCAAAATTGGTTAATGAGATTTTCATCAGAATATTGATACTGGCATTTGATTTCATTGTTTTCTGTTTAACATTGTATTTTAAGAGTATTTATAAACTAACCAAAACACTATTTTATTTCAAACAGAATTCAGAGGAAATATAGATGGCCCAAGAAACATAGATGGCTTCAGCAAAAAGATTTTCAAGATAAGAGAGGACCTCAAGGAAAAAATCAAGTCAATAATTCAGCCAATTGCACGACCCTCAGAGTGAATCAAGAAAAAATCAAGGCTATACCTGTAAAAAGACTTTCTGAAAACCTCATAAACATTTAGGATATGTTTTATATAACCCCTCAACTAAATGAAACGCTTCCTAAGGACATGGTTTCAGAAAGTAGAATTGCCAAAATTAGATAAATGTTTGTCTTAGAAAATTATGGATATAGCTTTGAGTGAATCAAATGAACTCCAATAAGATTCATAGGAAATCCACAAAGGTTTTAAGAACACTTTATTAACAAATGTATCATCGGTTGATTAAAAGGCACAAATATAGGTCAAAATGAAAAAAAGGTCATTAAAAGTCTCAACTTTTGTGAATAGGAGGAAAGCTCTGAAAGCTACTGATCTATAAACACAGAACTTTTTTATGGAAGAAGTTTGTCTCACAGGGCATATATAGAACCCAGAGCTTGAACCAATAACTGTAAAGAATAACAAATTATCAAACAACTCTAAGAAAGCATAATTTGGTTGTGACAAAAAAAATCTCCAGCTACCACAGAGAACTAGCAAAAAGTACCAGGCTGAATTTCATAGCTTATATGGACTGTGATTTCTGTGCCTTCCATTTCCTCCCTTTTTGAATGAGATTGTCTATTGTGGATGACAGATAACTTGTCATTTTTGTTCTCAGATTTCCAGATTAAGAGGAGATGTACCTCCACATCTCATCTACATCTAGATCTTATTCAATCATGAGACACTGTACTTTGAGACTGATGACACAACTGAATGAAGTTTGGGGGAATTATGAGGAGGTAAGTGTACTTTGCATAGGCTGTGTTAAATTAGATCCAAAAAAGGCTGCTGATAGTTCTTGCCATGCCTATAATTGTATATTACTCTTTTCCTCCTAGTAAATCTGGGTTTTCATTATTATTGGTTTTGACATATGAAATGCTGCAGAAGTGAGATTATACTGCTTCTGAGCTTAGCGTTGAAGGGGTCTCCTGCTTCTGATTTTGATTATACTCTCTTGCAGCCCTGAACTAACATTTAGAAAGCCAAACTAACCTACTAGAGAGATGGGTTCAGTCAGAGTTCACCATTTCCAGCATTTCCAGCCACCTCGGCTGAGGAACTAGGTATGTTAATATACCTGCCTTTTATGTATCAGGACTAGCCAATCTCCCCCCAGTTCACTGCAATTGCTCGAGTGCTTGGATGATCCTGGCTGACATTACAGTGAACAGCAGGACAACTTAGCTGAGCCTAAGAAATCCACAGAATTATGAGAATTTTTTAAATGTTATAAACCCAGAACATAAGTGCCGAGTTGTTATGCTTCTTAGATAAATGACACAGAATTTTGTTGGTTACACACACACACTAAGATGCTGGGAATTTCTCACCTGTAATTCCTTTGTGATGGGTGATAGTTATTCATTGGCTGTTTATAGACCCCCACTCCCCAACTGAGCTTCTGTATTTTATGGTACATCTCCAAATAGTTTTAGTCAAGGTTACCTGTCTCCAGCAGGAAGACCCCAAGTTCTGCAGTGGCCAAACTACTAAGCAACTAAATGGTTCTCCTCGAAGCAAGAAAATAGATACACTTAAGAAAACGAATCATAGAGCAGCACTCCCTTCCTTCAATATTTCTCAGTTATAAAGACTGCTAAGATTGTTTTCTTTCCTGTTTCCATATACCCTCTGCTCATCTCTTTCTTCTACCAATGTCCTAGCAGTTCCCCTTGAGAGGTGCATTTTTCTCCCATGTTGATTAGTTTTCTTGAAAAAACATTCACATTTTTATCCCTGTTTTAACCTCTAAGATTTTGAAAAATAATATTGTATGGCAACAATATTCAAGAAAATGTCTTGGCAATAGATTTGGAATACAAATAGAATAAAAATATCTATAAACTATGAGAATAGAAAGTGGCAAAGGCATTTATACTGAATATTCCTCAGAAATATTGCTAAAAAGTAGACTGGAGTAAAGACTGAACCGGGTTTTAAAAATAACAAGCATCATTTCTGTTCTGTGCTTAGAGACTAAAATGTTATTTAAAAATAATAAAAAAAACACTATACATTTGTTCCCAACACTATAATATACATCATCAGAGTTTTGGATAATGTTTACATTTCAGTAAGGTATTTATTTATGCTATCTAGTTAAGTGTTTCTGTGTGTGTGTTTAAAATGTTTTCCATCATCACATGATTATTGTTTTTATTATTTTTCTTTTGAGACAGAGTCTCACCCTTTTGCCCAGGCTGGAATGTAGTGGTGCAATCTCGGCTCACTGCAAGCTCCGCCTTCCAGGTTCACACCATCCTCCTGCCTCAGCCTCCCAAGAAGCTGGGACTACAAGCACCCGCCACCATGCTCGGCTAATTTTTTGTATTTTTTTATTAGAGATGGGTTTCACCATGTTAGCCAGGATGGTCTTGATCTCCTGACCTCATGATCTGCCCTCCTCAGCCTCCCAAAGTGCTGGGATTACAGGCGTGAGCCACTGTGCCCGGCTGATTAAATTTTATTTAAGTTATAATCTCAAAGATCTGTTGAAGACAGTACTGAAGAATGTAGATTTTATTTTAAAAGTCACCTTCTGTAAGAAATCACAATTTGCAAAGGATTTCTTACAGAAAGTGATTTTTCCTATGAAATTAATTCACTTATTAATATATCTCTTAGGTAATTGATTTATTAATATATTTTCTTCCTGTACTAGAATATAAGGTTCTAGAATTTAGGACAATGTCCTACTGAAATATTTATGAAATCACTATCCATCCATCACTATCATCCATATATATGACTTTTTGGTATAACAATTTTTACTGTTACTACAATATAAATATGTTTACATATAAAACATACACCTTTGAGTTATTTGTAACTCCAAAATTTGAAATTTTAATATTAATTTCTTGACATTTTTCCTATTGTTATCCACTTATCAAAATTTATCCAGATATTCTGTTGCAGAATTATTGGTAGAAAGAACAAGGGAAGACAATGGAGAACACAGGGAGTAGTGCTTTTTGTTGGTCAATATCAGAGCTCATGTAAGTTTATACGCAAACTATGCAGGATCCTTATCGTCATGAGATGGTGGAGATGAGGGGGAGACCTAAATTTAATGCATCCTATCAACAGAATTGATCCTGAAGTTTTCAACTGTGACTTAGTAAAACATTGCAATGAACTCCACCCCATGAAATACGTCAGACTTTGTCTTGATAGTTTCACAGGTGGTAGAGATGTTTAGTCTTCCTTCTAAATCAGTAGAAGCCCCATGGTATTACCAGTAACATCCTGGAGTTTCAATCCATGCTTGGGTCTTAGGTATCAGAGTAATTCATATCTGAAGATCTAATGCTTTAAAATGATGGACAAAATCATTTTAATTGGCACTTTCGTGTTTTAAATCTAAATGCAAATTAAAGTGAGCAACTAAGATAAATGTTACCAAATTCATATGGAGCACAAAGAGAAGGGGAAATAAAGATATTGAAAATATAGTATAGAATGAGGATTTCTGCTCTCAAAGAATTTATGGTATATAAAAACAGTGATGTAATACTTGACATGTTTTCCAATTTAGAGATTTTTATGCCTTGCAATAGAAGTCCTTGCATAGTACTTACGACTTTCAAGATCTTCATGTATTTACAAAATATTAATATAATTATAATTTTATTTCATCTCTTTAAGACATTGAATTCCTTTTTTCCTTTTTTCTTTTTCTTCTTGGAAAATAAAACATGACTTCAGATTAATTCCAGCAGTATTTTACCTTTGCAAACACATATAAAGTTATAAAATGATCTTAAAATCCTGGGAGAAAGAGAAACCTGAGGGTTGGCATGAGTATAAAAATTGCTCATTATTATTTATCTTTTTTATTCATAAAAATTCATCCACAGATATAACTCAACATTTTTAAGGCTTTAAGTACAGCCAATGGCATTATCTTTTATATTTTAAGCTTTATTTAAGAGATTTTTAAGAGATTTCATTCATTTTAATACTTAACTTATAAAAATATAAATCAAATTCTAAAATGCATAATTTATAAGAACAGAATTAATAATGAGAGCAGTTGTGTAAAAATATAAATATTTTCACATATAACATCTGTTTCAGTATTCCTAGTTTGAACTTTAAGTGTCCCAGACCTCAACCTTAAAATGAAATCATTAAAATTGCTACATTCCTATCTCATGAAGATGTTATGAAAACTAACAAAAAACCATTAAGCATTTTAAATAAAAAGAATTTTCCTATACTGGAAAATGCATTTTGTTTTTAACAAAATATTCTTATACTAAATGTTGTTTTGTTTTGGAACCCAACCATTTATATTCATATGTAATTTTCCAGTCTTTGCAAATTAGACTGTAAAAACTTTTGAAATAATATCTGTTGTTTGTCCAGAATTTGAATGTGCAATAATTTCACCATACCACTACTGGCAGAAAGTATAATATTGGGAGGGTTATTAAACACTGAAAATCTGCAAAACAAATTAAGTTGAAGTTATTTAATACAGATGTTTTAAAAATCAGATCTATTTCAATATTTAACCATATTTGCCAGCCTTAAATCTTGTATTTGGCATTTGTTGTGGAATGTATAAGACTGTCATATAAAAATAACAGAAATATTGCATATGATTCAGAAAACTATCCAATGTGACTCTTTAGATTTTTAATGCACGTGCATTTGGTTTCAGACTTAAATGATTAGGTACAAATGGCAGAGGCATAAAACAATTACATACGATTATCTAGAAATAATATACAGTTTAAGTCAAGAATACTGTCAAATGGTATTGGGATGGATCAATCTGTGAAGAAATGATAGAGGTGAGAAAGAGGATCCTACTTATTTTAGAAATAATGTAATGATGTATTTGGTATCTTGTTGCCTTTTGTTATTTATAAAGTAATGTCAAAGGAAAATTAATTGTACATTCTCATTTAACTATGAAAATAAAATGTAAAAAATTATGAAATTGTTATGAATAAATTCTTAAATTATCCCTTTAAAGATGCTAACATCTCTACCTTCAGCAAACTTATTTTGTTAGGAAGAACCAATGTGAATCCAGTCAATACTACTCAAGTGATAATTGGAACACTATAGAAAGTAAAATATCTTGGTTATACATGAGTAGTGGTGTGTTACTTCCTTTAGTTATGGAAATGGTTTACTAAAACATGTAAAATCAATTCTTCTACCTCTACTAATACAGGTATTCCTGCTGTCCTATACAACTTGGGAAAAAGTCATGTTACATTTTTGCTGACACACATTCCCAGGATGCCCTAAGAGCTAGTAAATGTCAAACCCATTCAATTGAGAAAAAAAAAGAGATTCAGAGAGTAAAGGTATGTTGACAAAAGTCCAAAAGATATCTGAGATTTACCTTGAATTATTCCATTCTCTGTTTCTCCTTTCTATCTTTGATTGGACAATTATGAAAAGGAACTCTGATAGCTTCCTGTGAATATAGCTAACAAAAATATATTTTTAACAGAAATAACATGAACATACAAGGCCATATTCCTTGTTTGTTTGGTGTTCATTTAGATCCAATTTTATTTCAGGTCCTTTTTTTTTGTTTTGTTTTTTGTTTTGTTTTGAGACGGAGTCTCGCTCTGTCGCCCAGGCTGGAGTGCAGTGGCCAGATCTCAGCTCACTGCAAGCTCCGCCTCCTGGGTTCACACCATTCTCCTGCCTCAGCCTCCTGAGTAGCTGGGACTACAGGCGCCCGCCACCTCGCTCGGCTAGTTTTTTGTATTTTTTAGTAGAGACGGGATTTCACCGTGTTAGCCAGGATGGTCTCGATCTCCTGACCTCGTGATCCACCCGTCTCGGCCTCCCAAAGTGCTGGGATTACAGGCTTGAGCCACTGCGCCCGGCCTCAGGTCCTTTTAAACAGGATACACCTGTCATCTCTGAGATGGCTCTTTCAACACACCAACAGAAGAAGGTAAAAATCTTCTTCATCTGAAGATTTTGTTGTATAATGGAAATTGGGCTAAATTTGGATTCCTATAATGTTCTGTAAGTTATTTCAGAGTAATGTTGCCAGTAATTACCCAACCATCAGTAAGGTTTTTGTGAGCTAGGCTAGACTATGGAAATAAACCTCTCTGTCCCTCTTCCACCACCACTCTACAATACAATGCCCCATCTGTGACGTCAGAGAGACTAACTTTACTTTTAAACAGAGACTAATTTCTGGTCACTCATGTATTAGAAAAACTGTAAAACGAATGTCAAACTGCTTAGTCATTTCCTTCTCAAAATAATTGACCTAAAGTTCAGAAAAGGGCAAGAAAGGCAAACCTTTAGGCACAGTAAGAGAGGGATTACATGCAAAAGCAATTTTGTTTTAAACATTTTAAGTATTTCTGGTGTGTGCAAGAGACCTCACCCTATAATATCGCATTCAACAAATCACATTTGATGTTGTAATTTTAATTATAGTAAAATGTTTAGAGAAAATATCTAATTTATATCTATCTATCTATCTATCTAATCTATCTATCTACCTACCTATCTATATCAAAAATAGGGGGATGAAACAGTATGAGAAAAGGGGAATACATGCCAAGTGACTTAAAAGATGATTCATTGTTTATAAAATCATGTTACCTAATATACTTCTTTCCCCTAATTCCAACTGTAGTAATTTAAGGATTGTTATAGAGTTCTGTCAATATTTTCATACTATTTGTATTAGGGGCATCCAGCTATTGTCAAGGTGTCTTCAGTCTCCCTTTGGTTGTAGAGGTCTTAATATTTCAAACACTGGTTCCGAGTCCAGCTCCCCTGATTCCTAGAGATTTGTGAAGATGTTAAGGATGGTTTGTGAGCTTTTTACAATGTTTCATAAAGTTCCGTGGACTCTGAAGATTGTTTAGAACTTTAAGTTTCCTTAATTTGACCTCCCAATCCATTGTCAAATTATTATCTCAGTGTCTCTGACAAGCCAATATGGACGAATGGTTAATTTAAAATGCTGCTACAGAAAAAGTGACTATTTTTTCTCTACTTTTCAAATCCTGTTTTTGAAAATCTTGTCAATAACAACTAATTCTACAAAGCTGAAGAAATAACTTTAAACATCATTATTTGTAAATGTGACAAAATAGGAAAATATCACTAATTGTGCTTCAAACTAAAGACTATGTCAGGAAAACTGCCTGTTTGGTTATATTTTGAATCTACATATAAACAATTAGCAAGGACTGGTTGAAAGATGGCCCGGGAAATGATGCCATTGGAAGTTCCCCCATGTGAAGTTGAAGTTAGCTAAGGTGCCTCTTCTCTGGCTTTCCCCTGCTCCCATTGTTGCTTAGTATTATCCTTTCTTTCACTGAGTTAATCTCCTGTAAATCCATGGGCTGGTTCCTAGGGAGGCTCTAGATCTGACATCTAGCTACAGGCTAGAGGGCTTAGATATAATTATTCCTCACGATGAATTTGCTATGTTTCCTTCTAGAGGCATTCATTCAGACCCAGATTATGCCTAGCTGGGCAGTGGCCAGAGGAATTCAGACCACAAGTACAGAGAGCATAAGGTAGTAATAACTCTATTCACCCAAAATGCTTTGCCTGAAAGAACCCTTTCACAGCAGTGACAAGGTCTGAGATGTAACAAGAAAGTAGGGACTGCTAGATTGACTGCATCATTTCTCACCTTCTAGAACAGTATCAAGCCACAGAACTCTCAATAAATTTGAGAGCTATTAAGAGACAATTTGGAACACCATTTGTACATGTTGCTACAAGCACCATAACTCTCTCTGGCTACTGAATTGATTTAGAATTCTGGCAGCTTCACAAATATGTATTTCTAAACTTGCATTCATTTCACTATTTTACATTTGAGAGAAGATGTAAAAAGTAATTTTTAAAATACCCAAAGATTAGACAGAAAAATCAGTTTGTACAGAAGTTTAGAAACAGCAAATATATACAAATTTTCCATCTGTGAGACGATGAAAGATAATGAAGATGGCAAATACATATATTTTTACTGTAAGGGTCTTAATTTGTAATTTTGCATTTCAGGTTCAAATGCAATATGATATTAAATTATTTTATTAAATTATTTTAAGCAACAGTTTGAGGTTGTAATCTGAAAAACTAGTTGATGATATTTCTCTGCAGCTGATATGAGGCATTCCAAACATTCTGCCAACAGCATTATAAATATGAGGTTTTTTTTTTTTTTTTTACTTGTGATCTAAGAGATAACTTCTTGATAAGGGAGTAGTTCTTTGTTACAGAGAGTGATATTTATATTGAAGGTATTTTCTAGTTGCTTTCTTCATTTTATATGTCTCTGTTCATGCTGTTAAACTTCTATAAGGGCTCAATCTAGTTAGTCTTTGATCACCTTTCTTCCAATTTTAAACTGCATGAAAAGATTTGATATAATCTGATAGATCATGAGGCATATTTTGATGACTAATAGAAAACTGAGTTCCTAAAGATTAGTGGCAGCTGTAGAATTGAACATATGTACCTAGTAAACTTAGTTGAGAGCCTTTAAGCATTTAAAAGACTTAAATACTCAAAGTAGGCCCTGGCCAATGCGTCTAGTCTTTGTCAACAGAAAAATGTGTTCATTCATCCAACCCATCTCTATTGAGTGGCTAATGTATGCTGGCACCCTGATGGGCACTGTTCCAGAAAATCTTTGAGAGAAACATCTTAGGAATTATTAACGAACAAAAAGGAGTCAATAGGATGGAATGATTTTAACGTGGAAAAAGTGACTTGGGAATCTGTATTCCAGGTGGAAGAGGATTACTTTGAGGATGGGTTAAGCAGAGAGGGAATTTAGAAACCTGCGCTCTTCATTACTTCCACTGTGGAGTGACCATGTTTTTGGCTCCTGAGGCTGAGGGCCAGGGCCAGGCCCTTAATGAGGAGCTGTGGGCAGGGCCTCTTGGAGATTTCTGTTAGTTGCTTTCCTCGCCTTTTCTACACCCTCCTCAGTACCCCCTCATCCAGGATCAGAACAGAATCAGCTGGAAAATTAAATTACTCACCCTCTTAATATCAGCTCCCATACATTTTTTTTCCTCCTCCCTCAGAGTACAGTTCAACTCTTTTAAGTACAGTTCCTGAATGAACCTAGTGCTGAATTTAAATGTTTAAGAGATAAACCTGTCAGTTTCAGATCTCCAAAGAGGACTTCCCTACAAACTCTAGGTTTTGACCTCTAGGGTCCCTCCATGCCACCTTCATTCATTTCTTCTAATTATTGGGTTAAAAAAATAAAAATAAAAACACCTTTCAGAGTAGGCAGCGCAATGAGTCCACTGGTTCCACGTCTGCCATACGAAGCAGATTTTTGCACAAGGATAAGGTTACCGCCGCCAGCCCAGGACTCCAGCGGTGTGGCCGATCAGGCGCTGGACTCCTCCCCTCTCCCGCCGACGGGTGAGAGCTAACAGACGGGTGCAAGTAGACAAGTAGCTGTTTTTATTGAATACAGAAGCTCCTTGAAAACTCCGGGTGCTCCGGGGCTCTCCTGCAATTCCTTTCATTCCCAAAGTGCTGGAGCCAAGCACGCGTCCCGCGTAACTCCCTCCCATTTTTTCTCGGGGATTTGGTGGGCGAGGAGGGAGGAGAGGAGTGGGGAGACGGAGGGTGGCTGGTGGGCTGGGCCTGCCGGGAGTCCTCATTCTTGGGCTGAGGGAGGCGGGGGCGGGTTTGGGGCCGCCCAGAGGCGTGTGATTGGGTCTGACCCTCAGCCTGCTTGTCAGTTTCGCCCTGGGTGGGGGAGCCAGGAGCAGGGAGGGGAGTGGGCGGAGGAGGGGGCTGCCCGGAGCCGCTCGTCCAGCCCACTGACGGCATGAAGCCTTTAGGGGCACACAGTACTCTCAGCTTGTTGGTGGAAGCCCCTCATCTGCCTTCATTCTGAAGGCAGGGCCCGGCAGAGGAAGGATCGGAGGGTCCGGGCCGGCGGGGCCAACTCAGAGGGAGAGGAAGTGGGTAGAGACACGAAGAAAGCAAACCATCAAATTTAGAAGAAAAAGCCCTTTGACTTTTTCCCCCTCTCCCTCCCCAATGGCTGTGTAGCAAACATCCCCGGCAATACCTTGGAAAGGACGAAGTTGGTCTGCAGTCGCAATTTCGTGGGTTGAGTTCACAGTTGTGAGCGCGGGGCTCGGAGATGGAGCCGTGGTCCTCTAGGTGGAAAACGAAACGGTGGCTCTGGGATTTCACTGTAACAACCCTCGCGTTGACTTTCCTCTTCCAAGCTAGAGAGGTCAGAGGAGGTAAGAAAAAATGGATTTGGGGAGGTGGGAGATTGCCGTGGGTCTTACTCCTGCGCCCCTCCCCCCACCCCTTTACCCTTCCTCCCTGCTCTTCAAGAAAAAAAAAAAAAAAAAAAAAAAAAAAAAAAAAAAAAAGCAATTCCCTAAAATAAAATCCAGATTGTAGCTGCTACCAGGTTGGAATTGGAAATTGGAGAAAGAGATGGATGTAGGCGGGACAATAAAGGGAGAGGAGGTAGGTAGCAGGAAAAAAGATCTGTCAGGCAGAGAGCCTGCTGAAAATGCCCTTCACCACTTTTCAGTCTCTTTGAAAAGAGGAAAAATATTACCTTGAACACAAGGGCAGTTATACAAAGCTTTTGTTTGAGGCACAGTCTTTAGACTGCCCTTGGAACACATCTGGTTTCTTCAGATTCTAACTAATGGGAATATCTTTTTAAGGGTGAGCTGAGGAGAAAATATAAAGGGTATAAAATGAACCTTGATAAAGTTCTTTGTCTGCAACAAAGTGAGAAGCAGGCTGTTTTAGTTTCGGGGATATAAGAGAAACCAGGGGGGTGAATCTAGAAGATTAGGAACACTGTGTGTGTTTGGGGGGCGCGGGAGGGTCAATCTATTTTAAGTGGACAAAAATTGGCAGATTATTAGGAATAGGTTGAAGATAGGGAGAACACTTTCCCCTGAATTTCAGTGACTCCCCCCACCCCACCCCTCCGCTTCTTCTTGCAGGTTGGACGTGCAGTTCTCTTGGAGAATGATGAAAGTCGTCAAGCAAATGGGGTGGGGGCGGAGGACTAGGGATTGGGAGGGAAGGGGAGGGGGTGTGGGTGGGGTGGGAGGAGAGAGGTAAGGAAAAGTTCCTACGTGGCACCACCAAATATTCAATGGCCAGACCTGCTCGGAAGTCTGCAGCCCTGTCAGTACCCACGGAGGGAGAGCGACTTCACTCCTCCCCTCTGCCTTCTCCCTCCCTTCCCCCGCCCTTTCCTGAAAAGGCATCTGGCTGGAGCGGTCCGTTAGGTGCCTTAGAATCGGCTGGCAGGCGAACGCCTTTGGAGCTCAGGGAGCCCAGGCAGTTTAGAGTAGAAAGCAAGCTTTGTGAGGAGTGCAGAAAGAAGCTGGGGGATAGGAAGGAGGGTGACGAGGATGGGTCAAGGGAGATAAAAATGGTCAAGCCCAAATGCGTAGGCTTTAGCAGAAACCTGAGTCTGGCCTTGGGCCTAGATGCCAGGATCTGAGCTCTCCCTAACGGGAGTCTGCCCTCCCGGAGGCCGATCTCTGCGACCAGATTATTCCTTCCACACGCTTAGTGAGTGTCAGCTTCCCAAGTAGCAGGCAGCGCTAAATTATTCCCCCGGGTGATTTTTCCTGGTAAATGAAGTGAAATTCCCATTAGGACTATATTTGAATTTTGAAAGGATTTATTATGTTTATTAATTATGTTGATTCATTCATTTCCACATTTTCACGGATAGATAAGAGAGTCTTTGAAAGTGAAATCCATCAAAAAGTTTGTATTTTACTTTTAGTACCTGGTCACCGGTTGGATTGGTCAATTCTGTCAGCAGTTCTGCCCTCTGCTGGTTTTGTTTATTATTTAGAATTCCTGCATCTACCATGGGACATGAGACCTCTGTGAGTCCTTCTTAACTACAGTAGTACTGAAAAAGGACCCTTGATAAAGGAAAAATGGATATACCATTTCTTTTTCAGCATGTTACATATGCATGTAAATGAAAATAATGTAATGGCAGCTATTTGTTTAAAATTATAGAAATGGAGAATTTCTTTGGTGATGAATGAAATACAAGCTCTGAGAGACACTTTTGCATGAATTCAGGGATTATTTTACTGAAGATATTTATTTTTATTTTCCACATTGAGCCTTTCTGTAAAGATCGATGGATATTTTAAAAAATCAAATCTCTGTACTTTTAATGAATACATTTTCTATTTTCAGTCTAGCAACATACCTGAAACACTTTTAAATAGCATCCCAGTACCACATCAAATAAATGATGGGAAAACCACTTTCCCTATTTTTATAAAACCAAGTAATGATAGAAATAGCAAAGCATAAGGATTAGATTTTGTTGGATTTCTTCTTGATGAAATGCCCTGAAAGTTATGTGATAGTTTAGATATTTATATTGTAAGATTTTGGAATGTGTTTTATCAAGCTGTTTGGTGCTCATTGCTCCTGGGAGGCCACATGTTAACATAAACCCACTTTTGTAGGCATTCTTATCCCCAAATTAACTTCAAAAAGGGAATAATAGTATATTAATGCTTAAAAAGGAAACATTGGCTACAAAGCCTGAATCATCACACAAGGGAAACATAAACCCAGTGTCCAGTTCTGAGAGTAGCCTTTAGATTTGTGGTTGAAGTAAGAAGTAAGATTTTATACCAGTTTCTAAATAAAGATATTATATCCCAGCATCATACTATGGCATTGATATCACTGAGGTACAGTAATAAGGTTTGGATATTAAGTACAAAGATAATTTAAAGCAGATCCTACTTTTATATAAAATTAAAACATTAAAGCATTAAAACATCTGGGTTCAAAACAAAGTTAGACTCTAGAGAAAATAATATAGAGAAAGTTTCTTGGAAGTGAATGGATTAAAGAAAATTTATGACTTCATACCTAGTCATATCATTTTCTTTGAAAAATCAAACTATAACTTGGAAATATTTATTATACTCATTAAAAATCAATTCTTGCTTTGATTTAGAACAACAAGGTTAAGTGTGATTTGTATAAATATTTATTTACATTAACTTCAATTTTATGTTTCATATATATATTTATTGTTAAAATAAGTGATGTATCTCAGTGATTTATTGATATTCTTTGGCAGTTAGTCCACTGCTTACTATTCACAAGAGGTGGGGTTTACCTGGAATTCATAGTGACCATACTTTGATTATGTTAAGATAAATGACTTTATGTAAGGATTTTAAGTAAGAGTTAGACTTAGCTATAATCAAGTACTAACAAAAAATCTAATTGAATCAGTTTTTACTAATCAAAATTACATATAACCTTTGGTGGTTAAGCCAATACTGTATCTTGTAAAAGGCTGATCAAACTTGGAACTTTGAAAGCTTGTCAGGAATTGATAGTGAGTCCTGTAGAAGTGTTGTTTTGAGTGCCCGGGATCAGCAGGTGAAATGGTCCTGGCTTCCAGAGTATGTGCTAATTCAACCTTGCAAAGATATCAGATTTGTCCATTTGTTTCCTCAATCAGAAATCAGAAACTCAGATATACTTCTGATAAGAAATGCAGTGTTTGCTAAACTTATTAATATTATGTTTTTCCATTTGTTTTTTAAATTCAAAATTTATCAGGACTATAATAGAGAAATAACATAGAATAAAGAGAAACACCTTTCTGCATGCTTTACACACATAGCCTCAGTTTAGGTGGCACAGATTCTTTTACCTAATTGTCCATTAGTTTTGAAATTAAGTTTCTTAATATCTTAAAGTGCCAATTTGCTTCATAATTAATACTTAACTGAGGCGATACTTTATAGAAGTTTTTCTCTAAAAGGTAATTGTATAGTTTTAAACAAAGTTAGGCATTAGCAAAGTGAGAAATGTATTTACATAACATAATTGCTTAAAATTTAGTTAATTTTTTTAAGGTTTTTTATTTTATTCAATTTGTGACTAAAATAGAAGAACCACATGGTTGTTCAAGTTATCCCTAAAATACAGCAAAGCAAAATCTCCTCTTTTCAAATTTATGGGTTGGATTTCTAGCTAAGAAAAAATGTATAAATAGTCACCTTTCTTTTCTAAACATTTGCTTTTTCCTGGGATAAATTCTCTTCACGCTGATTCATGTAGTAAGATGCTGCCTATTTCATGATAACGAGGATTCAAATCAAGTTTGGTTGAGAGTCTCTGTGTAATACAAAGATGAATTTTTAAAAGGTTAAAAAAAAGGGTGTTTAGATAAGATTTTATTTATTTATTTTATTTATTTATTTATTTATTTTTTTGAGACGGAGTCTCGCTCTGTAGCCCAGGCTGGAGTGCAGTGGCAGATAAGATTTTTAAAAGAGAATGCTAGCACTAGAAATTATAGAAATTGTTGATCAATCTTACCTTCTCAATAAATGGGGAAACTAAGGCACAAAATGTTATCAGCTGAATACTCTTCCTCATAAAAAATATTCCTGTAATATTCAAAGTTTTTCTGAGCAGATTGAAGACCTGTACTAGTGATCAAAGGAATTTTAAATGATAGAAGCCTGAGACGATGAAATGAGAGGACAGAGCTTAGTAGTGTGAGTTCTAATTAAAGTTTTATTTTGGATTGTCAAAACACCTGAAATTAACATAAGTACCTTTTAGCTCAAGAATAAATTGACAGTTAGTTTATAGGAAATACTCGCTCTTAATGGACTACCCTGATATCTGTTGTGCGATCAACAACTATTACAAATTTAATTACCATATGTGAAATTGCAAGGCAGTAAAAGAGAAATAATTCGATACACTATTGCTATATTTATTTACAGAAGTCTGAAATTACTAGACCGTATATGTGCTAGAGTTTAGATTAGTGAAAAGGTAGATATAGTGAAAATGCCTTATATAAAGAAATTTAAATAGAACATAGTTACGGAATGCATTTAAAAAATACTCTATTTACTACGTTTGAAAAAAGGTAATTTTTGATCATTTGTATTCCTAACTATGTGATTTTATAAGATTATCTACATCAGAGTAGAAGGTGTAATACTCTATTCGTTGCTGTGTTAAGAACATAGCTTTGTATGCTCTCTAAAGTTGTTAATGGAAGACTAGGTCCAACTTTGAATTTCTAAGAAGCTAAGAAAATTATAAAAAATGGCAAATTTCTGATATTTTCATGTTAATTTTAATTGGATGACATAGTTTATATATACAATATGGCTTTTATTAATGTCAAATAATCATTATGACACACTTATGTGTTAACAGATTTAAAACAAGTGGCAAACTTTAGAAAAAAACATGAGAGAACGTAGTAGTGCAAGTTCTAATTAAGGTTTTTATTTTGGATTGTCAAAGCATCTGAAATTACTGTAACTACCTTTTAGCTTAGGCATAAATGGGCAGTTAATTTATAGGAAGTACTCACTCTTAATAGGCTACCATGATATCTGTTGTGTTGTCAACGACTGTTACAAATGTAATTACCGTATGTGAAATGGCAGGGATGTAAGGGAAGAAAAATTTGATTTTCTATCTCAACATTTACTTCTAGAAGTTCAATCTTCAACTAGTATTCCTACCAAATTAAGAGTCTTTTCTGTCTTTAGGGAAAAGCAATACATGACCATAAGGTCCTGAAGATTATACTGTGAAAGCATTTATATAGAGTTTTTATACTCACAAGTAACTATACCAATTTATATAAATATGGAGTTTAAAAAATGCTGAGACATCTCCATCATTGTACATGATTTTTAATGATTATCTTTAGGTATTTAAAAGCCAGAATTTCATTAAATACACTTTTATTTTCTCCTTACCTTTGGAGAAATAATTAAGCATGGTTGGCCTAATCATTAGGAATTCAAGGCAACGGCAAGTGGGGACTGAGCGTTGGTCAGCATTTCTGCTTTTACTCCTTCACTTCCCTCAGGTAATACTGGGGAAGTATGACCTGAGTTGGGAGTGGTGAGAGAGGAAACTAAACTTTTTCTTTTTTGACCATTCAAGTTTTGTTCCTTAGCAAAGAACAGAGGTATATGCAGATGTTATAAAAAGTTGCAGTGTTCCCTAAGTTCTTTCACTAAAGAGTCAACTTTAAATGCAGTTTTCAGTGTAACTTTTAGTATACATTAATTCACTTTCTACATGAGGACATATTCCTTCTAAATTATCTTGCAATTTAATTCAAAACCTAAAGATTTTTTTTTCCAATTTTAAAATACTTTCTGTTTTAGAATGCATCTAATGTATTTCTTTCTCCTTCCTTCAAAACCCTAATATGGTTTTATTGATATAGGTAAGTGTATTCTTTTATACGTTCAGTTGTGTCAGAACTCAACATGAATAATACTAGCTCGTAGCAAAGATGAAAGACAATTTTAAAGTGATTTAGTGAGTAATATCTATTTATCAGTTGCAGTCTTTGGCCTACTACTGACTTGGCTAGTGGTTCTTTAGACATTGGCTGATCACCAGACCCACTGTTATCTGGTAAAATAAACTCTTTGCTTGCTGCGCATGGAATTAGAGACAGTGCTATTAATTTAGGAGAAAGAACTCAGAGAAAGGAAAGGTTATCATATTTCAGAGTAAGAGACCAGCTCAAATACGACTTGACAATTGAGAACTAAAACAAACCTGTGTAAAAGTGCTTTAGCACAATCAACTTTTGCAATCCCCTCAAACCTTCTTCTTTTTTTTTTCTTAAAAAGCATTTCTTTCTTATTTTAACCAAATTTAATTGCTCTTGAATGGCTCTGTACTGTACAGGCAAATGAAGGTCCCTATTCATAGAACTTGAGCGCATAGAGTATCAGGGGAAGCTTCCTTCCTCTGTTTGACTGGTAAACTGACATCCGGGCTTAAAGGAGTGAACCTTAGACTGTGTGAGGTAGTTGGCTTTCCTTCCTCACTCAGATTTTCACATAGACTTCCTGAAAGGATGACTGCCAGAAAGAGCAGTAGTCGGCGAATGAGAACATTTTCATACTTGGTGCTCTTAGATACTTGGTACTCTTTCATACTTGGTGCTCTTAGATAGCTCTGCAGAGAAAGAAAAAACACAAATACTACAGTGGTGTCTGTCTTTCCTTTACTTCTGTCCTTAGAGTCTAAGAGTGGAGTTCAACCTACTACTTACTGTCACTCTTCTATTTGAATGCAAATGAAACTTCACAGTATTTCACTGGCTTTTAGGGTAAGTTTGTTGTCTAAGTGGCTTAGAGTGCCCTTCGGGATGTGGCCTATCTTTATGTCCAAGCCCATGACCAGCCATTTCCTACCTCCCCAAGCCCACTTCCATTTACCTGGTACTGAGTGATGTTAAACCTCTTGCCTGTATTCTCCCCTATCTTTGAACACTCTCCCTGGAATGTCTATATCATTCTCTTCCATCAGCAAACACCTTCTCCTACTTTATACTTCAAAATTTAAGTAAAATATATAGCTCCAGAAAACTTTCCCTTATATATCAAGGTGGATATAATAGTGAGCCCTAATACCGAATGCATGCTCAGTATGTGCAAGATTCTGCCATATGCACTTTCATAGAGAATCTTATTGAATTGTGACAGTTTTCCTGGAAGTAAACGGATATCAAAATACTGATTTTACCCATGAGATAACTGAAAAACAGAGAAGTGAAAGATTTTGCCTAAAGTCACACAGCTAGTAAGTAGTAGGCCCAGAATTTGAATGCTGCCAAGCTTTCTCCAGGGCCCTTGCTTTTGACCACTTGTCCATGTTTACTTTGCTGGGTGTTCTAATGCTTTTACACAGTCTCCTAGACTTGTCTTATGATTATGGTGCCCTGGGGCCCAATATTAATGTACACATCATGCAGCTAAACCCCAGAAAATATCAGGTCATTGGGTGAATAACTTGACTGCCTTCAAGGAGAAATATAAGGAGGTTCTCGTAAAAGGTGATGTCAGAATCCAGATAACTCTTCAGCCTGCACTTAAGTTCGGTGGTGGAGATCATATTACTCTTACCATTTTATGGACAAACCTAAGCCTCAGTGGTAGTGGAGAACTGAAAGGAGAGTTTCTGGGAGCCATTAAATATTACTTTTGTTCCTTTGACTAACTTAAGGAGAAGCTGACAGATGCATCTATTAGTTATTCACGGTTCCAGTTGTGGTTGGCTTGGTTTCATTAAGTAAAATAACTCTTATAGATCATTGCTTGTCCTAATCAGGATCCATCGCAAGGATCATCAGGCCTTATTCTGCTTTTGGGGATTGATGTACGGGAGTTTTCTTATTGTCTTCAGCATAAAAATGTCAGACTTGATTATCCAAAAGCTTTTTTGGAGCGTAATCAACTGAGAGAATGTAACATCATTATTTTAAAAATTACTCATTTATATGTCAGTCTTCTTCTAGGAGTTCCTGGGTGGGTAGTGACTGTGATCTAGTTTTATTTGTGTCCCCGGTGTCTACCATGGTGACAAAATACACAACATTGATATAGTAACTGTTTAGGTTAATTATATTCTTGTTTTACCCAGAAGACTGGAACAAGATTAAAATTGGGTTAGCTTGGAATGGTGTGAACTGAAAGTTTGAGGACCTCCTCAGGACCTCCTCAGATTATGGTGTTAGTAGTGACATGAGTAGTGACTCCTTCTTTTTAAATTCATTTTCTAAAAGTAAATAAATTGCAATTTACCTCTATTTTTTTCATATGGAAAACAGTTTTGCATTTTCTCCAAAGATGCCTCTGAATATTTTTTGCTACAGATTGACTGTATTACCTCCAAAACTTTGTTTTGTTAATACCTTAAGATATGAAGTGGTATTGACAGTAGCACAAATAATTATTTTACTTTTCTACTAGTGAACAAGAAAGTTTAATCTGAGAATATCAATCTGTAAAATTGATAATTGGAAATAGTCCTCTCATATATTCATTATTGAATCTTTCATCTCACATTGGTATGCTATTGGGGATTAGTTGTCAGACTTTGCTTATAAACTACTAGAAATAGAGGTTAATCCATATATATGTTCATATATATGTATATATGTGTATATATATGTTCATATATATGTATATATGTGTATATATGTGTTCATATATATGTATATATGTGTATATGTACGTATATATGTATATGTGTATATATATGTACATATATATGTATATATGTGTATATATACATATATATGAATGTGTGTGGGTGTATGTGCATATGTGTATAAAGTATTTTATGATTATTTCAATAAACTCATTCTTCAAGTTAGGAAATAAATTATATATTTTACATATATTGGAATTATTGTATTATGAAGTACCATCTCCAAACAAGAAACATAGATCTTCGAAGTGCTTAATAAGATTAATAAACAATAGTTGTAAAATTCTTTTGGAATATAGTTACATAGTTTTTATACTATATTGCTATCCATTGTATATTTTAGTTACACTAAAATCACTGGTATAGGTATATTTATCTGCTTTATTTCATGTGTTCAAAGCATCTAGAACAGAATCCATCACATAGTAGGCATTTGATAAAACTTTGCTGAATGAAGTGAGGGCGTTGTTGACATTGCTAATGACTTGATTGTCCATAACCTAACCACCTGAGATGTGATATATAGTTATGTGTATCACCTACTCTCCATGTCTACAGAATTATCTTGAACCAATTTCTGCTGATATTATTGTGATTTACTGAGACTATCAGTCTCTATTTTGCCTCCAAGACAACCTATGACCTCTACCCTAAGCACTCTCCCACTTTGTTATTTCTAAAAGTAAAAATTATCTTTGCTTGAGATTTAGATATTGTGTCCTCTAGAAATAACTTTCTTCAATCATCGAAGATTGGGTTAGTTAGCCTGGCATAACATTATAAAGCACACTGTACTTACCCAAAACTCAAATACTTATCTAAAAACATTTTTGATGGCATAATGAAAGCAGGAAATACATATTTTTCACCGATGCAAATCATTCTGGCATCTGTCACCATATCTGGAGCAAAATAGATAGCCAATAAATATTTGTTGAATGAATGAACTCATAAGCAAGATATTTTCAATAAAGTCAAGAGGACAGGGGTCCGTGGCTTAGTATCACAATTATTTCCAATCCTAATGCTGGGGATTTTGATGAAATAGTATTTTATGACATCCAAGCATAGATGGTTTATAAAGTTTCACAGATAATGTTGATGCAGAAGCAGGGGTTTACAAACCATCCGTAATAGGAAACAAACATATACATAAATAGAAATGTGTCTGGCTTGTATAACTAGGCACTGGAAGTCAAGTGAAAGGTTGTTCATGATAATGTGCAAATTATTTGATAAATATGCTGTTGCTAAACAGTAGTGGCTCTGCAGTAACTGAATTGAGGAAATCAACTAATTACAATGTAGAAAATGCTTTCTTTTCATCATTCTCTCCAGAGAATGTAATAAACTAAATGCCAATAAATATTGTTCTTCTCAGCATTAAAGTCAAGTGGTTATATTGGAAGTGTAATTTTAGTTTTATAATACACCTTTTTTTAACAGCCTTGGTTATTTGTAAATTAGAAATGCTATACGTTTAAAATATCACACTCTCAACTAGTTTGTGTTCTTTTCTTCACCATACTTGGAGTTGTGATGCTATTTTTGCTTTCCATTTTCAGGTCAAGCTTTTATGATATAAAAATGTTCAGGATTGAGGCTGTTCGATAACCGTAAAAGTTAAATGACTATCTTCTGTGTTAATCACAGTGTTAAGTGCTGTGGCTATACGGACAGTATGATGATCTCTATTCTCATGGAGTGAAAAGCTAATTAATACATGCAATTATTCATTTACTTATTCAACAAATATCTGTTAAATACCTATTAAATGCTCTTCCTAAATTCTAAACTAATTCATTCATTTCATTGTATATTCAACAAGTACAGGTTAAAAGCTCATTATAAGCTAAAGGAAGTTGGTGGGCAAAGATAGTTACAAACCTGCCTCAGAGTGATTATGGTCTACTTGAGGAGACAGTAATTAATCAAATAGTGGCACAAGTAAATATAAAACTACAGCTATGCTAGATGCTTTGAAGGAGAGGTGTATGGTTCCTGGAGAATACAGAAGAGAAGTTCAGTGAGGTCAAATAAAGCTTCCCTGAGAAAGTACCAGTTGAGCATTGAATAATTAACTAAAGTGAAGAGGAAAGAGCATTCCAGGAAGTGATGTGAAGGCCTTTATGAAGGGATAATGACACCATAAGGGATTTGAAGAAGGGACTTGAAAAATGGCATTGTGTCTGGAGAAGCAGCAGTGGGGGTAAAACGTGAGATGGTGCTGGGGAAGGAGGCAGGGGACACATAACGTAAGATCCTAAGGATAGGTTTTTCTGCATAGCGTGGAAACATGCCACTAATTGAAAAGTACAAGTAAACTGCCAAATTAGCAGGGTCAGTGCATGCTTTGATATCTACACACAACTTGGTTGTCCCACTACCACTGGATCCTCTGACAGTCAGTGAACTGGGGTTATGCTGTTTTTTCTGGAATAGCCAGCCCCACTGTAAAGTTACCTGGGGTTCTCAATAGTAATGAGTACATTTAAGTCACACTTTATATGGAGCTATGGTCCTGTAGTCTTGCCAAATATATAACTAAACCTCCACTTCTATAAGGGAGTATGAAAGAAATGTTAGAGTATAATCTGCTATAAGACAAAAACATCACTTAGCATTTCTAAACCTTACATGACTGTCCTTATTATTACCCAAAGTATAACAGCTTTTAGAACAAAAATGGCAAATAATGATTTTTGTTTCTTAGGATTAATATGTGAAGTCATGATCTCTATTTTGATTATTTGAGAGTACCAACTGTTTATTGTCAGCATTGTTTTAAATGTTAAAGGTCTCTTTGAGTGGAAATTATTCAAACAGAATTTTAAAGTAATCATGTCATTGATTCATTAATTGTAGCTCTGGATAGCATTGGTCAACTCCTACAGTTTTATTTCTATCCTGCTTTACCCTGAACTTCAGACTTGCATACTTGACTGCCTACTCAGTGATTTCTAACAGTATTTATGAAGTCATCTCACACTTAGTATACCCAAAACTGAACTGCAGAACTCCTCTCCTGAAACCTGTTCTTCTCATAGTCTTCTCCATCTCACTTAATGGCAACCCAATCAATCATGATGTTCCAGCTACAAATCTTGAAGTTAGCGTTGACTCATTTTCTCTCTTATCTCCTTTTCTACCTATCAGCAACTCCTGTCTGCTCCACTTTCAGAATATATGTAGAATCTGACCCGTACTTTCTGTCTCAGTCTAAGAAAGCAACATTTTATATCTGGAAAATTGCAGTTACTTCCCTACTGCTGCCTGATTCCACTCCAGTGCGCCTAAACTTTCTTCTCAACACAAGCAGCCCCAGTGGTCTGAAAACATAAACTGAATGGAAAATCTCTGCACCTTCCTCTCAATTTTCTGTAAACCCAAAATTGCTCTTAAAAAAAAAAAAAAAAAAAAAAAAAGTTGATTCTCATCGTCCTTCTCCCCTTACCCTTCCAATGGTTTTAAAATCTCATTTAGAATAAAATCTAGTCTCCCTGAACATTCCACAAGACCTATGCATTCAGTTCTCAATGTACCCTCACTTTTACTTCTCTGACCACATCTCTTTCATTCTTCTTTTTTTGTCCATGCCATCAATCTTTTTCATAACACTATTCACGTATTCACATCGAGTGCATACATATTCACATTGGCTTTTATATAATACAGAGTTTAAAATAACTTTACACAGAACTAAATTTCTTCAATCTGAATTTCAGCTATCTTTTTTTGGTTAATTCTCCATGCTGTCTATCCAAACTGAACAATATTTTCCGCTACACAGATTTACATGAGAAAATATCCAATGTACAAATGTAGGGACCTGAGCAGAAAAGAGAGCCAAAATATTAGGAAGTGGGTATGGGGGAGAATTTTTTGAAAAAAGATCCCTTTGTTGGAGACATATTTGTCTCCTTGCATTTCCTTCAACATTCTGGGCCAGCTGTTGTCTTAGGTTCTTTGCACTTGTTTTTCCTTTTGCTTAGAATCCTATTCTGCAAAAATAATGGGATAGAGGAGCTTCCTATGACTTTGTAGACTTTGCCCAAATATCATTTTCTTATTAAGGACTTGCCTGTTCTTTTTATTTGATATTATTTTCCAGGCCTTTGCAACCCTCCCTATAATCTTTTCCTGATTCATTTTTTCCTTGGTACTAATCAAATATTTTTTCATGTATAGAAAATAATGGTGCATTTAAAGATACTGAGGTTGTGTTAATTTTCTATGTAAAATGTGAAATTAGATAATTTTGGAATATAAATGTTGCCTTAAATTATTTAAGCCTTCAGATGTTAGCAGCATCTAGGCCATCTATATCCAATAATTCCCATAGTTTGTTATTCCATTTTACACAGTTATGCATAGTCAATATGAGAGCCGAATTCTACACAGTAAAGCATTTTTTCTTATTTGATGGACACTGTGTGTATTAATTCAGGTGTTCTGAGAAATGACAGCTCTATAGAAATGGTAGTGGCATTTTGTACTTTGTTTTGTTGGTTTAAGAGAACCATAGTGATGGCTACCTAGAAAGTAGTATTGCCCTTAATTAAAGATAAATTCAGAATCCTGTATTTTATGTAGAGTCGACTCTTGACCAACATGAGGGTAAGAGGAGCCAACCACCTGTGCATTGAAAATCCATGTATAACTTTTGACTTCCCCAAGACTTAATGACTAATGCCTGCCATTCACAGGAAGCCTTATTGATGAAATAAACAGTTGATTAATACATATTTTGCATGTTATATATATATATATAAATTTATGCTGTATTCTTATAATAGAGAAAATAAAATGTTCTTAAGAAACATAAGGATGAGACAATATATTTAGTATTCATTAAATGTAAGTGGATCATCATAAAGATTTTCATTATTATCATCATCATCTTCATGTTGAGGAGGAGGAGGAAGACAAGGGGCTGATCTTGTCTCAGGGATGGCAGAGGCAGAAGAAGTGGAAGGGGAGGCAGGAGCTGGAGACACACCAGTGTAACTTTAGGGATATACATTGTAATTGCTGCCTTACTTTTTGCTTTTTCATATCTCTAAAAAAAGTTTTCATATGATACCAATCCTTCTTCCACTGTTTTCTTTAATTTTAGTGACCATATCATAGAAGGATCTATGTGATAAAAGAAGCCAAAAGAAATCTTCAATAATCAGACCACTTCTGTCAGATTGTCTAATATCAATTTGTTTTCTGACACTGCTTCTTCTATTTCTTCTTCCCCATCTTCTGACACTGGTTTGGAAGCATTCATCCTCATCAAGTTGTCTTCTGCTAATTACTCCTGTGTGGTGTCTATTAGCTCTTGAATTTTTCCAAGATCCATACCTTGAAACCCTTTACCCCCACACCTCCACATTTTTTTTTTTTAACCAAGTACACAATCTCTTTCCTGATTTCCTTGATTTGTTCTGCTGCAAATCCTATGAAGCCATGGATAACATATGGCCACAGTTTTCTTCAGGAGGAATTTATTGTTTCAGGCTTGATGGCTTTCAAGGCTTTCTCTGTAACAATGATGACATCTTCAATGATGTAACCCTTCCAGACTTCCATGATGTTCTTTCTATCAGGGTTCTCCTCCAAAGCTTTGACAGTGCTTTCCATAAAGTACCATGTGAGTGAGCCTTAAAGACTCTTATTACCCTGTGACACAGAGGTTGAATTACAGATCTATTTGTGGACAAGTAGGCCGCTTGGACACCTTTGTCACTGAATTCATGGGGTTGTGGGTGGCCAGGGGCATTGTCCAATATCGAAAGAACTTTAAAAGGCAGTTTCTTACTGGCAATATATTTTCCGACTTCAAGGACAAAATATTGATGGAACCACTCCAGAAAAAGAGTTCTTGTCCAAGCCTTCTTGTAGTACTACTGAAAGACAGGCGTTGATGTTTATCTTTTCGTTTCAAAGCTTGGAGTTAGCAACTTTATAGATAAGGGCTGCCCTCCTCATAAACCTGACTGAATTTGCACAGCAGTAGAATTAGCCTATTGCTTCTTACCTTAAATCTTGGTGCTTGCTCTTCTTCCTTCCTAGTAAATATCCTTTGTGGAATTTTTTTTTTTTTTCTTTCCAGAATAGGGCTGTTTCATATGCATGAAAAAACCTGTTCAGGCAGGTATCCTTTCTCCTCAGTGGTTTTCTTAGTGGTATCTGGGAAATGGTTCGCTCCCTGTTCATCAATGAAAGCTGCTTCTCCTGTTCTCTTGACATTTTTAAAGCCAGACCTCTTTCTAAAATTATCGAACGACCCTTTGTTGGCATTAAATTCTTCAGCTTTAGATTCTTAACCTTGCTTTTGCTTTAAGTTGTCATATAACAACTTCACTTTTTCTTGAATCATATTGAACTTCATAGTTACATAATGGTTTTCTCATAGCCCCCCTCACCCACATAAAGCTGCATTTTCAATATAAGATTTTTAAAAAAGATGCTTTGCAAAACTGTGAGATTTTTGCAAATTACTGGCATAGATGCAGTGACCAATTCATAGATTTCTTTTCTTTTCTTTCTTTTTTAATTTTTTTTATTTAAACAATGATCCTTAGGCTGGACTCATTTATCTTGAAATGGCAGGCAACCACAGCAGACCTCAATCTATAGTACATATCAAACAATTCAACTTTGTGTGTGTGTGTGTGTGTGTGTGTGTGTACTTTTCTCTGCTTCTCGGGAGTATGTAAAACATTAGTGGCACTTCAGATAGGTTCCCTGGTGCTTTTCAAGGTTTACAATATTGCACTAAACATGATGAAAAGGACACGAGAACCCCGAGAGATCACTTTTTACAGAGATAGGCAATTTCCTAGAGAGATCCACTGCTCGTGTGGAGATGATATTTAAGCAGATACTTGCCACATTTCGGCTCACCACAATAGCAACAGGAGGTGGCTAACAAATGATTACAGTATACAGTATGCACTACAATTAATCTTATTCAGTTTTGATTTATTGCTGCATCTTTACATTTGTTTACATTTCGCTCCACTATGAATGGTGCCATGTATAATGGTGCCATGTATGATCTGTGTTTGTGTGCATAAGATATGACAAATTTTGGCTTCTTATACTTTGTCTCTATTTTGTGGTAGTAAACCATAAAAGACTTGTATCTACATATATTTTGTGCGTTCATGACATACTTACCTTTTTCTTAATGTTTTTGATATTTTTAGGCTACTTTGTTCATCTGGAAGGTTTCTCAAATTGTCACAAATCTCCAAAAATGTTTTTAAATTTTAAATTTGTGTATTGAAACAAATTCACAGATAACAGGACCTATACATTTCAAACTAGTATTGTTCAAGGGTCAACTGTATTTCTCCCAATCCCTAAATAGGTTAGAATTATAAACAGGTCACAATGGGATGCTGATACAGTTGATTTTGCTGGAAGTCACACTTTTTCATTAATTGCACTTCAGAATATTTTACTATGTATGTTTCTTGACCTTTCTAATTATGAATTTTACTATGCAGTTGGTTTTGTTTTAAATTGGAATTTTCCTGAAATTGTAAGAAAGTACATTTACATTTGTTCATTGGATTTCTATTTTCTGAGAAGGTAGTACTAATGGGCTTGTTAGGTGTTTGTTTTGATGAAATTAACACTAAAATTCCTAAAACTCCAGGTTATTGATTTATGTTTCTTTCTTATGTCATTCTCAGTTTGGTGCTATTCACTGTTTGAATATGAAATACCCAGTTTCTATACATTTGTTTATTTGTAGTATTTGTGTGTATATTAGTGTACATGTGGAGAAATAGATTAAGTAAACAGAGCATTATTAATGACAACACATCTTAGTTGATTATAGAACCCTTTGGGGAAAATTGAACTCTAAATAGTATTACGGAACACTTCCCATGTCCTGTACTAATTAATGTAAACTATACAACTGCAAGGACTTCATATATAATCTTACAGTTTACTAATGTATTTAGTTCATTTCTTTAATTTTGCACTTGTGTTGACTACAAAGATTAGATTGTAACATACAAATCAAATATCTGGTAATTTCATCCAAAAAGGGTTCTGCTGAGGGTAAGAAGTTTATGTAATTTTTATTGGCATTATTTGTGTCACATCATCATTTGAATACGAACTTCTATATCTTTTTAAATATAGGAGTATTTAGGTCAACGTGCTTAATTTTCTAATATTTTATATTCATATATAATTCACGGTTGTTATGTGGAATATATGTATCTAAAATAAATGAAAGAATAGTGTCAGAGAAAAGGGTCTACAATATTACATTTTTAAATCTTTAGTAAATAGCTTATATCAGGCCTACTGTGTTTAAGCTATAGTTATATCAATTTCTATGCAATGCAAGGAAAAAAATAATGAAAAGAGAAAAATGCTAATGATATCAGTGTATTAATGTCAGTTTGTACTACAGGGGGTAATGAAGTGCTGAGCATGAAAATATAAATTTAAGATATATTTGGTTGCTTAAGCTAAATTCCAGGAAACCTCCCGAGGTTGTTTGTATCTGAAATAACATATGAACATGCCGAAGAGATTGCTAAGAAGTACATAATTTTTATGGATGATTTTGAATGGACATTTACAGATGAAAACTGTTTAGTATTCTATTCAACTGCAGAGAACCTTCCCAAGGTAGTCTGAGGAAGCAGATAACAGGAATCAGTTTAATTATAGCTCTAGGGAAATGCAGATTGTGTTCATTGGAAGCATTAAAGATGTTCAAAAAGGTAGACATTTTCCAGGAATAATGATTTTAGATAATATTTTTATTGAATATGTATTATGTATTAGACACCATTCTAAGTTTAAAATTCTTTATAGCATTTAATTCTCAAAATGAGGCTGAATTGAGAAAACTAAGTCTTGGAGAGGTAAATAGCTTATCCAAAGTCATAGAACTAATAAATGCTGAATTTGGGTTAGTTATTGGGCAGTTCTTACTGTGGAAGCTAGTTATTAGTTGTTGTTTATATGCTCGGCATGTCCCAGTTTTTAGGCTCGCTCTTAAGAGCCATCATGATTTTGAAATATGGCAGAATATTAGTAGTAGGAAAATTATAAGAAATAATCAATTGTCTATCCTTTTCTCTTTTGTGAGTCCTACATCTCACTACCACATGCTCATAGTAGCAATACTGGTTTTTTGACTGAGTGGAAGATGGCTGAGAACTTTCTTCTGTATTATTTTATTTTTATTAGTTCCATAATGGTATGCCTCATATATAGTCTGTGATGTAAGGTACAGGGTGAGAATAAGTGACTCTCAAGAAGTTGGGAAAGTATCTACATTAGGAAGGCTTTTTTTTTTTTCTTTTTTTTTTTTTTTTTTTGAGACAAAGCCTCGCCCTGTCCCAGACTGGAGTGCAGTGGCGTGATCTCGGCTCACTGAAACCTCCGCCTCCCAGGTTCAAGATATTCCCCTGCCTCAGCCTTTGGAGTAGCTGGGATTACAGGTGTGCACCACTATGCCAGGCTAATTTTTGTATTTTTAGTAGAGACAGGGTTTCACCATGTTGGCCAGGCTGGACTTGAACTCCTGACCTCCGGATCCACCCACCTCGGCCTCCCAAAGTGCCGGGATTACAGGCGTGAGCCACCGCACTGCTTCACACCTATATTCTTGCCACACCTGAATCAAACAATGGCAACAAACAAACTTGGAAACCTCTTCAAGTTCTTGGTAAAGGTCACTTCCAATCCTCTTCCTTTCCTGTCTCAGATTGGTAGGAAAAATGCTTCAACTATGAGACAGGTTGTAGCTACTAATTTATTCATCCATTAAACATTTCTCTATTGATTATATACTGTGCTTCAGCTGCTATGTCTTTGCAATTTAATAGTGAATATCAATAGCACTGATGTTCACTGTCAGAGGGTTTACAGTGTATCGAGGGAGGCAGATGTTAAACAATAAATTCCATGCTTAACAGAGAGAGAGAAATATTAGCTGATGTGAGTATGTAACAAGAAAATCATGACCATAATTTAGACAGATGCGGTGCCTGAGAACATATAGCCTAGAGTCAAAGACATAATTAAGCAAGCAAACAAAATAGTGTAAGGTGATCTAAGGGGAAATACAGGACACTGGGATCATATAAAGAGGTCACATTATCCTCCTGGAAGGGCTAAGAATAAATCTCCTAGAATAAGGCATGCTTATATTTACACCAAAAGGTTGACTAGGTCTGAAGCCACCAAGTTTCAACCCTGGCTGCACATTGGACTCACCTGGGAAACTCAGAAAATATGGATGTCTGTACCCAATCATTCTACTTTATTAGCTCTGGGGTGGGTTCCAGGCATTCACAGGTTTTAAAAACTCTCCAGGTGATTCTATTGACAGGATTGAAAAATAAGTCAACTGTCCTTAACCAATTGAGGAAGGAATGGAAAAAATCTACAGATAAAGACAGCAAGGGCCGGGCGCGGTGGCTCACGCCTGTAATCCCAGCACTTTGGGAGGCCGAGGCGGGCGGATCACAAGGTCAGGAGATCGAGACCATCCTGGCTAACACGGTGAAACCCCGTCTCTACTAAAAAAAATAGAAAAAATTAGCCGGGCGCGTGGCGGGCGCCTGTAGTCCCAGCTACTCGGGAGGCTGAGGCCGGAGAATGGAGTGAACCCGGGAGGCGGAGCTTGCAGTGAGCCGAGATTGCGCCACTGCACTCCAGCCTGGGCAACAGAGCGAGACTCCGTCTCAAAAAAAAAAAAAAAAAAAAAAAAAAAAGACAGCAAGGTACATTTTAGAAACTGAAAGTTATTCCAGTTCTAGTAATAAAAGTAAGGGTGGGCAAGTAGATGGCTCTTGGAGTTTGTGGCAGTGAACGCATGATGAAGATATGATTTTTCTCCAGTGGTCCTCAGCAGCCATGGTGCGTCAAATCTGGAGAGCTAAATTTGCTTAGTGTTGATGTCTCCTTGGGCAAGCATGGGTGGTTTCCTTGAACTCTTTACTCTCTTTGTATCTGTGCTACCATATGTACTGTTTCTTTCCTTCTCTTCTCCATTGAGAAGCTCCTATTTATCTCTCAGGACTCAGATTAAAAGGGCTAGGTAGTAGATATTTTAGCTGTTGTGAGCACACAATCTCTGTTACAGCTATGCAACTCTGTTGCAATACAAAAGCAACTATGGACAATATATAAATGAATGGGTGTGGCTATATGCCAATAAAAACTTTATTTATGAAAGCTGAAATTTCATATAGTTTTCACGTGTCACAAAATATTATCCTTTGATTTTTTTCAACCATGTAAAATGTACAATTATTCTTGTGTCATGTGCCATATAAAAATAGGCAGCAAGGAAATCTTAGCCCATAGGCATAGATTCCTCCACCAGCATTCTAAGGTATTGTTACAAAAACCAATTTAGTTCTGACAAAAACTCTTTGAAGTAAATATTTTTGTTATTCTCATTGTACTGATATAGAAACGGAGACCCAGAGTAGGTAAGTAATCTGTCCAAATCACACAGATGCTAAGAGGCAGAGGTGGACTTAAGAAGCAGTCTTACCTTTATCCTTGTAATGGTGCTGTTCACTGCTGGTCATGGAAGTGTGCAAAGAAGCTTAGAGAAGGAATTAGAGATGAAACAAAGTATTGTGAGATGTTACATCAGTAATCTATATGGATGCTGAAGGCAACAACAAGGAGAAAGGATCAAAGACTTGGGATCAAACCGATCAGTGAAAGGGTGGGGGTGTTTAAGAGGTCAATAGAATACAATAAAAAGTACATATTAGGACCTAAAAAAATTTTGTTTCGATGCTAGATAGCCTGAGTATTTCAGAGGAAGTTCCTTCCATATATTTTCACATTATCGTGTTTCACATTCAGCCAACATTTTATGTAGTCTGTGTGTGTTTGTGTGTGTATACCTGTTCCTTTCTAGTTTGCAAAAATTGACAAAGACAAGGCAAATAATTAAAAACAAGTGTGAAAAGTGCTACAACAGAGGTTAGCAGATCTAACCCAGCTTTGGGAGATAGAGAATGTTTTCTGCAGAAGATGCATTATCAGGTATATTCTTCTACTCCTTCAGGTGAGGTGGAGTGAAGTGTTTGAAACAGAGAGTAGGATTTATAAAGGCCCAGAAGCAAGCCAGAGAACATGGTAGATTCTGGAAAGACTGAGTTTAGTATGGCTAGAAAACTGAATGAGGACAGAATTAGGGACTCATCAGAGATAAGACTGTACATTCAGTGAGATTAGAGTGGTAGGATAAGTTGGAGTGTCCAGATATCCAAATTGTATATTCAAGGAATGTGGAAATCATCTGAGAGTCAGTGGAGTTCTTTGAAGGAATTTAAGCAGAAGAGTGACATGAGACATGGATTTTTGGAAGCTTAATCAAGCTGGTGGAATGAATATTGATGGGAAAAAGTATGGAACCCAGTTAAATGGCTATTTTAGTAGCACATGGGCTTGGATATTCTAGTCTCCCATTTAATAAACCTGTAGCTATTCAATAAAGAACAGGAAAACATAATTGAACAAAACGTGCTGAATTGGATACACCTGAATTGCATACACATGGTTTGTGCCAACAGTTGGCAACATAGAGATAATTAAAATATTAAGGTCCTTTAATAATTACTTTGAATATGGAAATTTTACTTTTTTCATGTATCATATTTAGCCATAAAATTATTTCTTTAAATCTTTGAACAGTTGCAGTTAGCCAAATACAAAGAATAACTTTCCAACATATATTTATGTATGTGTATAAAACAGTAGAATCCATTTAATGACAATTTATTAAATGCAATGTGTATGAGGATTATGAGATCAAATAACAGTCAGAATTTCAAAGTAGCTTAATTCATTATTTAGTTCACTTGAAATAAAATAATCTTAAGGACTTAATTAATGGAGTTTTACTTTTTTGTAACTTGAGATGACTTTTTGGAAAAAGAAAAAGCTTGGTTGAAACCTTTATTATATGTTTCTACTTGTATTGTTTTTTGAGGTATGTACACTTGGAGAAAGTCATGGTGTTAAAAGATATATTGTAGACTTTGCGGTCCATTTTATGTGTTATTTACCTCTGTCCAATTGTGACTATGACAGTGGGGATGCATTCTTTTTTTTTTTTTTTTTTCCCCCCAGGAAGATTACAGCCTTCATAGATGTGTTAATGTCTATCCTCAAGTCTTTATTCAGTTCTACTTTGGAGAATGGCTTCAGAGCAAAAAGATGAGATAATTTAAGCAGATAAAGTGCTGTGGTTTTCAGAAACATTCTTCTTCAGAGTCATTTATTTACTAGAACAAGTAATGAGTTTAGTTTAAAATAAATATGAACATCATTGGGAAACAATTAACTGGCTCAAATGACATTAACATATCATATGTATGTTTTAAGTTTTTTTTGCAGAGTTTTTATTTTGGGGTATAGCAGTTTGAGTGGTGAAGTGGAAGGAGCATAGAGTTGGTATTTACACAGATGTTAAGAGTAATCTTAGTTTGCTCTCTGGTTCTCAAATCTCTCTCTGCACAGGAGGGATAAGAACATATGGTTTGTGAGGGTTAATCCCTGTAAAGAACTTAGTCTAGCGACTGGCACATATTAGGCTCTCCCTGGCAGTTATTATGATTATCATTTTCTTAGTTATGAGGTAAGAGAAAAGAACACATAAAAAACAGATATCCTATTGGCCTAAAAACATAGCCAAGCAGGACTAGTGCAAAAAAATGTTCTTGAACACCATTATAATTTTGTATCTAGGCATGCTGAATGCTATTTGGCCAGCATATGGTCTACTCTGAATGTTTTGCTTGTTTTTGAATACAGGTATGAAGCTAATAGAATGTAAGTCAAGCAAGTACTCAAATAATGTTGTTTTGTTCAACTCGTTTAGTTATAGTGTTGATAAGAAAAAAAAAAGTCCTTCCCAGTCAGGGCCACTATGTGGCAATTACATGTTCTCCCTATGTCTGCATGGGATTTCACTGGGCACTCTGGTTTCCTTCCATATCCCCAAAATGTGTACAGAGAATTGCTGTCTCTAAATGGTCGCAGTCTGGTTGAGTGAGTATGTTTGTCTTACCATGAGATGGTGTCTTGTCCAGGGCTGGTTCTCACCCTGTGTCCTGAATGTTTGGGTTGGGCTCCAACCATCTGGGGCCCTGAACTGGGATAAGCAGGTTAGAAAATGAATGAAAAAATTAATGAATGAATACAAATTATTGTCAAATAAAAATGTATAAACTATACCATAATTATCCAAATGCACATGATAAATAATGCAGTGCAAAAGCACCCAGAGCTCATCATATTTGTGATTGATTCTGAACTGCATGTGGGAGGACATGCTCCTTACAATTTTCACCTTTTGAACGTTTATACCTTAATTTAACCCAGCCCTACTATGACCACCGTCATTCATTGATTCACCAGAAATTGGATAATTATTTTGTTTTCATTAATCGTTCTTAAGTGTATGTATAGCTCACATTTAGTTCAATGTTCAATATGAAAAGTGTTTTCAGTCTTTATTTAGAAGTTTGGTGGTGTTTTTTGTGACTGGAAATAGACTGTAGGAACTTAACTTTGGTTTACATCAATTAGCCTATGGTCAAATTGGTTTCATTAAAGTTCAGTTGCTTGAAGTCGAAGTTTGCAAGAGCCTATCGAGGACGTTAAGTGAGGACTTATGATACATTGAGTAATATGGGTTCTAAAGTCTGTTTTTATAACAATACTTGAACTGCATTATTCATGTCCTGACTTGGTTAGTGACCTAAATAGATATGTAATTATGGACCAGAGAACTTGAAGATCTAAAAATGATAAAGTGTTTTTTTTTTCTAAGTGGCATATTTCATGTAGTGTACTGTTTGAAGGTTAATCCATGTTGTGTCATGTATCAGCCATCTTTTTTATGGCTGGGTAGTATTTCATCATACAGACTACTTTTGGTTAATCCATTCATCTGTTGAAAGAAACTTGGATTGTTTCCACCTTTTGGCTCTTGTGAATAATGCTGTAGTGAACATTGGTGTTCAAATATTTGGTTGAGTCCTAGCTTTCAATTATTTTGGGCATATACGTGGGAGTGGAATTGCTGGGTCATATGGCACTTCTGTATGAATTCACTTAAATGAAATTTTTCGAATGAGGAACTAGAGACAGAAAGTATATAAGAAGTTGTCAGGGGTAGGAGGTGGAAGGAATGAGGAGTTATTGCATAATGGTGATGAAGTTTGTTTGGGTTGATGAAAAATTTTCAGAAATAGATAAGAATGATAGTTGTACAATATTGTGAGTGTAATTAATGCTACTGAATTGTACACTTAAAAAACCTAAAATGTCAAATTTAATGTTATATGTATTGATCACAATTAAAAATAATAATAGTATAATATGCCAAAACCCACTGTACCCTTTTAAATGGGTGTTTTGTATGGTATGTGAATTATAGCCCAATAAAGATGTTTATACAAATGGATCACACTTACAAAGGAAAGTTTAAGTTTCCTAACATATACTATATTGACCACTTCAGAGTAGCTACAAGTACCTGGAATGAATTAGGTTTGGGAAATTTATGCTTCCACTGACAAATAACCTAGTATTACATAATCTAAGGCTACATAAAAATGTGGAGGGGCACAATTACTAAATTATTCATCTTTAGGGACTTTCAGTCTAAATCATGAAGTATGTAGTAATATCCATGAAGTAACTGGTAAGTTGAGAGAATAAAAATCAATAAGTTACATATAGATAGATACATAAACCTTTGTGCACATGCATTTGTACCTGTATATAATTTGTAAATAATTAACACAGGAAAGGACTAAAAAAGGCATTGTATTGTGCCGCCTATTTTTTTAACACCTTTCTTTCAACTTCTCTTTGTGTATACAAAATGACTAAGTAGGTGCACATTTTACAGTGTTTATATAATATCCATTGTAAATTTGAATCTTCAAAATCACCTCTGTTTAGATTATGAATAGTTTATTAGTAACTCTGTTAGAAAATGAAATATAAATGCTAACTTTCACTTGAATTCTACATAATGTTATTACTTGGAATTATTAAATATTTTGTGAATTATAATCAAGATACATATGAATGTTTATAAATTCATATATATGAAATTTTAAATTCCAGATGTACACATGCCTGTATACACACACGCGCGCATGCACACATACACACACAACCCTTCTGTGTTGCTTAACCAAAATTTGATTACAGATTTGAGATATTTTGAATCTGAGAATGTTGTTATGGTTTATATTACTACCTGCTGCCCCACTCCCCAAACTCCCACCTAAATGTTAGGGAAGCATGGCAAGTGATAAATAGATTCAAGGTATGAAATGACATACTATCCTGTGTTAAAAATACTCATTGTTATATCAGAGAGTTGTTCAGTTCTAGTTTTTTTTTTTATTGTTTGCTTATTTTTCAGCTGCTCCAGTTGATGTACTAAAAGCACTAGATTTTCACAATTCTCCAGAGGGAATATCAAAAACAACGGGGTTTTGCACAAACAGAAAGAATTCTAAAGGCTCAGATACTGCTTACAGAGTTTCAAAGCAAGCACAACTCAGTGCCCCAACAAAACAGTTATTTCCAGGTATGTTTACTTTATTATTATTACTACTAAAATTATTACTACTTTTGTTACTACTAATGCTACTTTTAGTATTTCTTTACTAATTAGTATTTTTATCAGGTTAGATAATGCCCAATTATATGGTAAAATGCAATTCTTTCATATATCAGACACCAAATACTTTGTGGTCACCAAAGTAATGTAATGAAAATAACAAATAATTTAATAATTGCCAATCGTAATTCAGCACAATCACATTTCTGTGAAAATATGCTTATTTGAGCATTTAGTAATTCATTACTTTTTTAGAACATAATATATGGAGACAGCATTTTATATCTAGCCTATTTCTGCATGTAATCATATAGAGGTTATTCATCGTGACTAGGGTATAGGACGAAATCTTTCCCCTTAATGACTACCTAAGTTAATTTAATGGGCATTTGGATTTAAACATACTTAGTGCAGGTTTTCCTAACATTAAGGTAAATGTTCCTGTTGAAAGAGATACTGTTTTTTGAAAATAATTTTGCTCTATTTTTGCATGTCGTTCTTAGCTAAAATATGAGAAAATTTAGTCACATCTCACAGTTATCTCTACTGAAATTAGAGATTTTTTTAAATATCAGCTGGCAGTTTTTCATAATGGTACTGAAAAGTACCTGCTGAATATTTGTTTTTCCTTCCATGAGAGCACTAATTGACCTAATAACACTAATTATCTAGAAATCATGATAATGTGGAGAAAGGGCATTGAGTAGTGAAATGACAATTTCTGAGCCTCATATTTTCAGAGCAAGTAACTTGTTAACTGTGCTTGCCTCCATTTGATACATACCAGTTATCTATGATTGGTTGATTGACGGGTGTTCTCATCCTTATTTAACAGAGGAGGAAACTGAATTTCACAGAGACTCTCTAAGTTGACCAAGTTACATTGTGGTCAATATATAATCTAGGTTTGTTCTGCTCCATATATTTTATATGTTATCAAATGGTCCTTTCTGGCACTTTGGGATCTTCTCGGCAGCAATTAATCATTTAAATTCTTCATATTATCCTATATTATCTCTGCTTGAGAAAATTAGAGTTTCCTATCTTCATATGAAACTATTTTCTAACAAGAGGAAACAAATATAAATCAAGGGATTTAAACATTACAAAACAGCACAGTACAGTTTTCATGGAAGGACATTTTAAAATACTTTGAAATACATTTATTTTGATTGTTCACTGATTCTTCCAATATATTTTCTGTTTTGCAATACTTTGTGGTGAACAAGAACAAACTGAAAATATAAAGAATAAAATGAACTTTTTTTCTGACTTTGAAAATAAAAAAAAATTAAAATGATTATTAAGTTCATAAAATATTTAAAAAATAGAATTAAAAAATTAAAAGTAAAAAGGTAAGTTGCTTTTTCTATTTATGTGCACTCTGCTGCATTTCTTAAAGCATCCTTAATAGATAAAGGGATGGGAATTTTGAAGAGAGGAAAACAAAGAAAAATATACCAATTAAAAACCTTTAGAAATACTCAGATTACAGGTTATAATTTTTATACTTTGGCTCATTATCTCAGGGTCAGTGTGTTTTGCATTCCAATGTGGTAGTTATTTAAAATCATTAATTTTATATAATTAATTTTAATACTATATATTTAAGTGATAAAAGCTATATAATCAACATTATCTGACTGCTTTCTTTATGATACAGTCTCATATAATTTCCACAGTAGTTCCATGGGACAGATTAAATTATTAGGCCAGTCAATGGATAGGAAGGGCAAGTAGAATTTTATTTGCTAAGAACACGTGGCTAGGAGATGGTGTGTTGATTCCATATATTGACTATTACGAATAATGTTTCAATAAATATTGGACTGCAGATATCCCTTCAACATACTGATGTCATTTACTTGGTGCATATACCCAGTAGTAGGATTGATGGAGAATATAACATAGGAGTGCATATGTTTTTGACATACTGATTTCATTTCCTTTGTATGTATACTCAGTAGTCGGATTGATGGCACTAGCTCTAATGTTTTGAGGAAACTTTTTACTATTTTCTATATGGATGTATTAATTTACATTTTCACCAATAGTATGAAACTGTTTCCTTTTCTCTACAATTGCACCAACACTTATCTTTTGACTTTTTGATAGTTGTCATTCATACTGGAGTGGAGTAATAGCTCATTGTGGTTTTGATTTACATTTCCATAATGATTAATGATGTTGAACATTCTTTTCATATACCCATTAGCCATTAGTATGTCTTCTTTGAGATATGTTTATTCAGACATCTTGCCCATTTTTCATTGGATTTTTTTTTCTATTGAGTTGTTTGAGTTCTTTACATGTTTTTAATATTAACCCCTTATCAGATGCATAGTTTGCAGATATTTTCTCCTGTTCTATAGGTTGTCTCTTCATTTGTTAATTTTTTATTTTGCTTTGTAAATGCTTTTTAGTTAAATGTAATCCTATTTGGATGTAGTAGGGCTGGGATTTGAGCCAATGATCTGACAAGATTCAGAACTTTCAATTGAGATACTGTACTGTCTTCCAGTTAACTACTCTTGCATACATTTATAGCATAAAAATGTATTAAAGCCTCTTGCTGTTTTTTCTTTTGTAATACATTTTAATAATTTCCACTTCATAAAATGTCTTTCTACTACGTGGCTTCATAAGATTCTATTACATACATATTCTTATTTTATTTAACCAGTTTCAATCATTGCAGCTTATTTTAAAATTTTACTATTATAAATAGTGGTTTGGTGATTTGAAAGCATAATACGTTTACACATATGCATCCTCTCCACATACATTCTTGGTGGCAGAATTGCTGATCTACGATTGTTTGAACTTGAATCCAAGACAGACATATTCATATTTCTTTTATAGGTTTATACTACTGCCTGTAATAGAATTTGGAATGAATGGATTGAAAAAGGAAGGTCTTGATATTGGGCTAGATATTGTTGATTACACATGCACATACACAATGGTTTTGCAAAAAGACAACTTTTAAACTAAAAGCGTCTCATTTCTCAAATAATAATGCTTGCTTTATTTATATGCCAGAGTAGTAAGAGGATCAAATAAGATATATTTGTAAAACTATTTTGAAAAATAAAATCCACAACTTAACATGCAGTGTTTTATAAAAAATGTAAGTATTCTTTACTTAATTATTTGAGATATACTTAGGGTAATTGTTTAAATGATATATTTGTTTAACAAATGTTTAGTAAGTACCAATGTAGATCAGATTGTATGCTAGATATTTGGCACATGATTGAGAGACAGAAAGAAAGAAAAACAGAGTCTGCCTTCTTGAATTTAAAATCAAGTTAGTCAATTACCCTTATACTTCTGGCTCATAATGACATACACTTCTTTAATAAGAACCAATATGCAGTGAAACTGCATTGTTTGATATTAAGAACTAATCGAAAATTCTTAAGCTTTTAAATAAACAACAAAAATAATACGTTTATTAATTGGGTCATTACAATGCTTCTTTAAAATGGGAATGTATGGCTGCAGACTAGACAAAGCCAAAACATACAAACTTTATGCCAAAATTAGTACTTAAATACGTGTTTTAAGAGTGCTGGCTATGTGTTTGATATTTACTGGTATCATGATCCTGTTGCCTAAATCAAATTTAATTTCATATAGCCATTGTGCTTTAAGTACTTTAAGTGAGTGGCTTTAAAGTTTGACTATAGCTTGGATAAAAATTGAAGAGAAACCTTAATAGAGGACCCCTATTTATTTATTAATCTGTTTACTATTCAAAGTTAGTTGATTTATAAGGCCATGTAGAAAGTTCAAAAATACTACAGTGATATAGGAACAATGTAGAAATTGGACGTTGGAAATTTCTAACTCTTTGGCCTTTTCTTCTCAGGTGGACCTTTTCCAGAAGACTTTTCAATATTATTTACAGTGAAACCAAAAAAAGGAATTCAGTCTTTCCTTTTATCTATATATAATGAGCATGGTATTCAGCAAATTGGTGTTGAGGTTGGAAGATCACCTGTTTTTCTGTTTGAAGACCACACTGGAAAACCTGCCCCAGAAGACTATCCCCTCTTCAGAACTGTTAACATCGCTGATGGGAAGTAAGTCACAAAATAATACAATGTTTTAACTATGCTGATGTCATTATTTTTATTCAGTCATTTAACAAATATTTATGAAGTATGATACAGTTTTTCCAGTGGCTGGTGATAAATAAATGAACGAAAAATACATAAAAACATAATTTATAGTATGTACAGGGAAACAATAATGCTTTCAAAATAAATCACTAATAAATAGTATAGCAGGTGATAATAAGTGAGAAAGAAGAAGAGAGCAGTAAAGACGATAGGGTGTGGCAGTGGGGTGGGTACAGTTTTAAGAAGTGAGATCAAGCCAAATCCCACTAAGAAAGTGATATGTAAAAAAGGTGGAGTGCTTGCCATGCTGATAATTAAAAGCCTAGTGTTCCAGGAGAAGCAGGAAGCAAATACAGTCTCTGATTCCAGGGTGTGGACAATTTGTTCCAAGCAATATCAAGGATACCAGCATGGCAGGAGAAGAGTGGGATGATGAGGATGGAGAAGCAGAGGGAGGCCAGATGGTATAACACATTGTAGGAGGTTGTAAGCACTTTGGATTGTACTCTGAGTGAAACAGGAAGTTACTGGAGGCTTTTTGAGCAGAAGAATGATCTAATTCGACTAACGTTTTACTAATAATACTGGAGATCAGAGGAAGCATTATAGAGTACCACGTACTAAGCTCTTTATACACTGTTAACTCATTTAGTTCTCTTGATTCCTTTAAGAAAGTAATGTTAATAAACTAATTTTACTGGTAAGGGAACTGAGGCTCAGAGAGTTTAAGTAACTTGCCTAAGGTCATATAGTTGGAGAGTGATAGAGATGGGGTTTGAACTCAGGAAGTCAGGCTCGCACTGCGCTCCTTTGCAAATCATGCCGAATTCTGAATTATGTATAGTGGTCATTCCCTTTCACTTATGGAGCAGCTAAATAGAAATTTATGCTTATTAAGTTTCCTCGATATTTTATCACTGAATCCAGACCTCTAAAAAAACTTCATCCGAAATAGCACATTTGATCAGAGATGTAAGAAGGAAGTAGCAGTGCTCATTGACACTCATTACATTTTTGTCAGGACCACAGAGAAACTCTCAAGTCTCAGTGTTACAAAAACAAAAAAACAAACAAACAAAAAAAACACAGGCTTTTACAACTAATTTACATTATTATCCTATGAACAAATTAGATATAATAGCACATTGTGTTTCATTTTTTGACTGTTAGCAAACTCCATACTAAGAGTTTAGTCTATATTTGGTAATTGTAGAAAATATTTTGAACTTATCTTATTATTCACACCTTATTTTTCCTTAATCCTACTTTCCTCACTGAAAAAAAGAAAATAAAAAACTTCGATTTATTGCAGCCCAGACCACATTCTATTGAAAACTAACAGGCAGTGTTTAATATGAATGAATCCTTAAAGTAAAACATGAACAAATAAAAACAAAAAAATGGAGGATGTTCAATAAATATTTTTAATTGATTATCAAACAGAACAAGAAGTTATATTTACATATATCACAGTAGTAAAATATTATCTTGATAATATATTGAATATAATTCATACCTAGTAGTATTCATTTTTTTTCATTCGTATATGCCTTCAATAACAATTTGTTAAATGCTTACTGTGTGCTAGATAGGTCCTGTACTTTTACTTGAGACTGTTAAAATGCGACATATTTGTGGAGCTCAACTGACATAATAATTTAGATGGAAAAATATTGGTATTTAAGCATAGTCTGATTTTTTTCAAGAACAATCATGACATTCATCATGAATGAACATTCATTCCATACGTACTTATCTATTAGCCACCACTTGGCTGGCAGTCTGTAGAGCACAGCAGTTGTAGCAATGAACAACCCAGGTGAAGTTCCTCCACTCCTGGAGCTTAAATATGTGAAGTGCTGATAGTTCTGTGAATGAAAATAAATCAAGGTAGGAAATGTAGAGTGTACTATTTTAGATAGGGCAGTTTAATATGAATGAATCCTTAAAGTAAAACATGAGGTTTTACTCATATTTTTTTGACGAGGTTGCATTAAGCAAAATCACAAAGGAAGTGAGAGTACAGCCATGTAGGGATATGGAGAAAGAACAATCCTTCCAGAGTGAAGAACCTGTGCAAGGGGCAATAAAAAGACATCCTTGTGGTTGGGATGCCGGGAATCCAGGGAGCGTCTGAGCTCATGAGGTTATAGAAGGCTCGGGGACCCTCATATGAAGCAGAGTAAGGGCTTCAGTTTTTACTGTGAGTATTGTATTTGGTAGTTTTTAAGAATGCAGACCCTTGATCTGACTTATATTTTTAAAAGGTGGCTCTGGTTGCATAAGAGTAGAAGCAGAGGTCAATTAGGAGTCTAGCTGTGAGAGATGGCAGCTTGGACTAAGTTGAGACACAATGGATTCTGTTTATACTTTTGAATTTATGAACTGATAGAATTTTCTGACTATAAGAGTGTGTAGTATGAGAAAAAGAGAATAATTAAGAATGCCTCTAAGGCTAAATGTTAATTTAGTATTTTGAATATTATATATGATACCATGATTATGACATATCATTATCACAGCCTACATTAATTAAACAAAAATATCAAGTTTAGAGTTCTAATCAATTTTAATTATTGAAATTGTTTTTATTTTCTGTTAATGAAAAGCACATACCTATAATACTGGGAATAGTTTAAGTGAAGACACAGATTTCTTGGCATGAAGTATGTGTAAATTTTACTCTCACTCTATTAAGTAGCTCCTTGTATAAATCTTTGCTCAATTCATACCAAGCAGACACCTATGCCAGTTGAATGTTCTAGTGGAAAGACCAAAGATTAAGTGTATATGGAAATACACTTGGTCACCATGCCAAGTCACATGAAACAGACATTTTAGGAAGGCTCCTGCAACTTTTTGGGTATTTTATTTTATGGATCTAGTCCTAGACACTTCTGGAATATTAATCTAGCACTTTTCATTTGGAAAAAAAATAAAATACAAACCAGACTGGCTTGCAGAATCTGAGTGGGCTTCATTTAATGGTTTATGTTAGCACCATACATTGTTAATAAAACCCACCATTTTACAGTATGGTTAGGGAATGTGCGTTTCCAAAGGGCTGGCCATGTCTCCCCAGCCAAGCCTGTCATCACTGCTCTGAATTAGTTGGAGCAGTAGCTGCAGAGTGAATTGAGACTCTCATTCCACACATGTGTTGACTATGTTTTCTTTCAGTTTTCCACTTCCTGCCAACCCTGGAAAGAAGGAAAGATATTGTGTCTCAGTCTTGGATCCTGCCTACAGTAGTGATCTATAACTGTCTTGAAATTAAAGTGGAAAAATAATGAAAGCACTTGAAATAAATGTGAATAAAGACAGAGAAGCACATTGTGTTTTACAATTAGGACGTTGACTTGCTTTAGATGGAGCACTCATTCAATTAGTAGACATACCCTTTTACAGTCAATCTCAGGGGATCATTAGAGCAGATTTTTTTTTAAAATGGAATTCCACTTTGGAAGAAAGCATTTACGTACTTGGAAACTATTACTTACCCCATATCCCACCCTAATCTCTATCAAATACCTTCATCAGGACACAGTGAGATTAAGCTTTTGTTACTACAACACAAAGTGAAGCAAAGGATGGGCACGTCCTTATCAGCACAGACAGCTAATTCTACTGTGCATTTTATGCTGCTTGTGTCCCTTTGAGTACCTAGCACTGTTAGGTAAAGAGTAAGTAGTCACCTGTCAACCGGATGCTTAATAAATGAGTCTACATTTTTTGTCTGATTTCAGTTCATTTTTATAATTTAAAATGCACAGTATTTTAATGTGAATACTGCTTTGGCAACCACTGTTTTTTTGAAGCTTACAAAAGAATTACTTGTCTTTTTTAGGTGGCATCGGGTAGCAATCAGCGTGGAGAAGAAAACTGTGACAATGATTGTTGATTGTAAGAAGAAAACCACGAAACCACTTGATAGAAGTGAGAGAGCAATTGTTGATACCAATGGAATCACGGTTTTTGGAACAAGGATTTTGGATGAAGAAGTTTTTGAGGTAAAAATAAATCAAACTCTAAGCTGAATATTGACAAATCAAATGAACTGGGTTAACAACAGTAAAAATACTGCTTTATAGCAATATGTTGTAAAGCAAAGTTGAAACTCTAAAGGGTGACCTAGTTTCTTCCTCTGTGAGTATAGTGGTGATGTTTTCTATTCTTCAGTAAGAGAATGACCAGACAATGGTGACTGTAACGCCTGGGACACATTTACAGGGATTGGTTGATTTGAACACAGACATGCTATTCTCCTGGAAAGGACAAACAGCTTAACTCTTAGTACTTTGTATTATTTTCTTTGCAGAAAAGAACACTTTCTTCATTTCATTCTATGGGAGGTTAATTTAGAGAGATGTATATACAAGTCATATGTTTTGCCTTCCTCTGTTCTTTGTGAATGTTTTTTAAGGTAAAATAGAGATCATATTGCAAAATATAAATTTTAAGTTTATAAATCACTTTAAAATATAATGTAAAGATCATGGTAAGATATTTCTATCTAATTATATTTCACTAATTATGATAATCACATTCTTTTAGTTCTCCAATCATTGGATATGGCAATTTATGCTTTAATTTTCATTTAGTCATTTTTTAAAAGAATAAATGATCTGAATTCTGACACAATTAAAAGATGCACTCTCCAGACATTATTTATTATTTTGGTGGTTGTTTGTAAACAATTTGAGTCATTTCTTTGTCAAGGTGTAACAAAGTAAAGCTGTGTAACATATTACAAATTAATAGAGATTTGCTATATTTTATGATGTGTGAATATACATATACACATGTGTACACACACACACATATATATACACAAACATACAGACAGTATGTATTTTCATAAACAGAACAATGTTCATTCAGAGCGTCAGCTAGACTATTTCGCTCCTGTACTTATATATATAACCTACAGTGTAGTTTTATTTAAAATTTTTATTACAATTAACATTTGTGAAAGTTCCATGTTATTTGAGATACTATTATTTCTGACTTTTATCCACTAGTGTGTACCTAAGCCTTTAACTCTATATAAAATATTTTAAACTACCATATCATGCTGGATTATGTAAATGATAAACTGATTTGAGTAGTATATAATGGAAATACATTCTCAGATCTTCCAATATCTAACATTGATTACATGCACATGATGATAAACAATTATTTAGTCTTTCAATAAATAAATATTAATATAATTTCTAGTCTTGAAAAACCTTCTTTTGAAAATAAAACTATTCATAAATATGTTTCATGTGAATTATGAATAAATTATAATTTATTTTTGTAACCTACACCTTATTTTCCAGGAACATAAATGTGTAAGACAGAGAAGAACAATATCAATGGAATTTCTTTCTTTTTTAAAAAATTGATTCTTAGCTTTGTAATATTATATGCCATGTTCTGAATCCTGGAGTAACTCCAGCTCTTTAGTTGGAGAAACTATTAAAACATTAAGAAAAGTAATGTTGAAAGGATTCTTTAATGAAACCTTTAGCGAATATGACAATGAGTAGTGAAAAATAAGTTTATTAAGCTGCTTCGCATACTAGAGTTTCATGAAACCCTATGAAGTTTTGAATAGAACATTTACTTACTATTAAGTGCAGTTAGTTTATAAAATGTTAATGGATACAGAACTTACTCTCTCAGGTTTATCTTTTACAATCTTTGACCAGTTATAGAGGGAAACTATTTTTACTTACTAAAAATATTGAGACTGCTTTAGAGTAGGAGTATTTGAATTGGATGAAATTTAGTATTTATCTAATTCATATACTCAAATAGCCATCAGATATAAAATTCAGGTCTTACTTTCTAAATTATGTTATTGTATGTATATATGAAATTTCAATAACAATTTGGTCTCTTTCCACTTGAAAATAGAACATGAAGAAAATAAGTAATTCAAGTATATAGATGTTTAGTCCGAATTTAAAATTCTCACTCTTTTGTAAAATTAGTTCATTCTACCTGATGTTAATATGTCTTTTCGTAAAAACTTATTCGAGTATGTATTTCCTTTTATTTTTGGTTTATATTATAGTACCTATATACTTATGACTCTTTGCAAGTAAACACATAGAATTTAGACTAAAAATGACAGGAGAGAGAAATTGTACTGTCTATACATTATGTTAGTGTTTTATAAATAGTTGTGATGATGAAGATAATATAATACCAGTGATTTATTAATCTGAAAACTAGAAATGTCACTTTTTCAGACATAGTATTCAAGCCTGTAATCCCAGCACTTTGGGAGGCCGAGACGGGCCAATCACAAGGTCAGGAGATGGAGACCATCCTTGCTAACAAGGTGAAACCCCGTATCTACTAAAAATACGAAAAAGAACTAGCCGGGCGTGGTGGCGGGCGCCTGTAGTCCCGGCTACTCGGGAGTCTGAGGCAGGAGAATGGCGTAAACCCGGGAGGCGGAGCTTGCAGTGAGCCGAGATGGCGCCACTGCACTCCAGCCTGGGCGACAGAGAGAGACTCCATCTCAAAAAAAAAAAAAAAAAAAAAAAAAAAACAAAAACATAGTATAAGTCAGATTTAGTTGCAGATTTGTTTAGTGTATGTAATTTCATGTATACACTACCCTACATTAATAGAATGGTACTACTATGGTAAAAAAATACTAAACATGGTCATATTTGAGTTCCAATCTAATGACTTTTTAGAATTCAACTTTATACAGATAAAAGCAAAGCTGAAGATGATTTTAAAGTTTGAACAATTATAGTTTACATATTATGCTCATCATATGCTCATCACAGGATGAGCATATAGACTCATAATTCAGATTTTATAATTTCAGCATAGCAGAGTGAGTACATGAATTGATTTGGGAATGACAAAAATCTGATTTTGAATCCCAGCATATAGCTTAATATTCGACCTTTTCTGTATAATTACTCTATATCAGTTTCATATGGGAGATATAACAGAATCTTCCTCATAGGACTTATAGAAAAAATGAGCCGATGTATGTACAGTCTTTAAGATACTAGTATAAATATAAATACATATAGATTTTTACACATACACACATATGTAATATAAATGTGGTTGTATGTTGTTAACTTAATTATCCATTAATGTGTACTTTTACAAACATTATTATAACTTCTTTTTCTTATGATTTTACAACTGTGATATTTCAAATACTTTTGATATGGGCGACTAACAGTGACCCATCTATCAGTCAAAAGTCCTTGTGGGTCCCTCTGTCTGTCTTCTGAAAGTCCTCATGGGTCCCTCTGTCTGTGTTCTAAATGCAGTACTTCTTTTCTGAGCCACTGCAGTTTTACAAAGTACCTTGTAGAGATTAGATACATTTGTCCCCTCTAGACAGAGGTAACACCTGAGTGCAGACCTTAATAAGTGGAACGTGGTCTGACTTAATGAGTATTTCCATGCAAGCAAAAAAAAAAAAAAAAAAAAAAAAAAAAAAATCCTACCAACACTAATCAACAGCCTTGATTTTTTTTCCTGCTTGATAAGATTCAAAGATGTGAGGAAAACTAAATTAGAAGAATTGTATTGCTTGTATTTATTATCAATACAATTATTTTTGGAGTCTTTAAAACAGGAAAATTTCTTTACTAAATAGCAAGTTATAGCCATTGTTCAAGTTTTAAAAACATTGTTATTTCTATTTTCTTTTTTTAAAATAATCAAAACAGATTATTGTAGGCCTTTTATATTTTTTAACAAATAGCCATCTTCGGGGAGATTATTTCATTGAAGCAATGAGTAAAATATGACATATGACGGCCATTTGAGTAGAAAAGCTTTGTGATGAATATTTTGCATTTTTTCAAACTACTCAGAAAATATTTTGAATATAATTTTCTATGGAGAAACCAATGAATAATAATTTATAAAAGCTATGCTATTTGATAATTCTACAAGGCCTGAAAAAAGTAAGATTATCAAACTCTTTTGAGATAGCTTTTGAGATGGCCAAAAGTAAAGCCACCTCAAAAGCCATTAAGAGTTTGATTATTGCTTTATGGTGTCCATATATCTTTTTAATGCATATATTATCCAAGATACACACTTAAAAGTTGAATTTTAGACATAGTTCTCCTGTAGAACAATGTTATAAGATGGAGATAGCCTTTCCATTTATCCACTTTTCCCAGTCTAGATGCATTTAGTTCATGTTTTTTTGTGATTTTTTTCTAAATTTATTGAGTTATAATTGAATCACAGTAAACTGCAAATATTAAAAGTATACCATTTGATCAGTTGTGACTGATGTATACAACTGTGAAACCATCATCATAATCAATAAAATAAACATTGCCATCTCACCCAACAGATTCCTCATCACCTTTTATAATTCATTCCTTCTTCTATACTAACCCCAGACAATCATTAATTAGCTTTTTATCACTGTAGCATTTCTGGTACTTTTACAAATGGAGTTATACTGGATGCATTCATTTTAACTTAACTCATTTTAACTCATTTTTCTTTTCCCTGTTATTAACAGTATGTCGAATTATGTTGATTGATTTTTCAAATATTTAAAAACAACTTTTCAATCCTTAGAGGTCTATAGACCCTACTGGTGATGTAGTATGTTGTCTTATTTATATAACATACAATTCAGTTCTTACTCAGTATAATGATCTTAAGATTTAACAATATTTTTTGTATTTAATATTAATATTGTTATTATTATTATTTTGCTGAGTAGGATTTTAACACATAGCTAAACCAAAATGTGTTCATATTCACCCTATTAGTGGGCATTTGTGTTGCTTCCAGGTTATGGCTTCTATAAAGCCACTATGAACGTTCATGTATACATTTTGCTTTGTTTGGTTGAATACCTAGACGTGGAATGAATGGGTTATTTGGTAGGTGCATGCTTAACATAAAAAAAAAGAAAATTGTCAAATTATTTTTCAAAGTGGCATTAACCATTTTATACCTTCTTCAGCAGTATATGAGAGTTCCAGTCGTTATGTATCCTTGCCAGCCTCTGATATGTTCAGTCTTCTTCATTTTAGGCATTCTAGCTAGATGCATTGTAGTGTTACATTGTGGTTTTAATTTGCACTTCTCTCTTGACTGATGATGTTTGCATTTTGCCAGGTGCTTGTGGGCCATTTATGCATACTGTTTTGTGAGGTGTCTTTTCAGATGTTTTGCCCATTTAAAAAAGTTGAGCTGCTTGTCTTTAGTTTAAGGAGTTAGTTTAGTTTTACAAAATATCATGCATATAGATTTTTTATCTGATAAATGTTTGCAAATATTTTTTCCAGTATGTGACTTGCCTTTTTTTTTTTTTAATTTTCTTAATGGCGTCTTTGAAAGTGTAAATGCTTTTAATTTTGATAAAGTTCAATTTATCAGTTTTGTTATGTTTTACACTCTGTGTTCTAAGAAACTTTTACTCTAAGATCACAAAGATTTTCTTCTATTTTTAGTATCAGAATGTTGTTTCAGGATTTGCACATAGGTCATGTCCCATTTTGAGTTAATATTTGCATATAATGTAAGGTAAAGGTCAATATTCACTGTTTTCTACATAATGATACCCAGTTCATTCAACACATTTTTCTGAAACGACTTTCTTTTCATGATTTGTATTGTCTTGGTCTTTAAAACAGAAATTAATTGACTACCAATTAGTGCACCTATTACTGAACTCTCTACCTTATTTTATGTATTCTTTTAGTTTTTTTTTACTAACACCAAAATATCTTGATAACTATAGTTTTACAGAAAGCTTTTAAGTCATGTGGATAAATACTCCTACTTTTTGTTCTTTGTAAAACATTGCTGTAGTTAATTTTGGCTCATTTTCATTTCTACACACATGTTAGAATAAGCTTATTAATTTCTACAAAAAGTTGTAGTTTTAATGGGGATTTCATTTAAGCTACAGATCATAATGAAGAGAATTGAAATTTTGAAAAATCACGGAGTTTTTCTATTTCCTGTACATAGTATAACTCTCCATTTATTTTGATCTTGTTTAATTTTTTTACAATGTTTTCTAGATTTCAGGGTAAATGTCTTGGATATCTTTTATTTAATTTGTTCCTAAGTATTTTTCTTTTTAGTGCTACAGTAAATGAATTTGTTTTTAATGTCATATTTGAATATTTTCTTGCTAATATAGAAACACAATGTTTTGTATTAACCTTGTGTCCTATAGCCTTGTTAAATTCATTTATTAGTTCAGGGTTTTTTTTTAATGTAAAAAATTACATAATCTGAAAGTAGGGAGCATTTCACAAGTTTTCTATTTTTATGCTTTTTACTTGTTTTTCTTATCTTATGGCAATCAATGGGATATATATTGAATATGGCATTTATATATATTGAATATAACTTGTGTAAGCAGGTATTCTTACTTTCTTTTCTGACCTTATGTGGAAAATAATTCAGTCTTTCAGCATTAAGTATGATGTTGGCTGAAAGTTTTCATTGGATGCTGTTTATCAGTTTGAAATTTACGATTAGTCTTAGTTTCCTAAATAATTTGTTATCATAAACATGTACTAAATTTTGTAAAATGCTTTTTCTACACCTATTGAAATGATCATGTAGGTTTTTTTTTTCCTGTTAGTAAGTTGAATTACATTGATTGATTTTTCAAATATTTAGAAACAACTTTTCATTCCTTAAATGTATATAGAGTCCTCTGTAGTCATGTAGTATATTATCCTATTAATATAACATATAATTTCATTTTCTAAAATATCTTTAAGAATTTTTAGTCTATATTAATGAGGTATACTAGTCTATGAATATCTATATTGATAATGTCTTTGTTAGGTTTTGATAGCGTTATCCTGGCACCATAAACTCATCTGCTCAGTGATCTCTCCTCATCTATTTTCTGAAAACTTTCTTATATTACTGATGTTATTTCCTTCTTGAATACAGGATAGAATTAAGCAGTGAAAATTTCAGGCCCTGTTTTCTTTTTAAAATTGTTTTAACATATTCAATTTCTTTACTCGATACAGGTTAATTTAGTTTTTATGTTTCTTGTTGCGTCGATTATGTTGTTTTATTTTTTCAATAAATTTTTCTAGTTCAACTAAGTTGTTGGATTTCTTCATATAAAGTTGTTTGTAGCATTTCATTGTTTTAAATTTTAATGTCTTTAAATTTTCTACGGAAAACTACTTTTTATTCCTGATATTAATAATTTTTATTTTCCCCCAGATCAATAATTTGAACAGGTACTTGAAAATTTTGTTGGTATTCTCAACAAACCAGTTTCAGGCTCTGTTAATTATCACTCTTAACAGATTCATTTATATTTCATAATTATTTTTTTCTATCATAAATTTGAAAACGAAAAATTATCTAGCCTCTCAAAATATAGGGTTATTATTTCAAGATTTATTTTTCCCAGTATAAAAATTTAAAATTACACATTTCTCTCTAAACACAGGTTTAGCTGCATACCACAATTTTACTGTGTCAGTTTTTATGGTAATTTAGTTAAAATAATTTTCAATTTCTTTTTTTATTTTATTTCTGGCCCACTAATTATATAGTGATGTTTAATGTCTAGATACTTGACCTTCTCTTAGTTTTTTGGTATTGGTGTCTAATTCTGTTGTCTTCTGAGAATAAATTTGGTATGATCTCAATCCATTTAGATTTACTGAGATTTGATATATGGTCTAACATGTAGTCTGTCTCAGTTAATGTAATAATGCCCTTAAAAACTAAGAGCATTGTGAAATTGTTCGATGCGGACTTTTATAAATGTCAGTTACATCTTTTCTTATTTTTCTTATTTTTTTGTCTGTTTGTTCTATCAGTCATAGAGGAGTGTTAAAATTTTCTACCATAATTGTAGAATTGTGTATCTTCCTTTTCATTTTGCCATTTTTTGCTGCTTATACGATATTCTCAGGCACATGCACATTTATCATTGTTGGATCTTTCTGCTTGTCACATTTTATTATGAAATATTTGTCTTTATCTCCACTAGTATTTTTTGTCTTGAAGTCTACTTTATGTGATATTAGAATGGCCACTCCTTTTCTTGTTAACCTACAATTTGAATACTATGTATTTTTTATGTCCATTTATTTTCAAATTATGTGTCTGCATAAAGTGTGCCTGTTAGAGTCAGGTTATTGGGGGGTCTTTTTTTTATCCCGTCTATATATTTCTGCCTTTTAATTGGTGTCATGAAACTAGAAACATGTAATTTACATTATGCCATTGATTTGTTATTGATATGGCTGGATTTAAGTCTGCATCTTATTGTTTGTATTTTCTTTGTACTCTCTGTTTTATGATTCTTTGTTCTTGCTTTCCTACCTCCAGTCTTTTTTTTTTTTTTTTTGGTGCTGAGGGTTTATTTGAATATTTTGTAGTATTCCATTTTGTTTTACCTATTGGATTTTTGCTATATTTTTTATTTAAGAAGGAATTTTTATAAGAATTTTAAAATTTGTGCCAAAATTTTATGATGTATTTATTGCTAATAATATATCATTGTATGTATGTAATGTAGAAACCTTTCCATCTCCTTGTCATACTGATCTGTATAGCATAGTTGTCATACTTATTAGATCTGTATATATTGAACATACCACCAAATGTTATGATTTTTGCTTTAAAGAATCAAATGTTTTAAAGCTTTTAAGATAAAAATATAATTTTATATCTAAGTAAATATTTGTTATTTCTGTTTATTTTTTATTTCTGAAGCTCCATATTTTTCTAGGGTACATTTTTCCATCAGTCTAAAAAGTTTTCTTTAACATCTCTTGTACAGCAGATATGCTATTGATATATCTCTTGAGTTTTCTTATATGTGAGAATGTTGTTCTTTTGCCTTCATTACAGAAGGATATTTTCACTGACAGTAGAATTTTGAATTGACGGTTTTACTATTTTAGCACTGTAAAAATGTTGTTCCACTGTCTCTGGCCCCTGTGTTTCTGATGCACAGTTCACATTCACATTGTTGTTATCATGTGCTTGATGTACCACTTTAGCTGCTAGTAAGATCTTTTTTCCCTTTATTTGCTTTTCAGTAGTTTGACTATGAAGTATGGTGTCATAATATTGTTTGAATTTATTCTGTTTTGAGTTTATTAAGCATCTTCCATCGGTAAATGAATGTTTTTCAACAAATTTAGGAAGCCTTCACTCTTTAAAGTTTCTACTTTGCTGCTAAGTACTCTTATATTTTCATTATTTTCAATAGGATATCACTTGCTTCTTGGAGGAGAGTTATAATAGCTGTTTTAAAAACTCTTCCTGAGAGTTTCAATGTCCACCCGATCTCAGGGTTGGCATCTGTTTATTGCCTTTGTTGCTGTTGTTGTTAATAAACTATCTTTATTTTAGAGTATGTTTAGGTTCACAGGGAAGTTGAGCGGAAAGTACGGGGAGTTCCCATATACTCCTTGCCCCACCCCAACCTACACCCTTCCCTATTATCAATATCCCATACCAGAGTGTGAATTGATTACAACAGATGAAACTACATTGGCTTATCATTATGACCCAAAGTCTATGGTTTACATGTTCACTCTTGGTGTTGCACATTCTAAGAGTGTAGACAAATATGTAATGACATGTACTCACCTTTTTAATGTCTAAAAGAATAATTTTACTGCACTAAAAATCTTCTTTTCTCTACCTAATCTTCCTTTCTCTACCTATTCACGGTTCTCTCCCTGATTAACCCCTGGAAGTTGCTATTTTTTTTTTTAACTGCTTCTATAATTTTGGCTTTTCCAGGATGTATGTAGTTGCAGTCATACAGTATGTAGCCTTTTCAGATTAGCTCCTTTCACCAAGTAATATGCATTTAAGGTTCTTCTATGTATTCTCTCTCTCTGTCACCCAGGCTGAGTGCAGTGGCACGATCTTAGCTCACTGCAATCTCCACTTCCCTGGTTCACACCATTTTCCTGCTTCAGCCTCCTGAGTAGCTGGGACTACAGGCGCCCACCACCACGCCCGGCTAATTTTTTCTGTGTTTTTAGTAGAGAAGGGTTTTCACCATGTTAGCCAGGATGGTCTTGATCTCCTGACCTCGTGATCCGCCCGCTTCGGCCTTCCAAAGTGCTGGGATTACAGGTGTGAGCCACCGCACCTGGCCCTCTTCTATGTATTTTCATGACTGATAGATTCATTTATTTTTACTGCTGAATAACATTCCACTAGCCGGATGTGGCACATATTTATCAATTTATCTACTAAAAAACATCTTGGTTGCCTCTAAATTTTGGAAACTATGAATAAAGCTACTAGATAATTATGTGCAGGTTTTCATGTGGGCATAAATTTTCAAATCATTTGGATAAATACCAAGAAGTGTGATTGTTGTACGAATATGCTTTGTTTTATGAGAAATTGCCAAACTGTCTTGCTGTACCCTTTTGGATTCCCACCAGCAAGGAATGAGAGTTTCTTCTGCTTCACAACTTTTCCAGGAATTTTTGTCATCACTGTTTTGAATTTGCCCCAAAACAGTACTATTTCCTTTTGGTATGTTGTGGTTTCTCATTGTTGTTTTAATTTGCAATTCTCTAATGACATATGATGTTGAACATATTTTCATAGGCTTACTTTCCATCTGTATATCTTCCTTGTTGAGGTGTTCAACATTTTTGTGCATTTTTAATTCAGATTGTTGGTTTTTTTTTATTGTTGAATATTGAACTTTTTGTGTATTTTGGAAAACAGTCCTTTATCAGGTATGTCTTTTGCAAACACATTCTCTTGATATGTGGCTTTTTTTCTGATTTTCTTGATACTGTCTTTTCAGAATAGAAGTTTTAAATTTTAATAAAGCCCATATTATCAATAAATTATTTTATTGAATATATCTTTGGTGTTGTGTCTGAAGAGCCATCACCATACCCAAGATTATTTAGGTTTTCTCCTGTATTGTGTTCTAGGAGTTTCATGGGTTTGTGTTTTACATTTAGGTCTATGAATCATTATGAGCTAATTTTTCTGAACAGTTTAAGGTTTGTATTTAGATATTTTTTTGCATGTGGCTGTCCAGTTGTTCCAGCACTATTAGTTGAAAAGATTATCATTGCCCCATTGTATTTCATTTGCTCCTTTTGTCAAAGATCAGTTTAGTATATTTATATGGATCTTTTTCTAGGATCTTTATTCCATTGATCTGCTTATCAGTTCTTCCACCAATACTACCTTGTATTCATTATTGTAATATTATAATAGTCTGAAAGTCAGATAGTGTCAGTCCTCTTTGTTCTTTACCTTTAATATTGAGTTAATTGACAATTCTGGATGCTTTTCTTCTTATAAATTTGGAATATGTTTGGAAAGATCCACGAAACAACATTCTGGGATATTAATTGGGAGTGTATTGAATCTATAGATCAAGCTGAGGAGAACTGACATCTTGACAGTGTTGAGTCATTCTATCCATGAACATAGAATATCTTTATTTTTCAATTTGTTTGATATCCTTCATCAGAGTTTTGTAGTTTTCTTCATATAGATCTTATATTGATTTTGTTAGATTTATACATATGTATTTCTTTTTTGAGTCCTCATGTAAATGGTGTTGAGTGTTAAATTTCAAATTATTCTTAAGAACATGATTGATGTTTTATATACCTTGTATACACAACCTTGTAACAATCATTTATTATTTCCAACTTTTCTGTCAATTATTTTGGATTTTTTACATAGACAATTACGTAATCTGTGAAAAAGTTTAATTTTTCTCTTCCCCATCTGAATACATTTTATTTTCTTTTCTTGTCTTATTGCATCAACTAGGACTCCCAGTATGATATAGAAATGCAATATTAACAGAGAACATCCTTGCCTTGTTTCTGATCAGTTTGAGAAAATTTCCTTCTGTTCCTAGTTTTCAGAATGTGTTTTAAAATCATGAATGAATGCTGTATTTTGTCAAATGCCTTTCTGCATCTATGATATGATAATTTATTTATCTTTTTAGCTTGTTGATGGTGATACTAATTTATTTTCAAATGTTGAAACAGCCTTGCATCTTGGGATAAATTCCACTTGACTATGGCATTTACTTATTTTGTATACCATGGGATTAAATTTGATAATATTTTGTTAAGGATTTTTGCCTTTATGTCCATGAGAGATATTGGTATCTAGTATTATTTTCTTTTAATGACTTCACCTGGTATTGATATTAGGATAATGTGGCCTCATAAGATGAGTTAGTAATATTCCTTTTGCTTCTATATTCTGAAAAAGATTACAGAGAATTGATATATCTTTTTCCTTAAATGTTTGATAGGCTTCACCAGTGAACCCATCTTGTTTTCTTTAGAAAGTTTATTAATTTTTTATTCAATCTTCTTATTGGACATAGACCTTTTCAGATTTTCTAATTCTTTATTTATGAGTTTTTGCAGATTGGATCTACCAAGGAATTCATTTATTTCATCTAATTTATCAAATATGTGGGCACACAGTTTTTCATAATATTATTTTATTATTTTATCATCCTTTTAATGTCCATGGGATCTGTGGTGATATCTCCTTTTTTTCCCTGACAATAATAATTTGTAACTTCTCTCTTTTTTACTTAGTTGGTTTAGCTAGAGGCTTATCAATTTTATTAATATTCTGAAAGAACAAGGGTTTGGTTTGGATACTAATTCTATGGTGACTTTCTGCTGTCTGTTTTATTATTTCTGCTGTAATTTAATTTTTTTCTTTTGTTCTGTTTACTTCACATTTATTTTGCTCTTTTCTGTTTAGATTCTCAGAATAGAAGCTTAAATAGTTGATTTTAGACCTTTTCTCTTTTCTAATATTTCATTCAATGCTATAGGTTTCCCTCAAAGAAAAGTTACATTTTGATTTTTATTTTGTTTATAATATTTTTAAATTATTCCTGAGATTTTGTCTTCAATCCATGTATTAGTTAGAAGTGTGTTTTTACATTTCCAATTATTTTGGAATTTCCCAGCTATCTTACTGTTACAATTTGAGAGCAGATATTGGATGATGTATAGTCTTTCAAATTTTTAAGAGTTTTCTTTTTGGTCATGAATGTAGTCTATCTTGGAGAATGTCCATGTGAACTTTAGAATGATGAGTAATCTGCCATTGTTGGTTATAGGAGTATACACACACACACACACACACACACACACACACACACACACGCAAATTATGTTTTTTGACTAATAGTGTTTTTTAGTTCAACTTTGTCCTTACTAATTTCTGCCTGCTCTATCTTTTTTACTGCTGTTAGAATGGTGTTTACCATTTAAATGTAATAGTGGATTCATCTATTTTTCCTTCCAGATCTATTAGACTTTGCCTCATGTATTTTGTTAGGTGCATATGCATTAAAGATTGCATGTCTTATTGTTGTACTGACCTTTTTACCCGTATTATCATGTAATGCCTCACTTTATCTCTAGTACTTTTCCCTGCTCTGAAGTTTACACTGTGTGAAATTAATTTAGCTACTCTTGTTTTCTTTTTATTAGTTTTAAAATGTTATACCTTTCTTTATATCTTTCCTTTTATTTTGTATGTGTTTTTATATTTAAAGTGCATCTCTTGTAGACAACATGCAATTGAGCCTTTTTTTTTTGGTCCCACTCTGACAATCTGTCTTTAATGAGTGTATTTAAATCATTCATATTAAAGGCAATTATATATATAGTTAGAATAATATTCACCATATATGTTACTATGTTTTATTTATTGCCCTTGTTTTTTTGTTTCTGTTTTTATCTTCCACAATTTTTCTACATTCTGTGGCTTAAGTAGAGCATCTTATATGATTATGTTTCTCTCTTTTCTTCAAATATCAATTATACTTCTTTGTAAATCTTCTTTTGTTATTTGCCCTAGCATCTTTCTTCCTTCCTTCCTTCCTTCCTTTCTTTCTTTCTTTCTTTCTTTCTTTCTTTCTTTCTTTCTTTCTTTCTTTCTTTCTTTCTTTCTTTCTTTCTTTCTTTCTTTCTCTCTCTCTCTCTCTTTCTTTCTCTTTCTTTCTTTCTTTCTTTCTTTTTTTCTTTCTTTCTTTCCTTCCTTCCTTCCTTCCTTCCTTCCTTCCTTCCTTCCTTCCTTCCTTCCTTCCTTCCTTCCTTCCTTCCTTCCTTCCTTCTTTCCTTCCTTCCTTCCTCTTTTTCTTTCTTTCTTTCTCTCTTTCTTTCTCTCTTTCTCTCTCTCTCTTTCTTTCTCTCTCTCTCTTTCTTTCTTTCCTTTCTTTCTTTTTCTGTCTTTCTTTTTTTTCTTTTTTGACATGGTTTTGCTCTGTCATGCAAGCTGGAGTGTATTTTGTGATCATAGCGCACTACAGCTTTGATTTCCTGGGCTCAGGTGATCCTTTCTACATCAGCCTCCAGGTAGCTGGGATTACAGGTTTGTACCACCATGGATAATTCTTTTCTATTTTTTGTGGAGATATGGTTTCACTATGTTGTCCAGGCTTGTCTCAAACTCCTGGGTTCAATAAATCCACCAGCCTTGGCCTCCCAAAATGCTGGGATTAAAGGCACGTCCTGCTTCACCTGGTTAGGTTTAAATATGAATTTACACCTATTCCAAGTCAACTTTTAAATAACACTATACTGATTTATGAGTAATGCAAGTACCTTATAAAAATATTTCCAATTCCTCTCTCCTGCCTTTTCTGTCATTGCCATCATTCATTTTACTTATACATAAGCATATATACAGTGAAATCCATTATTGCTATTATTATTTTGAAAAAGCTGTTATACCTTAGATCAATTAATAAGAAAAAAATTACCTTCATTTATTCATTCTCTGAATATTTTATTTATGTAGATTTAAGTTTCTCACTTACATAATTTTTATTATATCTGAAAAACTTCTTTTAACATTGCTTGTAAGGCAGGCCTACTGGCAACAAATTCCTCAATTTTTGTTTGTCTGAGAAAGTCTATATTTCTCCTTCATTTTTGAATAATGATTTCTTAGGTACAGAATTATAGGTTGGTGGTATTTTTCTCTCAACACAATATATTTCACTTTATTCTCTCTTCCTTACATGGTTTCTGAGAAGTCAGATGTAATTCTTATCTTCACTTGTGTAGGATAGTTGCTTTATTTCCCCCTTCTGAATTATTTTAAGATTTTCAATTTATGTTAGATTTTCTGATATTTGAATATGATATTCCTAGATTTTTGGTCTGATATTTGAATATGATACTCTTGGATTTTTGGTTTGATGTCTGACATTAATTTGGGGGAAGTTCTCAGTCACTATTGCTTCAAACGCTGGTTCTATTCTTTTCTCTTTCTCCTTGTATTCCTATTGTGTGTAATCACTTATTTTGTAGTTGTCGCAAAGCTTTTAGATATCCTGTTTAGTTTTGCATTTCCCAGCTTTTTTTCTCTTTGCTTTTAGTTTTGGACGTTTTGATCATCAGCTCCTCAAACTCAGATTCTTTCCTTAGCAGTGTCTAATTTACTAATGAGCCCATCAAATGTATGCTTCATTTCAATTATTCAATCAACAAATTTTTGATTATTTGTTACAGTTATCATCTTTCTGCTTACATTAGTTATTCTGTTCCTGCCTGTTGTCTACTTTTTTATTAAAGCTTTTAGCATGGGAATCGTAGTTTCAAAAAGTCCTGGAATGGCAATTCCAGGCTTTCTGCTATATCTGACTCTGGTTTGATTCTTATTCAGTCTCTTTAAACTGTGGTTTCTCTTCCTTGCAGTAGGCCTTTTAATTTTGTGTTGAAAAGTGATCATGATGCACTGGGTAAAAGAAACTGTGGTAAATAAGCCCTTAGCAATGTGGTGGTAAGGTGAGAGGGGAAGGGACTCATTCTGTGATTAGGTCTCAGATTTTGGTGAGCCTGAGCCCTGGACTTTGAACTTTATCAGTGCTTCATAGTCCCTTACCCCATGACCTTAGGTGGAACAAGATGGCTGAAGGGGGCTGGGGTTATTTTCCTTCTTCCACGTGGAAGTCCAGAGGGAGCTGTAGTAGGAAATTTCCTTTCTCTAACACTGAATGATCATGCTGAACTGGAATTAGGCACAACATACATTGTTATATCATGCTTTGCTTTATGCTTTGCAGATATTGCTCTTGTTACAAATTGAAGGTTTGTGGCAACCTTGAACGAGCAAGTCTGTTGGCATCATTTTTTTCCAGCAGCATGTGCTCACATCATGACTGTGTCATATTTCAGTAATTCTCACAATATTTTAAACTTTTCATTATTATTATAAGTATGGTTTATGGCACCCCAAAACCATTACAACTGTAACATTAAAAATCTCTCATCACATATCACCATTTCAGTTATAACAATAAAAAGATTTGAAATGTCATGAGAAATACCAAAATATGTTACAGAGACATGAAATGAGCATATGCTATCTTATATATAATAATAATATATGCAATAAGTTGGTAAACTTAAGTGATAAATGTTTTTTTGTGTTCTGACTGCTCAGCTGGCTCAACTGACCAGCTGTTCTCAAATTCTCTCCTCCTTGAGTCTCTCTATTGCCTGAGACACAGCAATATTGAAATGAGGTCATTTAGTAACCTGACAATGACCTATGTGTGTTCAAGGGAAAGGAAGAGTCACAGGTTCAAGTGTTCAAGAGTCACTTGAAATCAAAAGCTAGAAATGATTAAGCTTAGTGAGGAAGGAATGTTGAAAGCTGAGATAAGCCAAAGGCCAGGCCCTTTGTGGCCTGTGAATGCAAGAGTTATGAATGCAAAGGAAAATATTTTGAAGGAAATTAAAAGTGCTACTCTCATGAACACATGAATGGTAAGGAAGCAAAACAGTCTTATTGCTGATATGAAGAAAGTTTTAGCAGTCTAGATAGAAGATCAAACCAGCCACAACATTCTCTTGTGCTGAAGCTTAACGCAGAACAAAGCCTTAACTCTCCTCAATTCTGTGAAAGCTCTCAGAGGTGAGGAAGCTTCAGTAGAAAAGATCAAATCTAGCAGAAGTTGGTTCATGATGTTTAAGAAAATAAGTTGTCTTCATAACATAAAGTGCAATGTGAAACAACAAGTGCTGATACAGAAACTGCAGACAATTATTCAGAAGATCTACTAAGGTAAATTGTTGAAAGCTGCTACACTAAACAACAGATTTCTAATGTAAACAAATCAGCCTTCTATTGGAAGAAGATACCACCTAAGACATTCCTAGAGAACAGAAATCAATGCCTGGCTTCAAAGCTTCAAAGGACAGCTTCAAACTCTCTTATTAGGGGATAATGCAGCTGGCTACATTAAGTTGAAGCCAGTGTTCATCTACCATTTCAAAATCCTAGGACCCTAAGAATTATACTAAATCAATCCTGCTGTACTCTATAAATCGAACCACAAAATCAGAATGACAGCACATTCATTTACATCTTGGTTTACTGAATATTTTAAGCCTACTGTTGTGATCTACTGCTGAGAAAAAAATGATTATTTTCAAACTATTACTGCTCATTGACAATAAACCCAGTCACCCAAGAGCTCTGATGAAGATGTATAAGGAGATTAATGTTGTTTTCACCCTTGCTAACACAACATCCATTCTGTAGCCCATGGATCAATAGTAATTTCAACTTTCAAGCCTTCCTATATAAGAAATACTTTTCATAATGCTATGGCTGCCATAGATAGTGATTCCTATGATGAATCTGGACACAGTAAATTAGAAACTTTCTAGAAAAGATTCACCATTGCAGATGTCAATAAAAACATTTGTGATTCATGGGAGGAGAAGTTTGTTTCAAATCTCATGGGTGAGTTTGAAGCATTCAAGATGGCAGTGGGGGAATTCACTGCCAATGTGGCAGAAATAGCAAGAGAACTAGAATTGGAAGTGGAGATCAAGGGTGTAACTGAATTGCTGTAACCTCATGATAAAACTTGTACAGATGAGTTGCTTCTAATGGATAAGGAAATAAAACTGTTTTTTTTTTTTTTTTTTTTTTTTTTTTTTTTTCTGAGATGGAATCTGCTTCTGGTGAAGAGGTTGTGAATATTGTTTTTTTTTTTTTTTTGAGACAGAGTCTCGCTCTGTTGCCCAGGCTGGAGTGCAGTGGCCCGATCTCGGCTCACTGCAAGCTCCGCCTCCCGGGTTTACACCATTCTCCTGCCTCAGCCTCCCGAGTAGCTGGGACTACAGGCGCCCACAACCGCGCCCGGCTAATTTTTTGTATTTTTAGTAGAGACGGGGTTTCACTGGGTTAGCCAGGATGGTCTCGATCTCCTGACCTCGTGATCCGCCCGTCTCAGCCTCCCAAAGTGCTGGGATTACAGGCTTGAGCCACCGCGCCCGGCCGTGAATATTGTTAAAGGACATCAAAGGATTTAGAATACTATATACACTTAGTTGATAAAGCAGCAGCAGGATTTGAAAATATTTACTCCAATTTTGGAGGACGTTCTGCTGTGGGTAAAATGCTGTCAAAAAGCATCACATGCTACAGATAAATCTTTTATGAAAGGAAGAGTCAATTGATGTGGCAAACTTCAACATTGCCTTATTTTATGAAATTGATACAGCCACCTCAAACCTCAGCAACCACCACCCTAAGCAGTTATTGATAAAGAGGTGAGATCCTCCACCAGCAAAAAGATTACTGCTTGCTGAAGGTTCGAATAATCGTTAGTATTTTTTAGCAATAAAGTATTTTTATATTAAGGTACAGACATTTATTTTATACTTAATGCTATTGCACATTCAATAGACAGCAGGACAGTGTAAATATAACTTTTATATGTACTGAGAAACTGAAAAAATTCTCGACAATATTTTCCATGTTGTGGTGGTCTGGAACTGAATGTGCGATATCTTCAAGGTATGCTTGTATTTCCCTTTCTCAAGTTAGGTTAACTATGATGAAATCTCAGCAGGTTACTCTGAGGGCATGCTTTTTTAAAGAAGAACAGAATGTTTTGGTGTTTTCAACATGATTCCTTTCCTCCTCCCAATTCCAGAAGCATGAGAGGAAATCTTTATGATATTCACTTACAGGCCTTATAAAGCTCTTCCAAGTAAAACTCACAAAAATGCAGGATTACCCCATGACTGAGTCCCCCTGGTGTTTTTAACTCTTGGAATTTTTAACTGTCAGAATATTGGTATTTTCTCTCTCACATAACAAAATTCAGAAGCTATTAGGAGACTCATATAGTAGTGTTAATTTCAGTTCAATTATTTACGTTTTTTCTCAATTGGTTTGGGTCTGTTACACATGCTTATTTCTGGAGATAGCCTGAGGTTTTTATGGTTCACACAAAAATTAAGCAATTCCCCTCTTCATTTTTCTCATCTCAGATTCCCTGTACACTCTCTAACCTGCATTTTTCCCCTAGTTCCTCTGTCCAGAAACACAGGGTTTCTTTCAAAGTTTTAGGCAGAACACAGTTGTTCTGTTCAGCCACGGGATTCCACCTTTGGGACAAAACCTTGATAAAATATGAAACAAAAACAAAAACAAAACAAAGTAAAACACAAGTAAGTTATACCTATAGGCTAATTTCTCCAAATCTTGACTCTCTCTTTAATCTGCATGATTTATGGAGTTGTCAGCTAGTTGTTGATTGCGTTTTGTTCAGAACTTATAGTTTTCAACAGCAAGAGAGTTGGGCTGTAGCGGGCTTACACAGTCATAGGAGTATTGGCTTTCCCAAGATACGAATGTGTGAAAAGTGTTCATTTCTTATGAAAAATGTATACCAGAGGTGTCCAATCTTTTAGCTTCCCTGGGCCACATTGGAAAAGAAGAATTTTCTTGGGGAACACATAAAATACACAAACACTAATGAAAGTAATATTTTAAGAAAGTTTATGAATTTGTTTTGGGCCACATTCAAAGCCTCCTGGTCCTCATTTGGACTGTGGTTCATGAGTTGGACAAGCTTAATGTATACCATTAAAGAGACAAGCATGGTACTTGCTGTTGCCTCATTTCCAAATCCCTAAAATTGGTACAATTCTACTATCTCACAGTTAATGTCTAAATCCTCCTTGCTGTGTCTTCTCTGTGGAACTTCTTTAAGAAAGAAAACAAAATAAGCTATCACTATTTAAAAAATTAACATCATGTTTTCTATCTGGATTTTAAAATATAAAGGTGTATTCACCAATTATTTCTTTAAATATTATCTTTGTAAATGTGTAGAAGGTCTTCCATAAAATATGAACTTTACAAACACAATGTTGGATGTGAGTAGGCACAGGTGATAAACAATATTTATTGTTTAATTGAGAAATAAAAGATGAAGGTAAAGGTATCATTCGGTATCTAACAAATACAGAAATGGTTGAATGAAAAAGATTATGATAATGATAATTAAGTATTTGCATTTTAAAATCACACACATGGTAGTTAACAACGTTGACTCTGGAGTTGGACAGCCCTGGCTTGAATTTTGGATTTGGAAATTAACCAGCTCTGAGATTGCAGACAACATACCCAGTCTCCCTGTCTCTTTCCTCATCTGTAAAATGGAATAACAGGGCTATGCATCTCATGGAGTCATTTGGAAATTAAATTAATGTTTATAAAATACTTTAATCTGTGTATTTCAGTATTGAGTGTTTTATGAGTGTTTATTTGCTTTTTTTTAAATTTTTTTTTTTTTGAGACAGAGTTTCACTCTTGTTGCCCAGGCCAGAATGTAGTGGAGTGATCTTGACTCACTGCAACCCCTGCCTCCCAGGTTCAAGCAATTCTCCTGCCTCAACATCTGGAGTATCTGGGATTACAGGCATGCGCCACCACGCCTGGCTAATTTTGTAATTTTAATAGAGACAGGATTTTACCATGTTGACCAGGCTGGTCTCGAACTCCTGACCTCAGGCGATCCTCAAGCCTCGGCCTCCCAAAGTGCTGAGATTACAGGCATGAGCCACTGTGCCTGCCCTGTTGGTAAAAAAAAAAGAAAAAGAAAAAAAAAACAAAACTTTTTTTCATTTATTATTTCTGAATTTAAGTGAAACACACAGATATGGTTAACATAGGAGCCACATTTGGCTTTGTAAAAGACTCAGGTTCATGGTTTATTATTTTAAAGAAGTCTTCAATACCTGAAGGCAAAAGTAAAATGCCGTTCTAGTGTGGTACTTTATCACTTACTCTTGTTAGAGTAGCATAGAGCCAGCAAAAGAGAAAAGCAAGGAAGCTTTGAGTTTATTTATGGATGTCAAGTTTAATTATTGTCTCTGTAGATATTTGGTTGGCATGTGTATTTCGGAGTGTAGTTGTGGCTTTTTTTAAATTCTTGAAAATATTGTCTGGAATCTATTTCGTGATTCATTTTTTTTGTATGATATATTAAAACAACAACATTACTTTCTAAAATCAAAAATTAAGATACAATTTTAACAGAAATAAACTGTGGATAACAAACATTAGGTAAAAATGTGGTAGACTTGATGTTCAAAAACAATCCAAGTCTAAATTCTGTGTGACACACAAATTCAATGCACATTAGTGTGAAAATCCCAGGGGATACCACACATCCAGCTAATATTAGAGTTTTTTAACAAAACTAATATAAAGCCTCACTGCATTCACAAACGTGTTGAATTTCTTTAATATAGAACAACATGTGCAGTTGTTCTTTCTAAAAGGTGGTTTTATGGTTTTCGTGAAGATTTAAATAGTCAAATGTATTTACATGACAGTATCTTTTAGCAGTATTTAAAACGTAAGATTTTTTTACGGCAATAAGTTTAGCATTTGTTAGATTTTATTAGACTTTGTGTTAATGATCAATTATTTACCAGATTGAGATTCCACATACAAGTTTTCTCTTTTGATTTTTTTTTTTTTTTTTTTTTTTAGGAGACATTTAAGTTCCACTACTGACCACTTGTATAAGAGTAGACAGAGCCACAACTTTGGTGTAATTCTTTTTTGAGAGTCATCCTTAGCCAAGACTCAAAAGCACATCTATTTTTGGCTGTTTTATGTATAATTACATTCTTTATTGCTTCTCACTGAATTTGTCTGTCAAGTGTAGTGAAAAACAACACACAAAAATATGCCACATTATTTATGACCAAGCTTCAGTGATTCTGTAGTGCTGAATTTGAAACTGATTTTCTCAGTTCTCCTTTCTAGATGCTACTATACTTTACTATACAACAGCCTCAAGGTATCCTGTTGCCAGTAAGAGCATCTGGAATCAGATCAGCACCATTGTATTGTGATATGCAAGTAATAGGCCATATTTTGGGACTTGATCGACCTTTTGTTATAATCTTATATTTAGTAGGATTTGGGGCTAAAACTGTTTCAAGAAACTCAATGACACATTTAAGGCAAATTTAGATTTCTGAGTTCTATAGAGATCCAAAGTAGCACTGTTTATATAGGATGCTACTTGTCCTCTAAAAGGAGCATTGCCCTTTTTAATTTGGATTTCTGCTTTGCTGATTAGTGCATCATTGGATTAGCTACTGCCGGCAATGCACAATAGTGTTTCATACATTTTATGTTTCCTCTTTTACAAATTTTGTCTCTGTATTGATGACCTTAGTTTTTTTTTCCCCTCTTTTAAGGTCTAGTATTAGCCTCCAGTACTTTATTAACTTTTCAAATAAGAAATCATCTTACATTTGCATTCTTGTTTGTGTGTAATTACCAGATTGTTTTAGAATTATCTATTAATGTACAGCTTTGTTATTATACTACATATTTCTTGAGTGCTGGATTTTTATATTCCATTACTTTAGATATTCCAGGAGCAACATCAATCACAAAGTTTGGCACAGTGTTTATAGTTAATAAAGATTAGTAAATACATGAATGATTGCTTTACCCAGAAATGACTAAGGCTTTGTTAGAAGTATCAGGGAGAATAAAGGGTTGGGAAAACTGTAAGATAGCATATGTTACTCAAAAGCTAGGTGTTCACTTAAGTTGACTATTCTCTGTTGAAACAAAATACATACTATGTGTTAATTATTGTGCTTGAGTAAGGGATATAGAAACATAGTTGTAATAAAAGACTTGTGTTACATAATAAAGACATAAAAATATTCAAGGGAGGGAATGATAACTAAATCCAGAGTAATAAAAATAAAAGAACATGAGAACACATGTAAAAGTCGAACATTTGTAATAAGCCCAGCAGTTCTGAGAAATGTAATGTGGTTTGGGGACATTTGGGAGGAGACCTGAGTAAGTGTGTAAGAGCCCATTTGCCTTTTATACCATACTAAGGTGGCTGAACTTTAAACTATAGACTATGAGAATGTTCCTTAAGTAGAGGAATTACACATTGCGATTTTTTAAAAATTATTTTTGTGACAGCGAAGGAGCTAGTCTAGAATTGGAAGAATCTGATTTTAAAAAAAGAAAACATGAATTGTTGAATATTGGTTCAAATAAAAGGTACTTAGAGTAGAGACAAGGCCATGGCAGAATAAATGGAGAAAAGGGTCTTATTTTCAATATGGAATAAAACTGGTAGGTCTTGGGAACTGTTGGGATATGAGAGGTAATGGGAGGGAGGAACTTAATATTTTTGGCCTTTAGTATGTAGGTAATAAATAGGTGATATTTACTTTTTACAGACACAAACTGTTTAAAATTTCGACTAAATGTAGAGGACTTTAACTCTCTTTTTTATTATTTATGAACTATGTGTTTTTAACCATGCTTTAAATTAGTAAAAGACTGTGGGATTGTCCTGAGCCAAAGAATCATTTCACCATCTTTTCTACACTCTTGAGTTTTAGAGTAACACGCAGTTAATATGAAATTGTTATTAGCTAAAAGAAGTGTAATAAGAATGTTGATATATTATTTAAATTATTGTTTAAGTATTTTTTAAGAACTTGATGTTTTTAAAGCATAAACTACTCTATTTCTATTTACAGTTTGACTATATATAGTTATTAGAAGAGTGGCAGGTAAATAGTGAGTGCCAACTAAGTATTGTCTATTATTATAACTGTTAGTATTACTTATTCCTTGGATAATTGCAAAAGCCTTTTAATTGATCTTTCTGCTTTTGTTGTTTCATCTGTTCTAAGCAGCAAACAGAAAAGCAAGTCTATTTCTGTCAAGTAGCACCTGGCCAAAAGAACAAATGAATGAATGAATGAAGTTGTGCCACCTCTTTGCTCATAACCTGCCAGTAGCATTTTATTTCATTTGGAGTTAAAGTTATTTCAACAGTCTGCAGGATCTTATGTGACCCATACCACACCCTCTGCCTCTCCTCTCAGACGTTATCAGTGGCTCCTCTCCATGTTGTTACCTATGGATTGTTGGTTCACAAGGTGTTCCTCACTTGAATATATTAACTAATCCCTTGCCTTGGGGCTGCTTGTGCTGTGGGGCCTGGACATTCATTAGTCCTTCTGCCTGGAATGCTCTCCCCAAGATATAGCATTTTTTGTTTCCTCAGTTCCTCAGGTGTCTCTGTTTCTGTGTCTCTTAATCAGTGAATCTTTCCATGATCCCACTTTATAACAGAATATTCTACTTTCTGACACATCTTCCCTATCCTTTATTACTTTATGTTCTTTACAGCATTTATCACTTTCTGACATATTACATTTTTCTTATTTTGTTTCTCCCTCTGGAATATAAGCTCCTAGAATGCAGGAGCTTTGTGCTGTGTCCAAAAAATATAAAATAGTACCTGACATGTAATATTTGCATTTTTTAGTGGATGAATAAATATACTTTCTAACACTTATTAATTCAAAGGGTATAGGTCATCTATAGCAGGCAAGGAAGTGGGAAGCAAGATGTTACCTTTTTCTAACCTTTTAATTAATTAAATTGATGAAACAGAGCCATATTGGTAGTTATGCTTTTGTAAGAATCCTTAGCATTGATAATATAGAAAGTATAAGATAAATGTACAGTTTTATGGTAGTGTTTTATCCAACTTTTGGCGTTTTCTGTAGTACTTGGTAAGTAGATATTGAATTAGAAGTACATTCAAGTAATATAAGACACTGCTAATTTTCTCAAAGCTGGTTTCTCAAGCTAGTTTTGGGATTCTGCGCAATATAAGGGCTGTGTGGGAAGCAGTTCTGTATGTGATTATATGGTTTCCCTCATTTTTTCCTTTGAATTATGGTTCAGATGCAATCTCTGATGCATTTTTCAATTACACTAAAATTCTAAGCATTTTGGCAACTTGCCTTTACCACCCAAAGTAGATGAGAAGGAATCATTAACTGTATGGGATGTTTGAAAAAATAATGGTGAGAGTCAATGCCTTGGCAAATTCAGAATTATAAGTAGACAGGAAGCATAGGTTTTCAATTAATCTTCTGATTATGGTAGTTACTTCTTAAGAATTTTATGCCATATTTAATATTTAATTTCAGCCTTGTTTCTGGATATGCAATCAAAAACTCTGCCAAGAGCCACCAGGCTTTTCCTGAAAGCTAGAATATCAAATGTGAGCAGAAGTTTTAGGGTCTAGGGGCTATTTTTGAAAATAGTATAGAATGTTGTTAAGCTATTTATTTTACACTGCACATACTAGGCTACTTATCTAAATGTATTTTTCTTTTATTTCTATTACATTTTCCTCATGTGTTTGATTTATAGAATAATGACTTTAAGACTCCTGAAACTGGAACTTATTTTTAGAAAAATTATAACTAGAAGTCTGCCACTTAAAGGTTTGTTTTCCTTTAATTGATTCCAAACACTGCAATAAAATATCTTACATTTGTATATACTTTACAGTTTATAAACCGCTTAAATCTATATTAGTTGTATTTAGAATTTTTGAGGAAATAGTATTCTTCATTTACAGGTGTTGTAGTAATAGTATTCTTCATTTACAGGTGTTGAAATAGTCTTTCAATGGCAAATTATTGGTCAGGAAATCTATTTATTGATCATTTATTGAGTACCCACTAAGAGAAGGCCTAGTCCAGGAATTGGGAAAATCTCTGACAACAAAACAGAAAAGTCCCTGCTCTCATGAAGTTTGTATTCCAGTGAATTTAATTGAACAAAATAGATTGACTGGTTAAGTAAGGAGCCGAGTCTATAAACTATACTTTTTATTGTCTTGTAGAGGTGCTATACCTTCCTGGCATGTGACACACATACTGGTTATTCAAATCCTTAAACTTACTGTTCAGTCATCCAGATATATATATTTCATATATATTATGTATTTGTATTTCTCATATATATATCTATATATAGAGATAGATATATAAATATACTTATATACATGATACCGATTTCTATTTTAGGTCTTCAAGTAGATGGTGTTTCCCCAACTTCTCATATTCTTTTTGAGTCGCTCTGAGTTCCCACAGAAAACAGAACTTTCCTTAGATGGCTTCAGAAGTTTGAGCAGAGAGGCTGGGGAATCTAGTAATTAGCATTACCTTCCTGAGGGCTAAAGGGGCAAGGGGCGGAAATACTGGTACAGCACTGAGTGAGGAGCTGGAGTTCTGTAGAAGTACTTTCTAGCAGTGTCAATAATGATAAGGGTCCCAGACTACTGTGACAAGCTAGGAAAGTAATGTCACATTTACTAGGGGGTAAATGATGCCAACCTTTTTCCCTTCCCAACTTCCAAACTCCTGGTGGTGGCTTCCATGGCCCGTTCTGGAAACCAACCTGCGGGAGAGTCTGGTGATGCAGACTTTAGGGGTCAGGTTCTTTCAGGCACGGAGTAAAAGACAGAAATGTTAGTAATAGGAATTGAGGTGCCAACAGAGGATAACAAGTATCCCTTTATTTAGAAGAAAAACTGACCACTTTCACATAAATTATGCCAGGAAATTCTAGATAAATCCTCTAATTTTCTCAGGTGAAAGTTATTTTAAATTTCTTGTATCTTCATAATTGGAATATAGCAGATAGTAAAGAAATATGTGTCTCATATGTTATGTATTTGTGTATAATAATCTCAATAACAAGCCTATAAGTATTGGAGAGGAGGTTTCTTTTCCTCCTATTCATAGTGTTGGCATGATACTTTGTCTCCGTAAATATTTATCGAATTAATGGATAGACGAATGACAGTAAACAGGCAAAGACAAATATTCTCATAGTAATCTGGCTGTTAAAATCCTTGTGCAAGTTAGAATTAAAAGTTATAGGAGAAATATAATTACTATCTTATCTATAATATTTCTTAGCTTATTAACTTGTAACACATACAAAAGAAAAACATTTTGTTTTGGGAAAAATATAGCTTTTCCTAAAATAACAAACCAATATTGTTATACAAAAATGTTGTATAACAGATTGTCTTTGCCTTCAATCAAAATAGTTTTTCCAAAATATACCCATTTCAGTAGGGAATTCTAGCTTTCAATTTTGAGTAAGCCATCCATCGTTTACTGTTCAACAAATATTACATGTTCAAAGTACATACTGACTATATTTTGTAGAGAAAAGAGGTTTTCACATTTGACACTAAAAAATAATTTTGTGTTTTCAGAATAAAAAAAGGTGTGCTAATTATATTATATATATATGCATACTTTAAAAGTCCTCTCAGAATTACATATTTTATGAAGTAGCCAAATTATATTTAAAGAAACTTCAGTTCTCTAAAGAATGAATGTATCATTCATTGTTATAGAGGATTGCAACAGAGCAAAAATAAGGGACTATTTTTAAAAGATCTGTTATTTCTGGGATAGTACCATTGTATATAAAATTAAAATAATAAATGTATAGAAATGCAACTACCAATTATTTCTTTTTATTCTCTGACAGGTATTTTCTCTAAGAGATTTAAAACAGGCAATGAAAAAAGGATGATGCTAAAAATTGATATGTAAAAAACTGATACCCAAATATCTGGTATTGTGTTGGAGGAATAAATATGTCAATTAAACTGTTAACTCTTTATGAAATATTGAAAATAGTCTATAATTTCTTTCATATTCCAAAAATAACAATTACTTTAAAATTAAGTCTAAAATTTACTGCCAAGTTAAAGACTATGAAATAAAATGTAAATGTCAAATTCTAATGTTAACTTTGTGAAACAGGTAATGAAAGTAATACCTAATGCAAAGGTCATATTTGACCTTTACAGTGATATTAATTATATGAACTTGTCCTTTGAATCTAAGTGTTAAAATACAGGTTAATCACTATGTGTCAATTCAAAATAAAACATAAAAATTAAAAAACATATTAAAAATAAATACTGATTAAGAATTTCTCATTAATAATTAGCATTCAAATTGAGATGTGCTATAAATGTAAAATATATATAATCTTTCAAAAACTTAGTAGGAATAATAATAGCTTTTATATTAATTACAAATTGAAATTATATGTTTTGAATATATTATGTAAAAATATATTATAAAAGTTAAAGAAAAATAAAAATATTACATACCTGTTTCCTTACATATGAATATTTTTTCTCAAGTTGATTTTTTATTTCTTTATTATTTATTTATTTATTATTATTATTATACTTTAAGTTCTAGGGTACATGTGCATAATGTGCAGGTTTGTTACATATGTATACTTGTGCCATGTTGGTGTGCTGCACCCATCAACTCGTCAGCACCCATCAACTCGTCATTTACATCAGGTATAACTCCTAATGCAGTCTCTCCCCCCTCCCCCCTCACCATGATAGGCCCCGATGTATGATGTTCCCCTTCCCGAGTCCAGGTGATCTCATTGTTCAGTTCCCACCTATGAGTGAGAACATGCGGTGTTTGGTTTTCTGTTCTTGCGATAGTTTGTAAAGCAGCCAATATTTCTACAGCATCTACTTAATACTGGACTCTGGATATAGTCAGTTATTATTTTTGTTGTAAATAAACAAATATCCATTTTGTATTTTTTCAATTGAAGTGATCTTTGCTCTGTTATAAAGACAGAACTTGAGAGGAATTAAAAAAACAACAACCACTTAGTATTAACTGTTTTGTATTAGTTTTTTAAGGCTGCCATAATAAATTGCCACAGACTCAGTGGCTTAAATAATAGAAACTTAGTTTTTTAAAGTTCTGGAGGCTACAAGTCCAAGATCCAGGTGTTGACAGAGTCGTTTTCTTCCATCTGAGGGTTCTTGCCTTGGCTTGGAAATGGTTGTCTTTTCCCTGTGTCTTTACATGGTCTTTCCTCTGTGTGTTTGTGTCTTAATCCTTTCTTAAAGGAGACCAGTCAGATTGAATCAGGACCATCCTAGTGGCTTTGTTTAACCTTAATTATATTCTTAAAGGCCCTGTCTCCAAATACAGTCACAATGTGAGGTGTTGGGAATTAGGATTTCAACATACAAATTTGAGGGGACACATTAACCCTTAGCACTCAGTCTGGGCAAGCTCATCCTGTTCTTGATTATCAATGAAAAAAATGGGTATAAGATTGCTACAGAAAGAAGTATGGACTGTCCGATCAAAGGGGAATTTTCTGCCGATTCTTACCGATTCTTGAAACTTGGTTTGGTTTCAATGATGCAATCTGACAGTCTTCAGGTTTAGGAGAGATACAGTTCAAAAATAAATGAAAGTTACTTTCTTAAATGAAACACTGAACTTACTCCATAAATGACCTTTAGTTATTATTCTACTACTTAGACTTAAGAGATTGACCCTCCAATTTTTTCCTTTTATTGTAGTTTCTTTTGAGTAAATGGCTTTGCCATCCTACCATTGCTTACTTGAGAAACTGTAGAATTGCTCTATGCTCTCTGTAACACTTTGCGCCATCTTTCCTTATCATTCTTGTCTCACTCCATCATCAGCACCCAGTCAGTTTCCAAATCTCACAGATATCTTTTTTACTAATATATCTACTGTCTATTCCATCTACTCCATTCCTACCATGGTGGACTTGGCTTCAATTCTCAACACTTTTATTGAAATAGACTTCTAATTGATTTCCAAACTGGCTGCTTTCAAATTATCCTCCGTTTTGCTGTCAAAGTGATTTTTTAAAAATACAACATTGGTCAACCTATTTCATTGATAAGAGTCCTCAAATGACACTCAAATAACATCTTTTGAGTTTCAGTTCACATACAAGCCTTTTCTTAAATTGGTTCCTAACTTAAAAACAAATCTACTCTTTACCCTCACTCCTTATCACCATATAAATCCTTCCCTCTAACTATGCTGCACTATATATACTTCTCTCTCTCTCTCTCTTTTTTTTTTTTTTTTTTTGAGAAAGAGTCTGGCTCTGTTGCCCAGGCTGAGTGCAGTGGCAGTGGCATGATCTTGGCTCACTGTAACCTCCACCTCCCAGATTCAAGCAATTTTCATGACTCGGCCTCCCAAGTAGCTAGGATTACAGGCATGCGCCACCATGCTTGGCTAATTTTTGTATTTTTTGGTGGAGAAAGGGTTTTACCATGTTGGTCAGGCTGGCTTTGAACTCCTGACCTCAGGTGATCCACCCACTTTGGCCTCCCAAAGTGCTAGTATTACTGGTGTGAGCCACTGCACCTGCCCTAAGTCTCTGAATTCATCAAACAGTTTCATCCCTCAGAAGTTTCGTTTAAGATGCTTTTTATGTTTAATGCTATTTTACCTCCATCCCCCTCATTAGGCTAACTCTCATTTGCTTGTAACAAATCATCAGTATTTTTCTAAGAGCCATTTCATAAAAATGTTCATTCTCACTGAGATACCTATATGTTGCAAGTTAATGGAGACAAGAATGAACTATAGGAAATGGAATCTAGATGATTTTATGGAATAAAATTATAGCTGTGTGATTTACTCTAGCATTGAGGGAGATTAAATATCTAATCCTAGATATTTCTGTAATTTAATAAGGTGTATAGTCAATTGTTAGAGTGTTATTTTCCAGATCTTACAAAAAATTGCTCTCTTAGAATAAAGAACTTTAAATGTTAATGTTAAAAGTTTAGATCTTGCAAGATTCAGAGTAGAATTGAAAGCCTTGTGGAATTGTACAGTCACCAGTTGTAAGATTAAAATTTAAGAGAGATGATTATTTTTCGGTTGTAATTGAGCACTGATTCAACATCTGCATTAACTATTTTAGTTATATCTAAATTTCTTCTGCCTTTGTTGTGATCCTATTAAGTTCCAAACACATAATCCATCTATGAGTCACATTATTCAATCAGATGGAGTTGAACAAGACAGCTTATCAGAGGCTGGTTTTTCATTGCTCATTCTCTAGAGGCAGCTGCTTTGCTGTGCAATTCAGTGGATGCTCAGATTGAGAACTAACATCAACCAGTCACTGGTTGGCTTCACATTAAGACAAGGAGTTCAATCTGAAAATTCAGAACCTTAACACTGACACATTGACATGTGATCTTAAGACATTAGACCAATATTATTTACCATACTTTTTCAATAAATTTGATTCTTTACACACACATACACACACAAAATCTAAATTTATCTTTACTTGTGTATTTTCTAGACCATTATGTAATTACATTCATAGCACAAAAAATTGAAACAGCTGTGCCTTATATAGACTTTATATTTAAGTCTATATAATATATAATAATATAATTAAATAATAAAATAAAATAATAGAATATTATAGAATAGAATAATTATTATATATAATTATATATATATTATTATTTATATTATATATATATTATAATTATATATTATAATATATATATAATATATTATAATTATATATTATAATATATAATTATATATAATATAATTATATAAATAGTAAATAAATATATATAATATATATAGTAAATATATATAATATAAATAGTAAATAAATAAATATAATTATATAAATAGTAAAATAATATATGAAAAAATATATTTTATAATTATATATAATTACATATATTATATATTATATAAAATATATTTTTTCATATATTATTTATATAATATATAATTATATATTATTATATTATATATTTTATTATATATTTAATATATTATATATTTTTATTATTTTATTATTCATATATTATATATAATTATATGTACATAATATATAATATATAATATATTATGTATATTATATAGACATATATAAAGTCTATATAAGGCATAGCTGTATATTATATACTTATATATAAAGTCTATATAAGGCATAGCTGTATATTATAATATATATTTTATATATATAAAATATATATATACACACACACACACAAACCAAAGTAAAAAAACTGAGCAAAAAATTGCATATGTGCATTGTTTGTTTGGTTTTAAAAGTATGCTATTACTTATATAGTTTGTATTGATAAAAATATAGTGAGATCATTTTGCAATGCATATGACATTCACAAGAACATCATCTGTATAGACAGTTTCTATTTAATTTTCTTACATTTTATTTGCTTTTGCTCTATACCTATACTGTCTATAGGCGAACACTATAGTATAAACCCAGTTCACACAGCTGGAGATCACCAAGTAATTGCATCAAATGTACCTTAATCTTGGTTTCATGGGTCATTAAAGGAGGAGGATGCCTTGTATGCTAAAGATGCTAGTTTTACTCAATAACTTTACCTTTTTTGGCTGTGAAAATTTTTATGGCACTATTGAATCTAAATATTTATAGTTCATTCAATCTGTCACAATGAGCTTTTTTACAGACTGTATTAAAACATGTCATATGATTAACATAAAACACTGTAAAATGCCTTCTGGGAAAAATAGTACTGTAAGCTTTTTATTGAATTTTTCCAGTTCCTTTCTAGTATATTTTATGACTATTAAACACTTGAAATAAGAATTTATAGTGGAAAAGTTGGCAGGATTCCATTTAGTGAAGTTAGGACTGTAAATAGAATAGCAAGTACTTAACGAAACCAGCATTATTTAAAAATATTTATTATTTCAAAGTACTATATACTTATATATGATGCATATATATTTATATTATATATAATATATATTTATATACATAAATATCATATATATGATAGCAACTTTTTTGTTTTTCAGCAATAAATTCACTTGATTCATTATAATTTATATATAATTAAGTATGGAATTCCAGAATTTCTATTCCTGGAGAGGACCTTAGGTATTATCTCTCAGTGCATTCATTTTACAAATGATAAATTAAGTGATGCACAATTCCAAGTAGTTAATGGCAAAGCTGGGAGAAAATTTAGGAAGCAGAGTTTCTAATTGAAACCCTCAGTGATTCCATTACTCAGTCATATACTCATGTACTCAATAGTGCCTCCTTATTTGTTTTAAATGTTAATAATTTTGTATTCAAATTTCTCTTTGTTATTTTTCATTTATTACAATTCAGGTATGGTTACTCAGTGTTCTGAATTATTCGGTTAGAATTTGAGAAATGCTATTGGTATGTGTTAAGAACTTGTATTTATTTGCTATGTGTCTATTTAGTAGGTATTAGACAATATTAGAGATGCTCCTACTTAAAAATAATTTACCAAAAAACTCAGAAACTAATTTTATTGATCAATTATTTATATTGTCTTATGACATGTAAAAATAAATATTTTCAAGTTAGAAATAGTAATAATATGATGATTTTAAATATGGTTGTCTAGATGAATATTTTCTACTTTTGCTTTATGTTATGCTTCACCGTAAATTAAAGAAGGCATTTCCTTATTTGGGTGTTACTTGGACATACTAGTATGTTACATGTACTTTTAAAGCACTATTTGAATGAGTGAATGAATTAATGATTAAATAAAATGACTAAAAACTTGCATAAATATAACACAATCTGAGTTATCAATGGAGATATTTTTGAAGTCAACAAAATTTATCATGAAGATGAATAAACAGTATTTCATTTATGTCAGCACAATTTTTATTAGTGGATGTGTGTTTCTGAGTCATTTTTGTGGTGTAATATTGCTCAGTTTGGTGATGAGACATTCTAGATGAAGATTATTTAGGTAGTTGGCAATAAGAATTTAAATGTCAAAATATGGATCAAAAGGGGATCAGGTTAAAACACTAAAAAGAAGATTTAAAATGAGATGTCCATAAGGAGCTTGGAAAAGCTCAGATGTTAATCTGATGATCTAGGAGACCTGTGTGCCTGTCCAGGTAAGACCTGAGGAGAAGGCCCTGCTATTTTCAATATGGTTGACTTTGAGGATCTACCTAGCAAAAAGTGAGAGCTAAGACAGTGTTGTAAACTGTATGAGTGTTGAAAGTGTTTACCAAGACACACAGAAAGGCTCTTGGGATACTAATTGTTTCCATTTGATTCCGAGATTTAAGGAAATCTCAGTCTAATCATTTACAGATCATTAACCTAACCAAACAGAGACCTCGTTGGCCACAAGCAGCAAAGACTACTGACTTACAGAATTACTTCAAGTAAATCACTACATGAACAAACAAGCACCAACAACTATAAAGAAAAATAACAGTAGGCCTGGTGGAAGGGGAGGATAGTATCTGATTTCAGGGTTGTTATTTAATATGTTCAACTTTCAACATAAAAGCTTTCAACATCATGAGATAGCCAAAAAAAAAAAAAAAAAAAAAAAGAAAGAAAGAAAGAAAAAGAAAATTGTGTGGCATACAAAGTAAAAAGCAAAGCAAAGCAAAGCAGTTAAGAGGATTTGCCCTTTGAGAAGCACAGACATTGGACTTCCCCAACAAAGACATTAAATGAACAATTATGGATACGTTAAAAAAATGAAAAAAAATCATAATAACTAACAGCAAGTATGATAATGTCTTACCAAATAGAAAGTAGCAATAAAGATATATACTATAAAAATACTAAATAGTAGTACTGTAGTTGAAAATTATAACATACAATGAAAAATTGACTAAGTTCAACAAAGAATTTGAGCTGACAAAATAATCGGTGTACTTGAAGATAAATCAGTTGATATCATCTACAATAAGAAGAAGGGAAGAAAAAAAATTCAAAAAAGTTGACAGAGCCTCTGAGACCTGCGGAACACCACCAAACATTCCAAAATAGGCATGATAGGAGTCCCAAAAAGAGTAAGGGCAGAAAACATATTTAACAAAGTAATGAATCTACACATTCAAGACTCTCGACAACTTCAAATCGGATAAACTTGTAAAATCTACATCTAGATACATCATAAACATCAAAAAGCAAAGACAGTGAGAGAAACTTCAAAATTGCAAGAGTGAAGTGACTGATAACATATAAAGGATTTTAATTTAGATTATTAACTGATTCCCTATCATATACTGTGGAGGTCATGAAGTAGTAGGGTAACATATTCACAGTTCTGGCGGCAAGGGGGAAAGACTTCAACGAAAAACTTTATAGCCAGCAAAACCGACTTTCAAAGGCAAAGGAAACAGTCAGGTGCAGTGTCTTGCTCTTATAGGCCCAGCTACTTAGGAGGCTGAAATAGGAAGATAGCTGGAGTCCAGGATTTCAGTAACAGCATTGGACAACATAATAAGGCACCATCTCTTAAAAAAAGGAAAATTAAGACATTCCCATATTTAAAAGAATATTCACTAACAAAGTTCCCTTTCAAGAAATGTAAAGAGTATCTTAGATTGAAATGGAAGATTACTGGACAATAACTCAAATAAAGAACACAAGTACAGTTATCTGGGAGAGGTAAATATAAAAGATCGTACTTCTTGTTTATAATACTTTTATTAGATTAAAAACAAAATTGCATAAAACAATAATTATAAAACTGTTTTGATAGGCTTATAGCATATAAAGATGTAATTTATACAACAATAATAGTTACAAGGCGGAAGGAGGGATTAGAGCTACATAAGATCACATTTTTGTGTAAGATTGACATGAAGTAAGTATTAATTTGAAAAATATTGTAATAAGTTAATTATAATTCTAAGAGTAACCACTGGCCGGGCGCGGTGGCTCAAGCCTCTAATCCCAGCACTTTGGGAGGCTGAGACGGGCGGATCACGAGGTCAGGAGATCAAGACCATCCTGGCTAACAGGGTGAAACCCCGTCTCTACTAAAAAATACAAAAAAAAAAAAAAAAAAAAACACCCAAAAAACTAGCCGGGCGAGTTGATGGGCGTCTGTAGTCCCAGCTACTCGGGAGGCTGAGACAGGAGAATGGTGTAAACCCGGGAGGCGGAGCTTGCAGTGAGCTGAGATCCGGCCACTGCACTCCAGCCTGGGCTACAGAGAGAGACTCCGTCTCAAAAAAAAAAAAAAAAAAAAAAAAAAAAAAAAAAAAAAAGAAGTAAAATTTTAAAATAGTAAATATCTATTCAACTCAAAAAAGGCAGTAATGGAAGAATAACGTAATATTAATACAAAGGCATAAAATGTAGAAAACAAATAACAAAATAATAAATGAAAACACCCCAAATTTCCAGAAACTGATTAATAAACAGTGGCATGACCATAAAAGGGAATATTACTTGAAAAGAGGAATGAAGTACTAATACATGGTACAACATGGATCAATCTTGAAGACATTATGATCAATGAAAGAAGCCAATTGAAAAAGGTCACATGTTGTATGGTTGAATTTATAGGAAATGCCCAATTTTTACCAGGGGCTGGGAAAAGGGAAGGATTGAAAGTGACTACCACTGGTTGCAGGGTATCTTTTAGGTGTCATGAAATTTTTCTGCAATTAGTACTGATGGTTGGACAATGCTGTGACTGTACTAAACCCACTGTATTGTAAATTTTGAAAGAATGGATTTTATATGTGAATTAATTAAATCCATCATAATTGATTTTATATTTGAATAGTGTGAAAAGCTCAATAAATATGTTATTTTTAAAAAAGAGAAATGTAAGCATAGAAATATAAATTTTTGAACCTTAAAACTAAATCCTAATTCTAAGGGTGAGAATGAACACAGTTTTTGACAGAAGAAAGAATGATACAAATAGAAATAAGTACCACACCACAGGTAGTAACCACAGTATTAAATAAAAAATTGCTGCTAGGATTGAATAACCTAATTCTAATTAAATAACTTATACTTAATTCTAATTAAATAACTAATTAACTTATTCTTTTCTTGGCACTTCTCACACTATTTGGTTATATCTTTTCAAGTTATTAATTTTATTCCACCTTATACTATAGTTTTAAATATTGTTAACCACTGGTTTGCACTCTCCGAAGAGCAAAGATTACATCAAATATGTGTTTCTACACCCACAGGTTCAATATTTTGTGTATAATACTTTCTCAATAAATATTTGTTAATAAATAAATATTGTGGTATAAATGTAGAATGAATTATTCCACATTCTTTAATTTTTAAAGATTTTTATAATTTAATTTCCATATTTTTATCAAGTCCTAAATAATCCCTGTTGGTAAGATGCAGAGAAAGCTGGAATGACTTTTAAATTATTAAATATGGAGTCAGGAGTTTTATGCATCAGATTTATGTGCTCAAACTTACAGAGACTTGAATGCTCAAGTTAAATGGCTATCAGCCCAGATATTCCTCTAGGTCTGAGTGTAATTCTGAATTAATATGGTCATGACACACAGATTTATATTAAACTAGTTTCATGATGAAATAAGGTCCAGGTGGAAGTAGTCACATTATGTCAAGAGAAGAATATTTGGATTTTTTCTCTTGCTTGCAGTTTCCAAAAGCTCTTGAAATTAAAACTCTTTAGGTAATTCTGTTATTAAGTATTACTAATGTTTTGATTTTATTGAAATCACACAGATTTTTTGATAGGCGATGTTTAATGTATCCTTAAGAACTCCTTTATTTTTCCTTAATATAAATGCATCAAACTCATGCTCTTTTTATTTTTAATTTGGGTTTCTCCGGTGTCTTCATTTCTCATTCATCTTTGTAGGTAGGGATTCCTTTTGATACTGATTTTTCTAAGATAACATAATAGTTAGATCTATATATTTACTCTAAAAATTTCATATAAATTTCCTAACAATAGCTTATTGAGCTTTTTACTTAGTATTAGAATTTTGTTACTGTTTTTATATATACACAGTTTTTAAAATGTGTTGACTTTTAAAATTAGCCTTTTGCCCACATTATATTTGTCCTCTACCATGCAGTATAAACTACCAATGAAGTAAAATTGAGTTTTAACAAAGGAATGAATGTAGTACAGATTTCCTGAGCCAGAAGATAACATAGAATAACAGTCCAATATTTACAGCTAATTTGTAAAATAGGTGTTTCAATCCTGTAAGACTCTTCCTAACATTGAAATATAAGTCATTTTTCTTCTTCAAATATGTAAAAATAAACCACACATTGTCTTGAGTCCTCACTCTGGTATATGTGTACTTTAATATGCTGACTGCATCTGTATCTGTGTGTTTTTATTTATTATTATTTTTTTTTCAGGGGGACATCCAGCAGTTTTTGATCACAGGTGACCCCAAGGCAGCATATGACTACTGTGAGCATTATAGTCCAGACTGTGACTCTTCAGCACCCAAGGCTGCTCAGGCTCAGGAACCTCAGATAGATGAGGTGAGGAGCACAAGACCAGAGAAGGTCTCTGTATTTCAGTGATACGGACATAGCAGTGCAGTGTGCAGTTTTTGAACTTACACTTATTTATTCCATTTTAGTTAAATTATGCTTTGTATTTTAATAGTGTTGCAATATTTCCAGGAAAAAAAGTGACTTGAATATATTTGGTACTTGTTTTCTTGCTGTTTAAGCATTTTATTACATAAATTTATTAGAAATAGTGGTGCTTCACTTGTATACTGTGTATATGCACATACTCCATTTTGGAGGGGGTGAGAAGAAAATAATTTCTAAGAGTGATATTTCGACCATTAGCATTTAAATAATTAACACAGCTTCAAGATAGAGTGACATATTTTCTGGTGTACATGCATCTCCCTAGACCTTTGGCAATTCATGCAAATGAGAAAGTGACGTTAGAACTACCTTAAAGTTTTCAGGCTGTGTTCAATAATTAGAGAGTTTTTTAAAAAAAACATTTCTCATAGGAAAATTTAAAAGCATGTGAAATGAAAGGAATTTAAGCCTCAGTTGAGAGCAAAACTGTATTTTTGGATTTTTTTTTCCTCAAGACTTAGTGTTAAAAAGGAAGTAGAAATTTAGAAACATCAAAATTGTTCTAAAAATGAATCAGATAGAAAGTACTTTCCTTTTAAATGTACTCGTAGGTGCCACCATTTGAGTTTTACTGTTTATAATGAGTCAAAATCTTTTATCTTATTGTTAGTTCTGCATGTGAATTAAGGTTGGATTTTACACTTTAAATGCTAGAAATATGTTTTTGACACTACTTTGCTTTTTAACGTTTAATAGTGAATTCTGTTGCAGTGATCTTTTCCATGACTTAATATTAGTTTTTGTTTAAAAAACAGGGTAAAATTTGAAGAAACCAACAGGAAGGCAAATATGAGAGTGTAAAGATAAATTACTGGGATATTTTATTTACCTGCTTCACAGTTCTCAATTACTTCATTCTTTTTATTCTCTCATGATTCACTAAATATATTTTCCATGAATTCTGAAGTGATAGATAAAATAATTATCAGATTTTGTGTTTTTATATCTAAGAGGTTATGTGCTGACTTAAAATTTATAGCATTTACTGTACATTTTCAAGGTTGATGAGATCTGTTTTGCTCCTTTATAAAGAAAGATAAGGCATATTATTCTTTTTAGCAACAGATATGGCTCTGATTTTTGGAAGAAGGGAGGTTTGCAATCTTAATATATCACTTTGAGGTGTTTTGTTCCCATGTCGTAATGCTATTATGTCAGGTAAGCTGTTATTTTATCAAGGTAATTTGTATCCATCTTCTTAAGTTCATTTAAAAATGAACTTGCCTTTTACCATGTTAGTTGTTGACATGTATATTTAACATTTTGTTGAGATGTCAAACTTAGTTTTACTAGAAGCATTTGATGAGAAAAACAGCACATTATAGCACAAACTGCATCACAATCTGGTTGGGTAATGCAATCATAGATTGCATTTTTACCTCTTTAAAAACTGAGTAAGTCATAATGAAAAAGTTTTTTATTTAAGGAAGAATTAGCTTTCACTTTTTTCTCTAACTCTAAATTATGTTGATCCTTCAACAATAAGATAAACATCTATACCAGTATCAAAAACTAATCAATCAAATTAGTAAGTAGTCCTTACAGAAATTTTAAACTATATCCATTAATATGTCATTATATGATAAAATGCATATTAATAATCTTCAGAGTTTCTATCTATATAAATTAATAATGCAATGTTTGTCGTCAATACGTAAAGAACATAAAGTGCAATATGGAGCATCAGTCATACATGTTGTACTTTATATTACTTAATTGTTCACTAATAAACTTCTGGTATTGCATGTTTATTATTCTAATTTGGATTAATAAATATGTCAATTTCTTTTATAGATCAACCCATATGCTTTTTCAGCTTATAATTTTGTCTACTTAGTATCCTCAAATAACATATCCTAATCCATTCTTAAGATTCACATTGTTATATGCTTGACACAACTTTACAACCATCACTATGGAGTAAGAGATGTATAATGTAGGCAGATTTTAATTTAATCATAATATCATCACATTTTAATTCTATTTGAAACGACACAATGCCATTTAAATAGGTGACAAGCTAATATTAAAATTATAATGAATTTGGGATTTTCTGATCAAGTGAAATTATCTTCCTGTCTTATAAAAAATTAGATGTTAAATCTACAGGATTCCTTTTGATATTCTTTCTTAAAAAAGGATGAAAACAGAAAATGAAGTGACAATCTTTTATAAAGGAATTTAGAAAACAATTAGCTTTCCAAAATGTGTTATCTTTTCACTTAATATGTATCATACATTATATTTCTCATCATATGCACAGGTTTTTACTGATGTCACCAGTTTTCTCACAAATTAAGTAAGAACAGACATGACATTTCTGGAAGATTATTTTTCCTCACCTACTCTAATTTCTGTTAGAATACCGACAAAGTTGAAATTATTCCATCACTGCATGTCTTTTTGCATATATTTGTCTGATTGATTGTAACTAGTTATTTCCTCTCTACTTGTCTCAAGCCATCTTTAGAATTCCATAGTGAGGAGAGAGATTTATCTCCAAAAATATGTTATGAGGCTTTATGTAGTTATATATATATATATTGCAATATACACTCAGCAATGTCCTGAGTATATTCATGACCACCACATGGAGGAAGCTGTGCAGATAAAGGAGAACCAGGAGTGAATAAGCTCTAAAAGAAAGATGTGCTGGCTGGGCGCAGTGGCTCATGCTTGTAATCCCAGCAATTTGGGAGGCGGGTCACCTGCGGTCAGGAGTTCAGTGGCAGCCTGGCCAACTTAGTGAAACGCTCTCTCTAATAAAAATGTTTACACGATTAGTCGGGCATGGTGGCAGGTGCCTGTAATCCCAGCTACCCGGGAGGCTGAGTGAGGAAGGAGAATCGCTTGAACCCGGGAGGCGGAGGTTGCAGTGAACTGAGATCGTGCCACTTGCACTCCAGCCTGGGCGACAGAGCGAGACTCCATCTCAAAAACAAAACAAAATAAAACAAAAAACAAACAAACAAACAAAACCCAGAAAGATGTGCTTTAGTGTCTAGGGCAGTTAACATGTTATTTCCTCCATTATTTCATAACCAGTCTGGTTAGTCAACATTTGGAGAGTTTAAATAAAGAACAGAATTATGAAAGTTAGAAGATAATTTGTCCTATAAGAGAAAAACATGATATAAAATTAATTGACTACTTTGGTACAGTTCTATATATGTATATATATCTTTGAATAGCAGATTTCAATTAAAATGCATTTAAGTTGTCCAGGTTTAAAATTGGCACTTTATGCATTTACTTATGGTTTTTGTAATTCATAACTCCTCTATAAGCTACTAGAGCTTATTATTAGAAGGCACTGTGATCACTATTTTCTAAAACATTTGTGGTCAACAGTTATTTTGTTGGAAGATTAAAAGGCAATGGTTAAAATGCGAAGAGAGATCCCATTGAGACATAAATGGAATTGTATCAAATACATTACTTAAGGAATTATGTATAGATTGTCCCTGGAAAATATATATTATTTTATGTATTATTATGTGTGTTATTATATTATATTTATTATTATATATGTTTATTATTATATGTATTATTGTATTATTATGTATGTTTGCCCCTAGGCAATTATATATAAATTGCCTCTGGCATGCATATACATACATACATATATATATACACACATAATTTTTTTAGAGTTTTAACTTGTTTAGTTTACTACTTAATTTTTATGCTACATATGATTTAGTGTATTTAGTTATTTTGATTAAAATCTAAATTTAACTTATGTTTAATAATATCTATATTCTCAATTGAAAATTAAAATTTTTATAAAGATATTGAGCTTTGGATTTGAGCACATTATTTTGCTCATTATTTAATATGTATGATTTTCTTTTAACTCTCTCTATTAGGAAACGTATCTCTCCTTAATTAAAATATTTTAATAAGAAGAAATTAATATAAAATACTATTTCCAATGTGAATTTATTATGTTTTTTAAGATATCTAAGTGTTATGCCTTTTTTCGATAGAAAAAAAGGCAGCAATTTTAAATATTAAAATTATGCATTAATTATAAGCATATCTAATTTTGAATCCTTAATGTCTCACAAGGATTTTGTACTCTGTTTGATCTTAAGAAAGTCTAAAGGAAATTAGGAATTTCTTAATACATTTTAGATTTTATTTTCCCATTGGTTACAGTATTTCAAATAGAGTATATACTTATTTCATATTCTTTGTATTCCCCTTCCCTCCTCCCCTCTTTCCCATCTCTCAATAGATATGAAAATCCTTTCATACTTAGGGAGACTACTCTCAACATTTTTATTTTTAGACATGTAGCTTAATGAAAAATTCCCATTGAAATTACTGTAGAGCTCTTATAGAGAAACATTGCATAGCAATTTTTCAAATCAAAATTAATATTTGACATCTATGTTCAAGTACATAATTACTGTGTTTCAATTAACATTCCATAATTAAGAACTTGAATTATTATTCCACATTTTTTGTTTTCTTGTGATACTAATCACCATTCTGCTCATAGGAAATGTGCTTTGTCACTCCTATGTTATTATACTCTGTATAAGACAGTATAATACTTCTATGTAATGCAAAAATAACTCATCAATAACATTAATTTCTTGTCTCTTAACATTTACACTATGTAAAAGTTAAGATGGTTCTCACTTTGTGAATAGTATTTTGCCACTAACACAATTGCCTGATATTTTTTCCTTTGCAATGTAGTATGAACCAGAGGATATAATCGAATATGACTATGAGTATGGGGAAGCAGAGTATAAAGAGGCTGAAAGTGTAACAGAGGGACCCACTGTAACTGAGGAGACAATAGCACAGACGGAGGTAAAAACAAAGCAGTGCCTGTGTATCTGGTGTCCTGCTGTTCGTCATCCTGTGGTTCCTTATGTTGACTGTTCCTCAAACTTACCATAAACCTTTCATTCATCTTATTTCTCTGAACCAATAACTGTGATTTTTATTTGACAGTAGCCGTTTTGAAGAATGATGTCCATTTCACTTTTGCTTAGCCTTCCTTTCATCTATGCTCTATATTTTCCTCCTTGTTTATTTATGTTTTCCATTCCATCTTTCACCACATTTTACAGAAAAAGAAATCCAATTTCAAAAAGAAGACGAGGACAGTGGCTACTAACTCAAAGGAAAAGTCCAAAAAGTTTACACCCCCCAAATCTGAAAAATTTTCATCCAAGAAGAAGAAAAGTTATCAAGCATCAGCAAAAGCCAAACTAGGGGTAAAGGTAGCAAAGAAAAAGCAATCAAGATCTATCCTAGATAAGCTGGAAGATCTCTGATCATGAGTCATAGTCTTAACCCAACTAGATAAATACTCACTTGGCTAATACTATAACCCAATTAAATCATGATTTCCATACATTTGGGATTACCTTACATGTTTACTAATTCTCTTCTGAATTTACCATTAGGCAAATATCGTTGATGATTTTCAAGAATACAACTATGGAACAATGGAAAGTTACCAGACAGAAGCTCCTAGGCGTGTTTCTGGGACAAATGAGGTAATACACATAGACAATATTAAATCACAGTCCCACTTTTTAAATGTGTAATTTATTTTGATATACTTCACTCTGGAAGAATCTATAATTTCTCAAACATCTGATGTTTTAATTCTTTTACTAAAGTAAGAGAAACAATAGCAATGGTTCACTATTACTAAAAGCAGTTCATCTGAAATCAATGTCAATTCAGGTTTTGCATGACTCTTTGCTTCATGCAGATGCTAAATTGATCAAACTGAATTGGCTGCTATTATTTTCTTAATTGCTCCTGGAATTGAGCAAGCTTTTCAACATGTTGTGACTAAGGGTATTCACAACATGTTTCTTCTGTAAGAAGAATCCTCTAAAGTGAAAATTGTATCATCAAAGGATACAATTAGAATTTTACTCCATCTGATGAATAATCATGCATTTTATGACAGTGAGCATTTTGAGAAAATGTAGTCTTAGTGGACTTAAATAACTACATTTTCAAATGTTAAGAATGTAATATTAATTCTTATAAAACTAATATATCTTAATCTTTCCATTATTTTCTATGAAAATATTTAAGTACATGTAAGTAAAAATTAATCATCCTGAATTTCATATTGTACATGCATTCTGATCATGAAGAATACAACATACAATTCAGTTTAACTTTGTTAAATATCTGGTATACATTTTGGTTTAATTTTATCAGAAAATGAATATAAGAAATGTAATTTAGTTATAAGAAAATTTATGTAAAATATCTCACAATGAGGCAAATAGATTCAATAGGCCTTTATATGAAAACACAAAATTGAGAATAATAAATATTTAGAATGAGAATGCATTTTAAGTTTCTTTAACCTCAAATTAATAATTTTCAAAAAAAAATGAGTATTTTGATTCAAGATGTTTATTTACCTAACCAAATTCATCCAGCATTTTAGTGCTGAGCTATGATTATAACAATATTCTCACCCTAGATATATGCAGTCTCTGTAGACAGCATATACTCCTTATCTAAGAATCCAAAAAATTATGGTTATTGAGCATTTAATTTTAGTGAAAAATTACTAATCATTTATCTACATATTTTAATTCACAAGGTTGTGTAATACTATTATCGAATATTACTCTATCATCTAGATTTACTATGCAATAGAAAATCAGTTACTTAAAAATGAAATTTACAAATTGGCAAGATAAGCCTAAGCAATACAACAAGATCCTATCTTTACAAATAAATCAATCAATTCATTAGCTGAGCATGGTGGTGCATGCCTGTAGTCCCAGCTACACGGGAGGCTGAGGCAGGAGGATCATGTAAGCCCAGGAGTCTCAGGCTGCAGAGCGGTATGACTGTACCACTCGATTGCAGCCTGGGTGACAAAGTGAGACCCCATCTCAAAAAAATAAAAAGTAACAAGATAAATTATTTAATTTGAGCCTCATCATGGACATAATAAAACCAAATATTCACATGTTAAGTCAGATTCAGGTTTATTCTACTAGTAAGGAATTGAGAGAAAAAATGTATCAGTTTTTATCTATGTCTCTGGGGAAGTATTATTGACATAATTCTCACTTTTAAGAATTAATATTTATTCCTTACTCTTCTTGAGAATTGTACAGTGATATTTTATATTTCGTTGTCTTAAATGTTGATAGCTATCATTTATTTGATTTGATTTAAAGAACTCTTTGGTGTCATGCTACTTCCTTACATAAGAAATGCTCTGCATAATCATTGTAATGACACATCTCTATTTATACTGATACTGGTATATTGTTATTTTTTTTATGGGATGAGACTCAAACTTACATGGCTTATCCTTGTAGCAAATTTATTTCATGATGATGTTCTGTAAGATTTAAAAATTAGGCAAAGCTGCCAGGTGTGGTGGCTCACGCCTCTAATCTCAACACTTTGGGAGGCCAAGGCGGGTGGATCACCTGAGGTCGGGAGTTCGAGACCAGACTAATCAATATGGAGAAAACCCGTCTCTACTAAATATACAAAATTACCCAGGCATGGTGGCGCATGCCTGTAATCCTAGCTACTCTGGAGGCTTAGGCAGGAGAGTGTCTTGAACGCAGGAGGTGGAGGTTGCCGTAAGCCGAGATTATACCATTGGACTCCAGCTAGGCAATAAGAGCAAAACTCCATCTCAAAAAAAAAAAAAAAAAAAGAAAAGAAAGAAAAAAAAATTTAACAAAGATTTAACTCCATACAATTTTTTATTGTTCAAATCTTAAACTATGAAGTTAATATGAAATTGACTAACATGTTTTTTCCAATGCAACAAGCAAATACACATGTTAATTCCATGTGAATATTTGCAGTTTATTGGAGAAAGTGCTTTGAAAGCAATATCTCTTTGTACATAGCAATGTACAAATGTATTTCTTTCAATGATACTTGAAAGACTACTTTCCAGGTGTTTAGAGTTGCTTGAGTAGTAACAAAATCTCATCCCATCACATGCCATCAAACTGTAATTTAAATGCTTACCTTGCTTTACTAACAATAAACTTCATGTTCCTCAATTCCTTGCAATTTAAATTAATAGCCAAATCCAGTTGAAGAAATATTTACTGAAGAATATCTAACGGGAGAGGATTATGATTCCCAGAGGAAAAATTCTGAGGATACACTATATGAAAACAAAGAAATAGACGACAGGGACTCTGATCTTCTGGTAGATGGAGATTTAGGCGAATATGATTTTTATGAATATAAAGAATATGAAGATAAACCAACAAGGCCCCCTAATGAAGAATTTGGTCCAGGTGTACCAGCAGAAACTGATATTACAGAAACAAGCGTAAGTTGATACTATGCTCTGTGTCATTGTATGTCTTATTTATGGGATATTTTTATGTCCATGTCCATCTTAATGTCTTTTCAGGTTTAAAATGCAGGTTGAGCTTTTATGTAAATTATGAATGCCTATTACCACTAGGACACCTTCTTAGATTCTTTCACATGGGAATCTCCAGCAATTGTATTGTTGGCCACACTTTTGGAGTCATTATTTGAAAGTAAAATCTCGAATAGAATTGCATCAGAAATTTTGTCATTGATAAGATTAAAACATAGTTGTTTTTATTCTGAGTAGCAAGTCTGATTTTTAGACTGTTTCATCAAATTTAATTTGATGTCATTCCTTGATGCCTGGGAATAATCACTGACATCTGTAGATGTCTTTATAAAACATGTTAATAAGAGGCAATTGTTCAATCTCATTTTAAGATTCAGTATTAATGCTTCTTATGCCTATCTTTTAAGTTTTGCCCTACTTAAGCCTTCAATAGGTCTTCATACTTAAAAATATATTTTAATAGGTTATTTTAAATGTGTTTACTTTACTAAATTGTCTTTTTAAAAACTGAAATGGCACGGTGGCTCGTGCCTGTAATCTCTGCACTTTGGGAGGCCGAGGTGGGCGGATCACGAGGTCAGGAGATCCAGACCATCCTGGCTAACACGGTGAAACCTCGTTTCTACTAAAAATACAAAAAATTAGCCACGCGTGGTGGCGGGCATCTGCAGTCCCAGCTACTCGGGAGGCTGAGGCAGGAGAATGGCGTGAACCCGGGAGGCAGGGCTTGAAGTGAGCCGAGATCGCGCCACTGCACTCCAGCCTGGGCGACAGAGTGAGACTCCGTCTCCAAAAAAGAAAGAAAGAAAAAAAAAAAAAAAAGGAAGAAGAAGAAGAAAAGAAATAAAGAAAAGAAATGACCTTACAGACATTCAGGCTGTTTTGAATATTTCATTCAACAGATAAATGGCCATGGTGCATATGGAGAGAAAGGACAGAAAGGAGAACCAGCAGTGGTTGAGCCTGTAAGTAGGGGTGTGAATGCACTTTAAAGGTTGGTAAAATTGCTTAGGAGCCACTATTATGTTAAATTATTATGTATATTCATGTATTAACAAGATTACCAATGATAATCTTGATGTCCAGATGTTTGCAATTCACCACAAATAAGTAAGTTAGTAAGGTCTTGTCTAGACAGGAGAATTTCAATAAAACAAAACATAGAGCTGCAGAATTTCAGAATTTGAAAGTAGCTGAAATTTATCTTGTCTAATTCTCTCATTGTAAAGCTAAAGAACCAGAGATCTAAAGGACTTAAGTAATTTTCTTGAGGTTTCAAATGTTTGATCAATCAGATATAATAGGACTTTCAGCTTTCCTGCTTTCCAAGTCAATGATATTTTTATCTAATCTCTATGACTTCACATTATTTGAAATATATGACACACTTATTTGTTACATATCCAAATTGTGTCATGATATTATAAAATTTGTTTACTTCCTTTTCATCTACAGAACAATCTCTAATTCATTCCAAATTACTTTTTTAAAATTTGTATAAATATTTTTATTAATAATAATATTGCTAAGGAATAAATTCTTACTTGGAAGGAGTTTTACCATTGTTTCCTGCTAATAAATAACTCGGAAAAACTAATGTATTAGAACTGAAGGTAGAACAACATAAAAATCATTTCAGAAACTGTAAGGACATAAAAGTTCCAAAAAATAATAATAAAAGAAAGAGAAATGATAAAGAATAAAAAGACTCAGTTTTAAGGACCTTGTTGGCCATCTACTCATTACTCCAAAATCATGCAACATGCTCACAAAAACGTTGAAAATATTTCTTTCAGAATGAATCTGTCCTTATTATAAACATTTTTAACCCCCTTTTTAAATAACATTACAGCTTTTCAGTAGTCCAAAGATGGAGTGGAATGATAAATGTTTTAGAACTGAGTTCTTATTCTGAATAGCTCTTTATTCCTTTGCTTATATCATATTTATCCATTTTCCTTTTTCTTGGAATTTTCTGTAATTTTCCTGAATTAAACTGCTTATTTTCCATTCATTCATTTACACAGCATATATTTACTAAGTTTCTGTTTTGTGCCAGGTATTATTCTGTGGGCTACAAACAAACAAAAAACAAAAACAAAACCTTGGTAGAGTGTTTTGTCTGTACTCTTCTTGGAAGCACTTAGTATATTCTCTTTTGTAATATTATTCATCTAAATATTCATTTCCACTCCACTTAATTCACACATTCTCTGAGGACACAGGCTATATCTTCTATCATTTTGAATTTCTTTCCTTCCCTGTGCAAAAACGTTTGTAATTAATTTAAATGGTATGAATAGATAATTCACTATTTAATATGCAATGATATAGTGTTCTCTTATATTCATGTAATTAAGAGGTGGGGGGTTATATTTCCCTAGTGGAGATGTTCTCTTTTCTTATTACAGGGCATGCTTGTCGAAGGACCACCAGGACCAGCAGGACCTGCAGTATGTAAATGTTTTAAGAGTATTTTTGTCTATTTAAAGTAATCATATATAAGATTTCTATTAATTACTGAATGAGAACATTTTAGACTAATTAGAATGTTGAACTATAGAGAAAAACATTTGTTCAGAGGAGCTGGTGCCTTTGAACTGCCTTCTGATTTGTCTATCCAAGTAATACTCTTTAAATTTTGTTTTAAATAATTTTGTTGCTTAAATGATCTGCATCTTCTCAACTCACTTTCATCTTTCTACTGAAATATATAAAAGTAGAGTCATCCTTATTTTCATTGCAGAGGTATAATTATATCTCAACAAATGAAATTACGACTTCTAGGTAGAATGTAGCTGCCTTATCTATACCTTTGTGTGGAGTAATTATCAGATTCCATTGTGGTTTCCTGATAAGGCTGTTGTTGCTCAATGTGTTTATTCTCGGGTGATTGCACTGATAAGACCCTGTAATAAATCCTCTGTCTTTTGTGGAATTAAACTCTTGTCATCTGAAATAATATATGATACTGATGCATTTAAATATGTTTACCCATAAAAGGAAACATATAATTGCCTCTAACCTAAAAGATTTCTACATGTTCAACTTGGCTATCAAATTTTTGAGTTCTAATTTTATGAGTGTTCCGTTTCTTCAGTTAGAACTGGGACCAAATATGACCTTAGAGACTTTACATTGGCATATTCTTCTTTCCTGTTTTTCCTTGGAATGTTTGCCTCCACTCTGAGAGCAGCTGAACTAGCTACAAATTGGTTTCTATATGTTGTCTTTTCACAGGCAGATAAATAGGGCAACTGTTTAGAAGACTAGTGTATATTTATAAAATATAAATGAACTCTTCGACAGGACTAGGGTGAATTCGTCTGAATCTTAATGAGATTAGGAATCTGATTCAGATACGTTTTGTTTCTCTATAGGGTATTATGGGTCCTCCAGGTCTACAAGGCCCCACTGGACCCCCTGGTGACCCGGGCGATAGGGTAAGTGAATGGACATGACATCTCATTACAAATGCATGTCATACAGACAAAAATAATTAAAATGTATTCTACAAGCTTAACATGTTATTCTTCCTGTGTGTGGGTGGGGTAAAGGCAGCATGAATTCAGTGCTGCACAACATTTTAGTTAACTTTTTAAAAATTATTTTAAAGTGAGGATAAAAAATGTGCATTTATCTATGGCATAATTAATATCAAACTTTTATTTTCAGCCAATATCCCTGATGATATGAACTCATGACATTAGGGATTCTGGTATTCAAATTTGAATTCCAGACATATTTTTCCAGGTATTCCCATTTATATTTAGTTGGATGCTGATAGAATGAGTTAATAAATCTAAATTCCACTTTGAAGATCAAATGCTGGGTTACATGCTGAACTATCTCATTTGTGTTAAGTCTCTTCAAACTCTTCTCATACAATACCCTTCCCTTTTTTCCCTGCATCCTTGAGTAGCCAATAACTGTACTTTTTTTTTCTTTTGTTCTTTAGAGGATCAGAGATGCAAATAATTTATACTTTTCATATAATTACAATTTAAAGAATGTAAAAACTTTTTAATTTAAATGTAATGGAGGAAGATTTTTAAATATTTCAGAAATTCTGGCCTGAGTGACAGCTATTTAAGGTCAGAGGACATAAGAAGTATATTGTGCAAAGATTATGAAACATTTTATTTAAAATAAAGTTCACAAGGTTAGTTCTTACATGCTCTGCTTACTTAATTTGATATATCCAGTTTCTTGGAGATATTTATTTGTAATAGTCATTTTAGTTAATATTTTTAAATCCCACCATGTTTTCATGAGACATTTTTGGATTCTGTAATTTACTGGCCTTAAACTCTATATCAGGTGATAAATTCATCTCTTTACACTGTGCCTTATGAATACAAACATATAAATGATCGAAAAATGTAGGAAATATTTTAGTAAATAGGAAGTTATACAATTCAAGCTAGATTTGTTAGGATTTGAAACAATTATTTCTTTATAGAAGCCATTATTTGAACTTACTTTAATACTTCCTTGAAGCCTGTAGAGAATCTATTGAAATAATATCCTAAATAAAATATAATTTTGCCCATATAGAATCAATGTTAACAGTTTTCTAAGAGTTAAGTTTTTGTAAGAAATTCACATGTGAAATGGGCTGCTGCTTTTTTTTTTATATTGGATGAACACTTTGAGTTACAGCATTTTGTATCCAGTTATTTATTAATTTTTGAATTTGCTTGCTTCCCTGCCAAATATGATAGGGTTACGTAGAAGTGTCTCCTTATATTGAAAGCTTATGGACATATACCTTGTATCTATTTGTCACATACTTAAGAACAGATGTATATATTACATATTTAATATTTTCTATATTCACATCCATATCTTAGATTTCTAGACAGCATTGTCACACCTACACACATATACACACTGAGTATATTTCATCAGTAAACATTTAAAGTAAATTAGTGATTATCTATGATTAACATTAGCATGCTAAAATTAGCCATTATCTATGTTAAAAAATATCTCTCTTGAAGATAGTATCTATTGTCTATTAAAAATAGTATGTAGATAAGTATTCTACTAAATAAATATTATTTATGTAGCTGTTAAAGAATACTAAAATATACCTTAAACCTAGTAATTTTTAAATAAAACTTTCATTATCTACTTAAATCTGTTTTTGTCTAACTATAAGAACCAGGCTTGTACTACTTGTTTTCTCATATTACTTTCCCCCAAAATATATGTGAACTCTTCATTTTACACAGTTTTAGGCTGCAAACAAAGTTTGAGCAAAATTTATATCTTAATTGGATTATATACTAATAACCAAATATTATTAAAATCATCTAAAACTAGTGCAACAGAATAGAATTTTGTCTAGGTATACTTACTAAAAACGGATTAAATAAGATGGAAAGGGCAAATGCAAATTAGATACAGTAGACCTATGTTATAAGTTATTCTAGTTCTAGTAAATATTATTATTTTGATATTTATTTATTTTGGTTATTTCATTTATTTTCTTAGGGTCCCCCAGGACGTCCTGGCTTACCAGGGGCTGATGGTCTACCTGGTCCTCCTGGTACTATGTTGATGTTACCGGTATGTTCTTTTTTATGTTATAGAAATGACTTGATATTTTGTCATCTTTTTTCTAAAGATTATCGTTCAACCACATTGAAGAGCAATCAACTAAAAACCATTGTATGAGGTAGAAATACTTGAAATTAAGCAGCATTTGGAAATTCAGGGAAATTTCACAAAACAAAATTCTGATAAGTATCAATTTCTGATTTAAAATTAAGAATTCCTTATTTGATTACACTCTTAGAAAAAGAGTTTTTAATAGTATTTCCAATTGTGGTTTATCCTGAGTCATATTATTAACATGTTTTTATACGTTATTTAACATAGCATTAATATACTATTTACCATCTATTATCTATATAGTCATAAGTAGTATTTATTTGTAGTGTTATTATTCATTGCTCAAAAATTATTTGCTTTACTGTAAGATTCCTTTGTAAAGTTTTTGCTGCCCTGGTGTTTTGGGGAAAAAATGTGTATTTTATTTTTCAATTTCAATGTCATGAACAAAGTTTCAAGAAATAATTACTTAGAATGAAAAATTGATTTGTACTGCATTTTGAGTTAAAATGGAGCAAATTTTATAGAGGAATATTACAGAAGATCTGTTTTATAACTTAAGTACTTAAGAATAGGTGAACAAAATAAATAAATCACAAGGAAAATTTCCTGTGTATTAATGGATATTCCAAAAATTTTGACAAACCAAATAGAGATTGAGCTGTAACCGTCACTGAACTTGGTATATTTGGAATTTTATACAAATTAATCAATAAAACTTTTTAAGCATTTGTGCTTAAAAAGTCACAATTATTTATTCCAGAGGTATAGAAATTATAGCATTTAAAATTGAAACAGTTTCTAGTTTCTTCTTCTACAACCGGTAACCTGTAGTGTAAAGAACTTCCATAAGAGAGAGTAAAAACAAAACAAACTAGATCTCATGATTCATTATGGATTTACTTTGTAATTTTGTAAAATCCCACCATTTTAAGTGTTTTTTATCTAATGATCAAAGCACATAATTCAACATGTTTGACAAAGCTGATTTTGAATTTCTTAATGTTATGTCTTCCAAGTTCCGTTATGGTGGTGATGGTTCCAAAGGACCAACCATCTCTGCTCAGGAAGCTCAGGCTCAAGCTATTCTTCAGCAGGCTCGGGTAAGAAAGGATGAACTTGCATTTCCACAAGATGACTGACTCTGTGTCAAGTATATATGTTTGTACATATGGAAGATGCTACCATTATTAATAGAATATTTACTTCTGAATAGTGTATTGAACTTACTTGGAAAACTGCTAAAATTATATTTACTTTTCTAGTAGTAATGTTTATTAATTGAAAATTATAGTTAGGTAGCTGATCCTAATTGGCAATTATATAATTGCCATTATATAATTCTAGCAATCTTCCACCATAACACACAGGATTTCTAATTTTTTTTCCCAAGAGTATTGATATATTTACACCTAGTGCACCTTATCTATCACATCCAGTTTTACTTTGCTAACTCATAAGTCAATGATTAGTTATAATTAAGAGAATAAAATTTGAAACACATTTGTTCTTAATTTTCTGGATTATCTAAGATATCAAGAGTAACACAGAAAATTAAATTTCTTGGAGATCATATATAAGAAAGGAACCTTCACATTTCTTACCAACCCTAATCTTTATAATCTGTAATGTTTTTAAAATTGCAGTTTATGATTTTTTTTTAGTTTAAAGCTTCCACTACTTGTAGACTTATAAAATATAGAAGTACATTTATGGTTTTTAATTAGTTTCATTGAAATTAGAATATACACAAGAAAGTCAAAAGGATAGACCAGGGAGGAATTGGAATTCGTATAACATTTTTTTATTCATAGTATTGGTTTTCTTTTTCTTTTTTTTTTTGAGACGGAGTCTCGCTCTGTTGCCCAGGCTGGAGTGCAGTGGCCGGATATCAGCTCACTGCAAGCTCTGCCTCCCGGGTTCACGCTATTCTCCTGCCTCAGCCTCCCGAGTAGCTGGGACTGCAGGCGCCCGCCACCTCGCCCGGCTAGTTTTTTGTATTTTTTAGTAGAGACGGGGTTCACCGTGTTAGCCAGGATGGTCTCGATCTCCTAACCTCGTGATCTGCCCGTCTCAGCCTCCCAAAGTGCTGGGATTACAGGCTTGAGCCACCGCGCCCGGCCAAATAGTATTGGTTTTCTTTTTGAGGAATAAGGAAATAAAGGATTTATGATTGGTATGGATATGGTTACCTACTTTCTAACCAATATAAATCACTTTTGTGATAAAATTTTTATTCATAATGATGATGAATTTATGCATGTATTAAAATATCTGAAAACATGAGTGAAAATTGTAATTCATCCTCAATATTTGTTTATGTCTTTCCTAAGTCTATTAATCTGAAAATACATCATTATTTGGTTTCATCATGTTTAAAGATAATGAAAAAGTAAAATATTTGTTTATTAGATTTTGGCATAATGCAAGTCTAAAATTATTTAATATAATTTACTAAAGATTTCTACAACTTATTTTATAAAATATATTATTTTGAACAATTTTAAGGTGATTATTTGAACTTAAATATTTTATGAGGTTATTGAATTCCTCATTTTATTAGCCCTCTTCACCTACTTGAAAAATAGGTAGCAAGCATTATAATTCAATTTTTCAGATATTTAATCTCAAGGATTAAGAAGTATATTGTCAAAAATCTCATGGTGAGTCAGTAGTGACTTTGGAGATCCTACTGTTTTCATCTCGTGCACTTTTCTAATATAATTTTGCATTTATTTCTGTTGTGGTATTATTTTTGATATCTTTGTGATAAATCTAAGTGTTCATCTCTTCAGCTCTCTAATATTCAAAAGTAGCACACAATACTAATTTAACATCTATCAAATTTTTATCTTTTGTACTGTATGTGTTCGAACTTTTCAAGTATGCTAATTTCACATTTCTAATATTCAGTGTAACAATAGTGCATGTAATCAGTTTATTATGCCTATGATTATACAAAATAAACATTCTTCTATAGCATTATATTTGAGATTTGTTAAAAGGCACATATTATCATAACACTTCCTGACCAGTTTTGTTTGATGGTGTCTGGCTTTAGTTATAATTTTTCCTAAATTATTGCTAAAATAATTTTTATCTAAAGTCTCTCAAATTGTGCCTACACATTTAAGAGAAAAAGGCTATGCATTATTCTTGAGTAAATTCAGAATAGTAAATTATCAGATACTAGTTGTTCTAAAATCTAGTTTAACTTTTATTTTTGATTAAATCATAGCAATATATGTTACAAGATTTTATATGTTAAAAAGTTTTCAAAATGTCTGATATTTACCTCTTTTGTCATTCTAGAAATTTGCAGTTCTTCAGTAACCTGACACTCTTTCTAGCATGTAGCTATTAAATCTGTGTTGATCACGTGTTACTTAAGGGTAGCTTGTGCATATTCATCTTGTACTTTAATTTGCTCTTCCAGGAGAATATTACTGAATTTGACATATTTTGTTTTTTAGATTGCTCTGAGAGGCCCACCTGGCCCAATGGGTCTAACTGGAAGACCAGGTCCTGTGGTAGGTTACCCCAACAAAGATAATATATGTTAAAATTTTCAAATTAGCAGTTCCCTGTGCAACTTCTTCCAGGAATTGTGCATATCTCTGGTTGGTGACAATAGTGTATGTTTTCATGCTTGCTGTTGTTTCCATTAAAATAAAAATCCTTCTCAATTCAGTTTTCAGTACATTTTGATCAAAAGGTCTCAGTAAAAAAATTTAAATTGAATAAATAAAATAAAAATGTAATTGAGTCATATCCAAATATTAATTTCTTAAACGATTAGTATCATTCATTTGCCTAACATTCAGTTTCCAAAATGATATTTTACATTAAATCCTTGAGACTTAATTTTATATTAAACAAAATGTTTGTTAAAAAAGAAAAATATATTTGAGGCCAGTGAAAATTATGACAAAATCTTCGGACAAGCAAGATACTTTTTTAAACTGCAGGTTGTCTCAGTATTCCACAAGATGCTTCAGATATTAGAGAGAGTATTTTCTGTTGTAGAAACTCTTGGAAATAACAAAATATTATTTTTTTCTGACTAGCATGATAGCAAGCTAAGATATTTCAAATATTTTTGTCTAAAAAATCTTCAAAGACACTAGAATATACTAATGTTAAGTGGTGTAGCAGTTCACAGGATTCAAACCAGGATTCTCATTAATTTTAGAATAGATGGATACAAAATTTATATTTTAAATATTTGCTTTTTAGTATAATTTTTTTCTACTGTGCTTTCATATGCTCTCACAGACTTTCAAAATATTTTATGAAAATAAATCTTTTTACAGAATGTATTATTCTGAAAGTTAAAATCTGTATTGTACATACTAGACACAGCAAAACTATTGTATTCAAATTTAAATCAAGTGCTTAGTCTTCTAATTATTTAATCTATTTTACTGGTTATATTAGGGTGATAGTTTTTCTTCATGTATTTTATTCAAGATTTTATTGTGTAGATTTCCTTATATTTATATTTACCATAATTTAGTCAAAATTTTACATTTATTTTGCAGGAATATACAGTCAATCATATAAGCTCATGTGGAACATATATTCTGATAATATGTTTCATAGAATTTAAATTATATAATTTAACACATTATTAAATATTTATCATGTATTTTATCATACTTTGCCTTTCCAAAATACAGTAATATGGCAAATTCTATATCACTTAATAAATGAAATAGAGTTAATTTTTAATTATTTGTTAATGACTCCAATTTACATAACAGGAAAGTAAGTAGTATGTTAGTGTATTATAAAATTTGGGGTCAGAAGAATTAACCTAGGTATTGTATTAAAAATAAAAATTTCTGAGACTCTGAACTTAAGACTCTAATGTTGTAGAATCAGAATTAGAACCAGCACTGTAATTTTAATACATGCACCAGATTGATTCCTATGGGCAAACATGTTTGAGAAACAGTGCCATATATGATTTAATTTACAAATATCAGGCTGGGCACGGTGGCTCGCGCCTGTAATCCCAGCACTTTGGGAGGCCAAGGCGGGCGGATCACCTGAGGTTGGGAGTTCGCTACCAGCCTGACCAACATGGTGAAACCCCGTCTCTACTAAAAGTAGAGAATTAGCCGGGTGTGGTGGTGCATGCCTGTAATCCCAGCTACTCGGGAGGCTGAGGCGGGAGAATCGCTTGAACCCAGGATGTGGAGGTTGCTGTGAGCTGAGATCATGTCACTGCACTCCAGTCTTGGCGACAGAGCTAGACTCCATCTCAAAAAAAAAAAACAAATATCAGTCCTAGGATATCTGAAACTCTATTATCCAAAGAAATTTCATTACTTACCTTGAAAAACACAAGGAAATGGATCCATAGAGGCTAACGGCAGCAATGAGCAGAAATAAGGGAGGCACATTAGCGGTTCTTGTTTTCATTAAACAACCATTAAGGGCCAGCATATTTTCCATAGCCTGTTGGCAAAGAGAAAATATTGACAACCATATACACATTCTCAATGTCATAGCCCAAATTGATTAATTTTATCTACTTATCTCTTTGGTATGAAAGTTTCAGCTTCCTTAATTATTGAAGGTAGGTATTGAGAGAAAAAAAATCGTATCGTTTCTTTTTACCATTTACTCTATTATACTTTGTTTCGAAACATGCAAATTTGATGTTTGCATCAAAATGTTAAATTGTTAGTCTTCCAAATATCTTTTAACTCTATAGTCTAAAAAAGTATTCACTAGATTAAGATTTAGAAAAGAAAGTTCTACATCAATATTTTGACATTTGTGCATTTTTCCTATGAAAAATTATTTTAACCACTTGTTTACATCCAGTTGCCTTTATAGACAAATGGAGGACTGTATCATAAAACATGCAGGAAGTATAGAAAAAATTTTTCTCTATTATTTTATTGTCAATGACTGTGTGACATTTTTTAGAATAAATGTTGGAGCAAAATAATTATAATCTGTTGAGTAGGTAGTGCTTATATAGAGAGAATGTAAAACAGTCAATTAATTAAAAATAGTCTGTTCTATAATTGCATTCAATTCAGTGATTAATAATCTGACTTAATGTGGAACCCCAGTTTTTCTCTTGCAGAAGTTTGTTTGCAATAATTCTTTATTAGAAGCTTGAAAGTCATTATTCTTTTAATTTTAAAGATTAGAAAATTCATGTTACTTGACTTTTTGTATTTTGTAGACATCATGTTAATACTTCTTTTACTTTGGAGTCACCAGGAGGCTATAGATTGCTGACATGTTCAGATTTAGCATAATTTTAATCTTTGTCATGCTTTATACAATGTGGTATTTAATGGAATGTGTATGGATTTAAATAAATTAGAATCTTTTAGAACACACAGTGTTTCAACATGAAGAGACTATAATCACCATGTTTATTTTTAATGTTTTGAAGTTTTTTGGGGATACGTGTTGCCTAGTGTTTAATTTTAAAACTCACAACTTGTTTATAAAGCAATTTTATGGTTTGTTTATTTATTTTATTTTATGTGCCAGGTTGTTGTTGCACCTTTTTATTTTTTATTTTTATTTATTTATTTATTTATTTTGAGATGGAGTTTCACTCTTGTCACCCAGGCTGGGATGCAGTGGTGTGATCTTGGCTCTTTGCAAGCTCTGCCTCCCGTTTCAAGCGATTCTGCCTCAGCCTCCTGAGTAGCTGGGATTACGGGCGCCTAACGCCATGTCCACCTAAATTTTGTATTTTTAGTAAAGACAGTTTCGCTATGTTGGCCAGGCTGGTCTCGACCTCCTGACATCAGGTGATTCACCTGCCTTGGCCTCCCAAAGTTCTGGGATTACAGGCTTGAGCCACCATGTCTGGTCACCTTAATTACATAAATGCATTTAAGATATATTTGTTATACAGACTTATTCTCATTGGAAAAAAACATACCAACCTGGGAAAAATGTGTTAACACTATTTCAGGGCAATTATAATAGTATCAATAACACCAGGTTCTTGCCATTTTGTTATTATACAATTCAGAGTCTAAAAAATATCTGAATATAAAAGCAGTAACATTTTGTCAATGTTAATCCTTATAGTATAAATGGATTAAATGTATATCTGATTTGGTAATAATGGGTTACTCTACTACTACATCACAGAGTAGTGATAAATAATGCTTTGTGTATCATCCTATGAGTTCTTATAGTGCACACACAAAAGACAATTTCAATGTGATTTCATGACTTTAGCTTCTGTGCAGTGGTACATAAAATATAGACCTTTATTGCTCACAAATTGGAATGTAATCAATATATTGAGAAGAGATATACTTCAATGCAAGTGCTGGAGAATTTTACTGTGTTAATAAGATAATGCTAATATGATTAAATATATTTTGAATAATGTTTAATTATTTCAAGTGCAATTGGCAGGATAAAAGTAGTTATGAAATTGCTAAATTAAGTGAAATATCTTCACTTTTTTCTATAGGGGGGGCCTGGTTCAGCTGGGGCCAAAGGTGAGAGTGGCGATCCAGGTCCTCAGGTAAGAAATCAAAATTTGTCTTTTTATTCTTGACTGGCTTCTTTGATACAGCATAATTCCTTTGAGAATGCATCAATAGTTCATTCTTTTTTGTTGATGTTGTTCCTCTATTAAGGTATGAGAGTTTATTTTGAAATTAAAAAAATCAGAGAAAACTGATTATGATATTTGGGTGATTCAAGATATAGTAGCCTTCTTTTTTATGTTTGGTTAACTTTGCCATTGAAAGGATGGAAAATGCTTAACTGGGAATCGTGTAAAAACACTGATATTAGACTATATGAAAATGTAGGGGGTTTATTCTTTCCCAAAGTTTGTGAACTTTTTGCTCAACATTTTCTTTTTATAAAATAGATGAATCTGAAAACATACTGCAGTAATTGTTTAGGATTTTAGTTTTCCTTGACTCCTTTAATCCAAAAAGAGAAATGTATTATCAAAGGAAGGATTATTTACACTAAAAACTAAAAAGTATTTGTACTGTTATTTTTGGCCCATGCCTTGGGACTGGAGTTCAGACTACAGTGTTCTCATTACAAAGCTACATACTCTTCAACCTGTAGACCATCTTTTTTTTTTTTTTTTTCCAAGACAGAGTCTTGCTTTGCTCTGTTACCCAGGCTGCAGTGTGCAGTGGCATGATCTTGGCTCACTGCAACCTTTGCCTCCTGGGTTCAAAGGGTCCTCCTACTTTAGCCTCTCAAGTAGCTGGGACTACAGTCATATGCCACCATGCCGGGCAAATTTTTTATATTTTTTCTAGAGTTGGAGTTTCAGCATGTTGCCCAGTCTGGTCTCAAACTCCTGAGCTCAAGCAATCTGACCTCCTGGGCCTCCCAGAGTGCTCGTATTATAGGAATGATTCACCATGCAGGGCCTTTAGACAGTCTTGATTTTTTATTTCTAGAATGAACATTTCACAGTGATTATAAAAATTATTTAAATTTTCAAATGTGGGTTTCATTATTTTCTGCTATGTTTATTATGTGCATATTGTTTTAATTAACTTTAAATAGCATATATAGTTAGTTAAATATGAAGGCCTATGTAACATTTATAGTGGAACTACATTTGACCTATTATTAGCTGTATAATTTCACTTTAAAACATATATATCGATCCCCATGAAAAGTATATATTGACACATTGATGGTATACTGCTACTGAAGAAAAAGATAATGAGAATTTTAAACCTTTAATCTGACATAGTATAGTGCCAGTCAATAATTTGCTTCAGGGATTGCCAAATTGTCCTCCAAATTTTTGTAGCTGATTGAAAGAGAGGTGTACCAGGGACCGTGCTGAATTCTAGGAGTATAGTGGGGAAAATTGATTAAAGACTTTAGCTGTTGACAATCTAAATGGGAGATTCAAACATGAGAAAAGACCATTATAATCCAACATTATAAGTGCAATAAAAGGAGAAATATCTAGTAAAGAACATACAACAAATGAGAGAAAGATGAAAGAAAGGGGATTGGTAAGAGAAGAGAAATGGAATGGATAGTTAAGAGTGTGTTCCATCAAGGGAAATATAAAACCCCAAGGTTTTGAGAATAAAATGTGTAATTATTTCTTTTATTTAAATGTAACCTCATGTCTACATATATAGTTAGTAAGTGGTATTTTTTTTGTAAGAAGCCATTTAGAAAAAATAGGTATTTATTTGATAGAAACCTTTTGTCTTCTGCTTTATTTGAACTTTTACGTGGAAATAATTTTCTTGTGTTTGAATGATTAAGTTAAAGCTAAGAGGACACTAGTTTCTGACACCATCTCTCTTGATGCTATTGAGTTTGTTGATCAAGAATTCTATAATATGGTTTAATTATGATGTTTTGATATAGGGCCCTCGAGGCGTCCAGGGTCCCCCTGGTCCAACGGGAAAACCTGGAAAAAGGGTATGGCTTATTTTCGTTGTGCATTTTGAAGACATCTGCCATGATCATTAGTTTTATTTATTTATTTATTTATTTATTTATTTATTTATTTTCCTTACCTACTGGTAATAAGAGTCACTTTGCTTAATCATGCTGTTGGCATTATCAGGGTCGTCCAGGTGCAGATGGAGGAAGAGGAATGCCAGGAGAACCTGGGTCAAAGGTCAGGAGCTCACATATTTTTATATTCACATCCTGTGTGTCAGTTCACCACGTAAAATTTTATATTTAAAAATCTATTTTCTGAATCTGAGAGAATATTTCACATTTAATGGAAAGACTGGAATTGTGATGATGATGATGATGATGATGATGGTTTTACAGGGAGATCGAGGGTTTGATGGACTTCCAGGTCTGCCAGGTGACAAAGGTCACAGGGTAAGATACATCTATTCCTTTTTTTTTCCAGGGAATGTTATGAAATATTTTAGAATTGATAACAATTTGGGAAATCAGAAAAAGAAGAAAAATTAATTTTAACATTTGTGAATCGACTTAATAATAATGTAATAGGTACTAGGAGGAAAATAGGTAAAATTACACATGTGGTATCAGTGTAAGTTCTTTGAATATTTTTAGACGTTATAATATTTCTTTTTTGCAAGCATAAATTGAATCAGAATGTTTATATACAGGTACCTGGAAAATATAAACAGAAGAGCAATGTGGATATTTAATTTTACCTCTAATTTTTAAATAATTTTCTCAACTTTTTCATTACTTTTTGTCTGTGGACATATACTCAGAAGAAGACATCTGTAGGTAGTTTGTCATTAACACAGTAATATACTAGGCACTATATTATTTTTTGGTCATGATAAAAGCTTTCAGTACAAGTCAAGAACTTGTAATTTGTGAAGGCTAAATAAACCATGATCCTGAACAGTATTCCAGCAGATAATTTTAGTAGGAAATTATGAAGACTGTCTCTCAAAAATAGATCAGCTTTAGATCCTCATATCTTTCTTTACCAGCATTAATAATGAGGCTAAGATAAGTTTTAAGAAAATTGGAGAAGGAAAAAATAGTGAAAGAAAAGAAAACCCTGTGAATGTCTGACAGAACATATAGTGTGTGTCTAACATCTTAAGATCAAGATCTACTTTTATCCATTTTAAAAAAGACCAAATTTCTTTCGTCACCTGAGTTATGCTGATTTAATATGAATTATTTAGAAGTAGAAAATATTTAAGTCAAAGTCACCAAAGTATATCCATATTTAATACAATCATCAGCAAAATAAGTTTCTAAATAATTTATCTCAAAATAATTAAATGTCTGAAAACTATTTAAGATACTTATTTTTACATAAAACTTTTGTATTGAAAATTAACCGAACAATATTATAATTATAAAATATTATTAGCATACTAAACATGTAAAGCCAGTTAAAGTTGTTAAATTATAATTTATCTGCAAAATGTTTTGAGGACAGTAAATAAAGCATATGTTTTCCCTGTCAAATGTCCTGTTTTATTTGGTTTAGATAGCTACCTGATAGACTGGTGAACATTCTACTTATTTCCATATGTTAATCATATTTGTATTGATTTAACAGGGTGAACGAGGTCCACAAGGTCCTCCAGGTCCTCCTGGTGATGATGGAATGAGGGTATATTAATACTTCTTTTCATTTCTTTAAGAAATATTTAAAATTAAAACATAATATAACAAAATCATTTTGAAATGATACATTGTCTAAATGTTCTATATTCTCATTAATTTCGTCAATGACAGGGAGAAGATGGAGAAATTGGACCAAGAGGTCTTCCAGGTGAAGCTGTAAGCAACTTACTTTTTATTTTTAGTAATATCTCTATTTTTTAGGACTAGTGACTGGTGTTACACATATAAAAACAATGGTAAACTCAGAAAAATATTGCAGTCTTAGCTAAGCTAACCAGATAATTGCCATGTGAAAAAAATGAAAAAGGATATATAGAGGTCTTCTTTTGTTACAGAGAAAATCTTAGACAATTGAGGGAAAAATCTCTGGAATGTAACATATTTCCAGCCAAAAATGTTACCTTACCTAGTTTTTGTTGCTGTTTCTTTGTTTTGTTTTTTGTCCTGTCATCAGTAGCTCCAAAATTTATGTACTGAGAAGAAATGAATCCTATTACCAGAAAAAAAAAATAATAATATGTCACTTGGAATATACCAGACATATGGATTATATCACTTTTCTCCATTAAATATTACAAATGAGGAAACTGATCTGGGAATGTTTACTTGAAGTTAGCTAACAAAATAACTAAACTAGAAATAGGCCTCCTAATTTTGGTTTTAAATTCCTACATTCTACCTTGTACCACATTTTAGATCCTTGACAAGTAAATTCAAGCAAATGGGGGAGAAATTAGATTATTTTATTGACTTTTCTAAAGAAGGAAAAAAAGGTGAGCAGGTGCAGGAGGGGAGAAAAGAAGAGAAGGAGAAATCAAGTGTAAATAAAAATAATTTAAGGAACCTCTCAAAAATGGTTTCTGTAATCTGCATATATAGCTACACAGCTGGTCATTTTCTTTTCTCAGTGAATGCTATCTTAAGATGAAATTTACCTAAATGTACAATAAATGAGAATCAGGACTTTTCTATTTGTATAGTATATCTGATTGAATAATAATGTTGAATGCTGTCATTGAAATCAAAAAATGACACAAAAGTGTCATATTGAAAATACTAAACTATTTCATATTTTAAAAATTCCCCAAGTGGTTCCTATGTAAATTTATAGAATCAAAGAAACACAATTTCTGTACTAAAAACTGTTATTTATTCTGGCTTTTGGATCAGTATAAACACTAGATATTTATGTTATGGACATCACTTTCAGTGTGTTAATAAAAGATGTCCAGATATTTTTACTCTAAAAATAACCTTAGGATTTCTTCATTGGAAGAGGCATGTTTTTAGGGCATTTTTTTTTTTTTAAGGCGTGCTTTTTTCTTTTTCTCCTAGGGCCCACGAGGTTTGCTGGGTCCAAGGGGAACTCCAGGAGCTCCAGGGCAGCCTGTATGTACTGCTGGAAACATTGAAGATTTTCTAGGGAAAGCTCGTTATCAACCGTTGAGAGGCCATAGAAGCCCTCAGTAAAGAGCCAAGAGTTTATTGCCTTGTTATATTTGAAGATCTACAGAAGCTGCCTTTCACTTTAACTCATCATTCCCTCCTTTCCTTCTATCTTCCTTTTGATTATCTATTTTACTCTTTTCATGATACATCCCCAGCATGCAGAGGAAAATGTTGGTAGATTGTCTCCAATGTGGACATGGAAAAGAAAGTATAGGTCTTTTCTCTTCTTCATTTACATTAAATCCTAGATGATTTTTTAGTCGATAGAGTAGTATCGTGCTATTAGATTAGTCTTTTTGATTTTCTATTTTAGCATCAAAACATATAAGCAACCATACACCCTTTTTCTTCATTGCAGGGTATGGCAGGTGTAGATGGCCCCCCAGGACCAAAAGGGAACATGGTATGTATGTAGCAAATAGTGATAAAATAACTCATCTTTGAATATAACCACTAAGAAGCCATTTTTGTTGCGAAATCTAAAATATGAAGATTTCTTACATTTTGCTAAGTATATTAGATACATTAATATTTTACAGTATTTTCCAGAATCTCTTGAGGGCAAACTGTTTAGGGATGGGTGGAGATATTTTCCAATTGAGAAGAAAAAAAATCTATTGTGTAAAATAGCCCATTAAGGACTTTTTATATTTTCCTCTGGCAGGGTCCCCAAGGGGAGCCTGGGCCTCCAGGTCAACAAGGGAATCCAGGACCTCAGGTAAGTCTAAGCCATTGCAGCTCCTTTGAAATAATGGGGGGAAGATGCTATCTTTGCATAAGAAAATTGACAGCCTCACAATTTTCTGTGTAGGCCTAGCAATATTTAAAATGTGAATGTAGGAAAATGCATCCTTTTCTTTTTTAAAAAAGTTGAGCAAACTTGCAGAAGCCCCTCTCTTCCCAAGGAAAAATGAGTCATTCAATGTTTAGGGAATGCCAGGACTGATAGCCACCTGCAGGAGAGTTTTGAATAGGATCACATTATAGTCCCTTTGCAAAAAGAGTAGCTTGTGTAAAACTCCTCATCGTGTTCTAAAATTCTTTGGGGTGTATGGGAATATATACAGATTCTTATAACTCACTCTATGTACTATAGTGAGTTAATAATTTGCTGTTTTAAAAGTGCGTTACTGTGATTTGATTTCTGATATATGAAATACATTCTTTTAAATTAGGGTCTTCCTGGTCCACAAGGTCCAATTGGTCCTCCTGGTGAAAAAGTAAGTTAATCTGTTGTTCTAGTAAGGCCTAGTGAACATGTTTGCTTTAGCAATCTTAGGCAGGTGTAAGGTCTGCCTTCTGTTTTTGTTAAGATATCTAGATTGCTCAGCACATAAAGAATTAATCTAGACTTGACATGGAAATACAGTGTGGGGAGAATTCATTCATATGTTCTTAAACTGTGAATGATAAAACTTCAGTTACCATTTAAACAGCTTCTAAATGTGACGTTCTCAGCTATATTAATTTCAGGAACATACGGGTACGAGTGAATATTTTCTCTTTATTTTAGGTCTCCTTTTCTTTCTCATTATTTTCCAGAAAAGTAACTAAGTTTGCTTGTGACAAAAGATTTGTAGGAAGATATAATGAAGAGAAAATTGTGAAGTTGTCATTGCCATCATATCTCATATATGAATGACAAATGATGGTCTTGTTAATAACTCAATGTCTGGATCAAAACAAGAATAAGTCTTTAATTAAACACATGTCTTTTTCCCTGATCTCCACTGTGAGAGTTCTTGAGTAATATTTTGTTCCCTGTAGTCATAGCACATTGCTAGCTGGCTCTTTCCAACACCTTTTTTCTTTCGTTATTTTTGTTGATTTCTACAAACATAACAATTAAAAAAAAAAAACTAACAGCTTTATTGAGGTGTAATTTGCATACTATAAATATTCACTTGTTTTAAGTGCACAAGTGAATGATTTTTACTAAATTTACAGTTGTGCTGCAATCTAACTTTCAGAATACTTATATCATTCCAGAAATAATCCTTGTGTTAATTTGCAGTCTGTGTTTCCACCCCCTCAGACCTAGCCAACAATTAATTTGCTTTCTGTCTGTATAGATTTGAGTTTTCTGAATATTTCATATGAATGAAACTTATGAATAAATTTAATAAATGATTTAATCATATGAATGCATATGTGACCTTTATGTCTGACTTCTTTCATTTTAGGTTCATCCATGCCGTAGTACGTTTAGTAGTACTTTGTTCCTTATTATTTATTAGTTCTTTGCTCCTTATTTTGTTCTCATAGTATTCCATTGATTGGCTATACCAGGTTCTGTTTACTTTTATTTGGCAGTTGATAGAATATGTGTAGTTTATACTTTTTCGCTATTATCCGTACCACTGCTGTAGTGAATAATTGCATACAAGTCTTTGTATCGATGTGTTTTCATTTCTTTTTGGTATATACTTAGAAGTAGAATTCCTCGGTTATGGTAAACTTATGTTTAATATTTTGAGAATTCCACTCTTTACCATATCGATTGTACCATTTTTCCTTCCAAGCAAAGATGTATGAGGATAGTAATTTCTCCACATTCTCACTCGTGCTTGTTATTGTCTGTCTTCTTGATTACGATCATTCTTGTTGGTGTGAAATGGTATCTCATTGTGGTTGTAATTTGCATTTCCCTGATCACTACTTTTGTTGAACATCTTTTCCTATGCTTAGCAGCCATTTCTATCAGGTCTTTGATAAAATATCTATTAAACTCTTTTGGTTAATATTCTCATTGGATTATTTATCTTAATATTGAGTTGTGAGAGAAAACATCAGATTTAAGTAGTTTTGAAAGTACTTTTTTCTGTGGATACTTTGGATATAGATGCAGAGCACTATTGGAAAATGTCCTATGAGTTATGTTAGGTTCTAAAGGTTATTTTTAATATTTAGATCAGGGATTTTAATCTGGGTCACTCATATTTTAGATTAGCACATTATAAATATATTTATTTTACATTGCACTTGACACCTGCACCTGTTAAATTTCTACCGTGATTTTATCATGTATGTACTAGATTGTTAAGAGGAATTTGCTCTTAGAAAAAGTTGTTTTTTATTTATTTATTTTTTGGAGACGGAGCCTCGCTCTGTCACCCAGGCTGGAGTGCAGTGGCCAGATCTCAGCTCACTGCTGGGTTCTGCTGGGTTCTCACTGCTCCGACCCCTGGGTTCACGCCATTCTCCTGCCTCAGCCTCCCGAGTAGCTGGGACTACAGGCGCCTGCCGCCTCGCCGGGCTAGTTTTTTGTATTTTTTAGTAGAGACGGGGTTTCACAGTGTTAGCCAGGATGGTCTCGATCTCCTGACCTTGTGATCCACCCGTCTCGGCCTCCCAAAGTGCTGGGATTACAGGCTTGAGCCACCGTGCCCGGCCTACTTTTATTTTTAATGATAGCTATGATTTATTTATTCTGGCCGAGGAGTCTTCTCTTTGAAAATTTGGTAAATAGTAATGTTTTAATTGTATCATGGTATAATTTAGCATTTTAATATAATTTAGCTAATGTCATATATTTTTACTATCCAAGAACAATGTTTTTTGCTAACTTATTATAGCCTGTGCTTTTATTTTCGGTAAAAATATTTCATAAAATTTAAGTTAATTAACTAAAATAGATAAGATATTATATTGTTTTTTTCTAATATTTTTGATAAATAAACCAAATACATCCTGTGATAAATTGTGATTTCTCCTAAATATTTCCTGTGATTTAATTTCTGAGTTTACTCATATATTAATTGCTCGGTAGCAATTGATGTTACATAACTGTCTTGAGTCCTGTATAAAATAACAAGACACAAAATAAATATTAAAGGGAGGAATTTTGAAGACATAGATAGGAACCTAAGTTCATCCAGACTGCAACGCTGCCACATATTAGCATCGGCTAATTTACCTAAACTCTTAATGGATACTATTTCTCGCAATTCTTTGAGAATGTGGATAACAAACATAAATTGCCTAACATAGTACATAGAAACATTCAATATACTTTAACTACTTTATTAAAATCTAAATATACATTCTTTTAACTTTTTTTTCCCCACCCCTCCAGGGAAACAGCAAACAGTTAACAAAGCAGACAAGATATTCTGCTATCATGGAACTTCCATTCTGAAAGAGATCTCTTCATTTTAGTTTGTTTAAATAACAATCTTGTAGTGCAAGAGTTTTAATATATCTTGCCTATTATTTATTTATTTTATTATTATTATCATTATTTTTTGAGACAGAGTCTTGCTTTGCCACCCAGGCTGGAGTGCAGTGGAGCCATCTCCACTCACTGCAACCTCTGTCTCCCAGATTCAAGCAATCCTCCTGCCTCAGCCTCCCTAGTAGCTGGGATTACAGGCATGTGCCACCAGGCCCTGCTAATTATTGTATTTTTAGTAGAGATGGAGTTTCACCATGTTGCTTAGACTGATCTCAAATTCCTGGCCTTAAGTGATCAGCCCACCTAGGCCTCCCAAAGTGCTGGGATTACAGGCGTGAGCCGCCACCGCACCCGACCTCTTGTCTATTCTCAAATATATAGCAACATAAAAATTCCATGCAATATGTATTACCCAAAAGGTTATTGTCATAAAAATATCACATTTGCTGATAATAATAATTAATGAAATAATTGTTTATATACTACATTTCACTTTGAAGAAATAAAACCCCTGCCTTGAGAGTGAAAGGTAATTTAAATGACAGGCAAAATGAGAGTAAAAATTTTGTGTTTTATGATACTTATTACATGGTGTTAAATTACTTGATTGAATATGACTTTTGCAGACTGGTGAAGAGGGTTGAAACATTCAAGTCCTTTAAATGAGGTGTAATTACGTTTGGTTAAAAAATCTTAATTTTTCAATTTAAAGATTACTTTTAATTCATTTTTTGTTCTATGCTGATTTGGTTGAAACTTTCTTGTAAAACTGCAATGTCAGGCAATATGAATACAATGATTATACTTTACTCCCTGAGAATGGAAAAAGCCCAAAAATATGTCCAGCATTTAGGCTTGCTGATATGTCCTTGACCTTTCTATTGATTCTGAATCCCGGACAATAACTTGATGTGTCAATAATAATGACCTGGGCTCTGGGAGCTTGATAAATTTAATATTCTTAGAAGAATGTCTTCTTTCCTCCTAAGAAAAGGTCTGATTCCCAAGAAAAGATACTGTCACTACCAAGAAAAGGTAGTGATTCTTATCATGTTCCAAACTTAGAAATGGTCATGTTCAATGTGATTTGAAACTCTGTGTGGTTAAACAGGGATTAATCTGTTGAATTGTTACTTTATTATTATCTTGTTGGTTACCTATTAGGATATGTTCTTTTTAAAATAAAATAGATTTACTTTCCTTCATTTCCTATGAATAACTATCACACCATAACCTTGCACAAAATATTTTTTAATTTTTAAAAATAAAAGTGGTATTTCATCAATGTTACTATGTAATGGTGTTTCATTAATGTTACTATGTAATTTTTTGAATTAGTACTTATTAATATTATTGAGGGAAATAATACAATCTTTACCTCTTTAATGATATGAATCAATATATTTCTGACCTATAATACTTTCCTTTTGGTTCTCTAAGCTTCGGTTTATTGTGGTATCGAAAAACTAATTTGCTAATTTTAAAAAAGACACATCTAAGATTATAAGCAGACTAAAACCTAGCATACCTGTGACATGTTAAATTTAGTTTTAATTTATCTTTACGTGGCATTTCCTCCATATAATATATTCAAAAGTTATTTAAATGTTTATTACTTATGGATTGAAGCCAGTGACTCTGGATAAGAATTTCATTAGTAGTATATGTACAAGTTAAAGCTTTTTAAAATTATTTTTATTTTTTTAATAATTTTTTTTCTCTATTTGATAAGGGACCACAAGGAAAACCAGGACTTGCTGGACTTCCTGGTGCTGATGGGCCTCCTGTAAGTAACAGCTACCTGGTCATTAAAATTTCTTTACATTATCTTTAAAAATAGATTTTACATGTGTTTTAGTAATGATTATATGAGGTTAGTAATAAAAATAAATTGAGCCAGTATTTAAACATTGATCTCTCTAAAATACATTTTATCATGTCACTTCTATATTGCAAAATCTTTAATGAGTTCATAGTGGCTTTTGTAGAAACTCATTTGGCACTCTAAGCTAGAACCTCCGCAGAATCTCATATATATATATATATATATATATATTTTACCTCCTCCTTAACCATTAGCTCCAGGTAAGCAGGTCCACTCACATTTTCTTAGCATTTCTATCACCTTATCTTTCCCAATTCTGTTTCCTCTCCTAGAAAGCCCGTCCATCCTCTCCTCCTTTTCAAAGTATCTGTTTCTATGAGTCCAGGTGACGTTACTCACCATTCATAAATGTTCTCAGACATCTTTCATGAAAATACCTCAGCCTACAGGGGTTTCTTTCTTTTCTGGAAATATAGCAATATTTATTATTTCCCTTTAAATAGTAACAAATAATGAAATTGTGTAACCTCTACAGTTATTATTTAACGTTTGTTAAATAATAACGTTTGTTAAATAATAACGTTTGTTATTTACAGATTTTTTTCCTCTTTAAACTACATATTCAGATTTTTTAGTGCTAGGATATAAGATTTCTCATCCTACCTCTCCTTGCTATTGAGTATAATTGTGATATGGCTATAATTTTTATTTACTGAATCTCAATAAGTTGATTATTAACACTGTTACTATTTTATGATCTTGCTATATATTCAGATGTCTCATCCACATGTCTTAGTGCCCCTTTGAAGATGCACATATGATCATTCGATTAATTTGCAAAATATAAGGCAATTTAAATACCTTTATATAATTTTATATAAGTCTCTGAGGCTGGGGATGAATTATTAATGAACAATATATATTATTTGATGTCCTTTTTCTAAGCTCTCTCAAATGCATTATGTATTTGAGGAAACTTACATCCATCACATATAAACTTATTATGTTTACTTACAAATGCCATAGTTTCCAATTTATTTAAAGCCATACAAACTGATGCAAAAGCATTCAATGTTTTTGAAACTTAAAGAGTAAGATCTTAGTAGATTTAATAAAAAAAAAATACTTTCATAGTATTGTCAACTCTGTTTATATAACATCTTATCAGTGTATGTTTTTGCTAAATATAGGGTCATCCTGGGAAAGAAGGCCAGTCTGGAGAAAAGGGTGCTCTGGTAGGTTACAAAGTATCCATCTAAATGTCCTATTAAAAAATTTCCAAGAGAAAATGGCTTAATTTGGTCATCTCATATATACAAATCATGTTCATATAGTTATTTTGGGTATACAAAAGATATCTTAGACTACTTTTAATTTTATATTAGTAACTTTAGAAATTAGACTATGTTCTGTCCTTTTAAAAAATATTCCCATGGTTAGGAATATGTGCACATTCTACATGTGAATTATGTATGGAGTAAATGGTAATAATGTAAAACAATGAAATTGGACAAGAATTACTCAATATTACTGAACTGCTTATGTAACCCCAATGTTATTACTACTTATTACTTTCTGGTAACCGTTATCTAATAAAATGTTAAATTAAGACCAATGGCTATCAAAATATCAAAGTGAAATGTAATATATGCATATTCAATGTTAGTGCTACTTTAGATTACAGTAGCAGGGGTAGGATCATTTTGTTTACATTTGTTTTGAATTCTTTTAAAACAGCTTTAAAATTTCAGCATTACTGCAGAAATTATAAATTATGATTTATAGAACGTTTTATGTAGGTAGACTAGAGAAATAAAACCAGCTGTGGAAGATATATAATTTTGATTATATACTTGATGAAGTGAATGCTACTAATTTATAATTTTCTATTTGAAATTATCAATCTTGTTAGTTTTTCAATAACTGTTATAGACTTTCAATATAGCATATTTTAGGTTAAAAATCAAATTATTAATTTTTGAATTGTTTACATTATTTTGCATGCTTATAAGATTTGCCTTATTAGTCCATTTCAATATCATATTTTTAGTATGAATATATGACATAATACATTTGGAGTGAATAGTGCTAGTTACATGTTTTTTTCATCATATCTGATTGTAGAAACAAAAGTAAACTACCAAAAAATCTTTATCAAATATTAGTAGTAGAAAAAACCATATCCTTGTAGATGATTTGGTAAAATTACAGTATGTAAATGAGTAGTACTTTCAATTTATTATACATATAAGTGGTAATTAATGTATTTCAGGGTCCTCCTGGTCCACAAGGTCCTATTGGCTACCCTGGCCCCCGAGGAGTCAAGGTAAGTGTTAAATTGTTTTCACATTATACACTTTCAATGTGAAATGTTATAGTCATTTGATACTTCTAATTTATTCCACAGGGAGCAGATGGTGTCAGAGGTCTCAAGGGATCTAAAGGTGAAAAGGTAAAATGTGATTGTTTAGGTGGTTTTAATTTCTGTATATTACGTTAACATTTAAATTATTCAACAGACATTTTATTTCTTGAATATATTGAGTGATTACTTAAATACTACACAATGCTAGTATAATTTTGTACCCTTTATCCTCACAACTTAAAAACAATGTCTTATATCTTGTGATGAGGGCTAAATACTAGAACAGAAATTAAATTATGTTACCTAAGAGAATTAATTCTGCATCTTTCTTTTTTACATGTGCTTAAGTTTTGTAAATCATAGAGTTGGCTTTAGGAATGGTTTTGCTACAGGATTTAGATGTTGTCCAGTTAGATGCATAACATATGAGTGTTTATTCCTTTTTTCCCTGCTGAAATCCCCAAAATGTATAAACAAATTCAGCACAAAACAGGAGAGTTAGAAGTACACTAAATCCGTTGGGGAAAGAGGAAGTCTTTCTATATAATATTACACACAAATCAATAGTGTTAAAAAGAGAGAAATAAAAATTAAAACCAGGCAGAAGTGAATGAAATAATGTACCTAAAACTATGAATGAATATGGCATTTTTTATAGGGAATTTATAGATAATTCGCTTTTGCTGAAGAACATGACATTCAGATTTTTTTCAAGGATACATTTAATAGGAGTGCAGAGCCCCAAATCCTTCAAAGATTATGATGAAATGCAACGGGAATGGCATTACTCAGTGTTAGAGTTTAGCTGTGTGCCCACCCAAATCTCCTCTTGAATTCTAATCCAAATTGGAATTCCCACTGTCTAGGGAGGTACATGGTGGGAGGTCATGAGATCATGGGGGTGATTTCCCTCATGATATTCTCCTGATAGTGAGTGTGTTCTTAACAAGATCTGGTTGTTTGATAAGTGTCTGGTGCTTCTCCTTTCTTTCTTTTTCTCATCTATCTTGTGAAGAAGGTACTTGTTTCTTCTTTGCCTTCTACCATGATCGTAAGTTTTCTGAGACTTTCCCAGCCGTGCAGAACTGTAAGTCAATTAAACCTCTTTCCCTTATAAATTAACCAATATCGGGTAGTATCTTTATAGCAGTGTAAAAGCAGACTAATACACTCAGAATCGGTATTGAATTAATTCTTACTACAATGTTTCATACAAAGTTAAAACAACACATAGTTGCATAGTATAAATGTTGGTAGGTTTGGTGAGATATACATGGATATTAACTATTGCTAATATCATACTCATAACATCATACTCTATTAGACTGTTCTTGCACTGCTATAAAGAAATACCAGAGACTGGGTAATTTATAATAAAAGAGGTTTAATTGGCTCATGATTGTGCAGGCTGTACAGGAAGCGTGGTGGCATCTACTTCTTAGAAGTCCTCAGGAAGCTTCCAGTGGGAAGCAAAGAGGGCACTGGCATCCTACATGCTGGGAGCAGGAGCAGGAGGGGTGAAGAAGGTGCCACATGCTTTGAAGCAATCAAATCTCCAGAGAACACACTTACTATCTGGAGAACAGCATCAAGGAGATGGTGCTAAACCATTCATGAGAAATCTACCCCCATGGTCATATCACCCCCGACCAGGTTCCGCTTTCAACATTGGGGATTACATTTCAACATGAGATTTGGGTGGGTAAATATCCAAATTATTTCAAATGCTAATATTTTTTCAAGGACAGTAATTTATTTTCATAGTTAAAATATTATCAAAAGGCTTATGTGTGGATGTGGTACCAATAGGAAATGGCTAACAAAAAGGGACGAATTTATTATATCCATTATACTTTATCTGAAAAAAGCTACTGTTATATACTAAAAGTAAGCAACTATGTTGTCAGATTCATTGTATGAAAAAGGCCATGCATTTCACACTAGCTTACCTACTTAATGGTAATCTCAGTTCATCCTGATCACCTAGATGAACTTTGGAGTACCAGTTGGTTCTCCCTATGGGTTCTGCACACATGGATTCAATAAACCACAGATCAAGGATACTTGAAAAACAAAAAAATTAAATTAAAAATTACAATATGACTGGGCACAGTGGCACATGCTTATAATTCCAGCACATTAAGAGTTTAAGGCAGGAGAATTATTTAAGTCCAGTAGTTCAAGACTAGCCTGGGCAAAAGAGTGAGACCTCATCGCTATAAAATTTTTAAAAAAATTTTGTAGTGATGTGCACCTGTGGTCCCAGCTACTTGGGAGGCTGAGGAGGGAGAGTTGCTTGAGCTCAGGAGGTCAAGGCTGCAACAAGCCATGATTAAGCTACTCTACTCCAGCCAGAATGACAGACTGAGACCCTGTCAAAAAAAATACAGTGTAACAATATACAATAATACAAATTTAAAAAACAATATAGCAACTATTTAAATAGCATTTAAATTTAGGTATTATAAGTAATCTAGAGGTGATTTAAAGTATAAAGGAGGAGGATGTGAGTAGGCTATAAATAAATACTATAGCATTCTATTTCAAGAACTGGAACATCCACAGATTTTGATATAGGAAGTTGGGTTAGGGTCCTGGAATCAATCACCCTTAGATACCAAGAGAAGACTATAGTGTCTCACTGAATTGACAAATGAGCACAGTGGTGAGTCAGGTAGGGTTTAACATGTAATTTGTAGGTTGCCTATATTAAAAATAATGTCTCTGTTTAGAATTTGTCTTGTTAAGAAATGTAAGTAACAATGCAAATGTTTTTCTCTGGAATGAGTCCCCATCAAGGATGTTTAGAGGGGCTAGGCAGTGTTTAAAAGAACAGTGCCTGAGTGGGATGGGGATGTTGTTAACTGCTGAAACTTGTCGGAGAGTTGCAAAGTGACAGAGGCAAATAAAATTATACATGACTAGATATATGTGAGGACAAAGCCATACAGGAAAAAAGAAATAAGATACATTTTTTTGTGTGTGTAGGAAAACATCTTAACAATTGCTCATTGTTTTGAGGGTGTATAGTCTAAGAATATGCAAGTATATAGAGAGGAAAATAACTGAAGTTTTAAATTGGGAACCAAAAGTTCTGGGTTCTTGTTATAGTTTTCCTAGTTACTTTGTCTCAGCCTCATTTGAAGTCTATAAAATAAAGACAATTTCCTAAAACATTTTAAAGATATTTTCAGCTATACCTTTTATTCTAATATACCAATCAAGTAGTAAATTATGTCTTATTATAGATTATGATTTAGTTTTCTAAATTATAGATTTAGAGAAATTTTGTATAAATGTTAGTAGAATTTTTTAATGGTAAGAATTCTCCATATTTTTGAACTCTGTGAAGGATTAAGTCCTGATGAATTATTAATATGCCTTATTTATTTCGTTTTTCTGAGTATTCAAGATAATTGATCATTTATCTCATAAGGGATAGAAGAAAATGGAAAGTTGTTAAAAATTATGATGTTAATTGTTAACCAAAGGTGAAATAGCAAGTTAATACTCAAATTATGATTAAAATTCTCCATTTTTTTAGCCTCAGATTTGTGTCTTAAGCCTGGAGCAACACAGCTCAATAAATTAGATGGCATAGATGAATTCCACTTTTATACATCTTCTAAATCTATGTTTTCTTCTTTTTTTTTCCTTGTCTGATTATTTTAGTACTAGAAATCTTAATAACTTGATATGTTACTTGTTAAAAAATGACATTTGTTGTAAGGAAATACCTAATTGAATCATCTAATTGTTTTTTTTAACATGAACATGTTGAAAACTAAGACATGAGAAAAATAGCCTCCCCGTAGACTGAGTTCTCACTTTAAAAATAAATAAAAAATAAAACTCTGTCTGTAAAAGCTATAAGTGATTTTTAAACATATAGTGCAGTGTTCTGTAAACTAAGCATGGCAACTGTGTAATTATGTTTTTCTCTAGGGAGAAGATAATGAAGACAGTTGTCAATAGCAAGTTCAGTGGTCATTCTCAGCTCTTAAGCCTCTGCCATTGCCCAATCACATTCAGTACAGAAAGCATCCTGCTCCTTATGAGGCCACTTTATGGGCAGGATGGTGAAAATGGCATAGTTTTCTCTTGGAAAAAAGAAAATCCCAGGCATGCTAGAGTTCTTCGAGTATGCAAGATAACAGTTTGAATCTCTTTTTCCAGGATTAGGTCTCATATTCATAAGTACCCAGTATATGGTATTTTCTGGACTTTAATATACCTTGCTAAACTCACACTGAGGCATTTAGTAAATGTTTCTTGAACATTGTGGTTACTGAAGGTCCAAAATATGTTCGGCGGTGGAGACTCACAGGTTAATTCGGCAGGATTCTTGTGTTCGGCCATTTAGTAGAAGGAAAGCAACCTATGATCTAGAAAATGCAGGATGGCATATTGTTGGGATAATAATTATTCAGTGAAGGCCACGAGATGGAGAGGTTAATTTTAGGAGAAATTCAAGACAAAAGACTGACGAGGTAAAGAAGGGCTAGATCATGTGGTGAAGGGAGGTGCCTTATATTGATTATTAGGAATTTGATACCACTAGGATATTTTAAAGTAAAAATTGATGTGACCAATTATGTATTTTAAAGAGGTCATTTTGGCAGCAAGATGTGGAGATATTTGTGCCTACCCTTCCTAGATTTGTTTTCATACACAGCCCAAAATGTTCTTTTCTGAAATTCTCAAATCAAATCCATTTCTACCAACTGAAATACCAACCCCTCCATCAAACCTTCCCTATTAACCTCCTGCCTCACCACCCCCTCCACCAGCACCATACATCATCGTCATTATCATCATTTTGGCGTTCTTCTCTGGACACCCTTTCTATTTCATTTGTGCTAAAATGACTGCAAATGTCCCACTTTCAGTTTTGTTTGTTTGTTTGTTTTGTTTTGTTTTGTTTTTGAGATGGAATCTCCCTCTGTTGCCAAGCCGGGAGTGCAGCAGAGTGATCTCAATTCACTGCAACCTCCACCTCCTAGGTTCAAGCAATTCTCCTGCCTCAGCCTCCCGAGTAGCTGGGATAACAGGCACCCACCACCATGCCCGGCTAATTTTTCTGTATTTAGTAGAGACAGGCTTTCACCATGTTGGCCAGGCTGGTCTCAAACTCCTTACCTCAGATGATCCCCCCACCTCAGCCTCCCAAAGTTCTGGGAATACAGGTGTGAGCCACTGCCCCCGGCCCACTTTTAGATTTTTACTGGTAAAACAAAAACCTCAAAATACTCCACAGCACTTCGAGTGAGTAATTGCTCGATTAATTTTATTGAATACATGAATGATTATTTCTTAGTAATTTGTTTTCTTGAACTTAAAAGATAGTAAGGTTGTTTATGCAACTTACTTGAAAATCCAGGTTTCAATAAGAATGATAGAAAATATTTTCATAGCCCAAATTGCTCCTCTCTTCATTTAGTGACTCCATTTTCAGCATTGTTGCTCTGTGTGTTTAGTGCTACAATGAGCAATTCTACCTGTAAAGGATATTATTAATTTCTATTTTATATAATTAATTTTACCTGAAAGAAGATTGTAAGATACAGAACACATTGAGCTAGAAGGCATTTATCTAATGGATATGATAAAAAATACACGATATAAAATTTATAGGCACAAATTAGTAAATTAAGGGAAAATTATTTTATTCATTTTGTTACTCCAGAGCTCTTGTAATACAAAGTTAAAATGATAATTGTTTCCTTTTTTTTTTTCTTTGTTGTTGTTGTTGTTGTTGTGGGGAGAAGTTCTTGCTCTGTCACCAGGCTTGACTGCGGTAGCATGATCATGGCCCACTGCAGCCTTGACCTCCTGGACTCAAGCAATCCTCCTACGTCAGCTTTTTTAGTGACTGAGATTATAGTCATACACCCACACACCTGGTTAATTTTTTTAAATTATCTTATTTTTTTGGTAGAGTTGGGGTTTTGCCATGTGGCCCAGGCTGGCCTCAAACTCCTGCCTCAGCCTATTATAGGATTACAGGTGTGAACCACCACACCTGGCTAAATTTTTACTTTTTATTTGTTGAACTAGTATAGAATATATGTTTTTATGGGAGAATGGTTATTTCCCTCATAAAATAAGATTTAATGAACATATTTGTGAAAAATGTCCTAGCGTAATTTATAGCCAATAATTGTGAAAAAATGAGATGACAGTGGGGATCAGAATCTGTGGCTGGAGTTGGAAAAGGGAGGAGTAAGTTTCAAAACTACCATTCACATTTCTAAAAAATAATTTTCCCTCATTATCAGCACATACATTTTTATAGCACTATTTTAGGTTACTCCAAAGGACTGATTAAACTCCTATTCAATTCCTTTTATAATGATTTAGGGTGAAGATGGTTTTCCAGGATTCAAAGGTGACATGGGTCTAAAAGGTGACAGAGTAAGTATAAAGAAAATGTGTACTAGTACATAAAATTTAATATATATATATTTTTTCCTTTGCTTATCTTTAAATATAGTAAGCATATGATAAATAAAATGTTTGTACCACCTAAGTCTTTAATCATTTAAGTTTTTATACTAAGATTTAGGGATTTTAACTTTTGTGGAGATAGTGTAGTATAAATTGTCTTTTAGATGCTATATTTCCGTAAGTTCCATAATAAACATGCACCCGCGCACGCGTGCACACACATACACGTGTTAGTATTGTTTATACACAGGACATTAGAAAGTTATGATCAAATTGCTAGAAGTAATTTGATAAGTTTGTTCTAAATTTTGTTCATATATAATGAGCTATGCTGCCTGGAAAGTATATGTGTGCAACTTTCATGAATTTTCATTATATGGTGGTGTTCAATTTTTGAATGTAAAAATAGTAGTTTTTTCTAGTAATATATTATAGAGAACAAACAGAAATATTAGTTATCTAATGCAAATTAAATGCTTTATTGGGAAGATTTATTTTTAATTAATATGCTGGTACCTGATACATCTGAGCAAAGAAGCATTCTATAGAAAATATTTGTTTTCCTAAAATACAAATGAAGTCTCCATGCAGGACTGGGGGCAATAGCATCCATATACAAGTTCTTAAACATTAAAGATAAAAGCCAAGTACAAAATAGAGATATTTTTCTTGTGTTCCAAACAGTAATTTCCAAAGCTACTGACCAATCTTTATTATATTTTTTTCCCTCTCTCTGCAACACAGATGCATTAAAAGCAATTTAGTGTCATATATGGTAGGATTAGACTTTTGTAGATTTTCAAATGTCAGACTGTATTCAGTTTATTAAACATGAAATGATTGATGAAGTCACTTTCAAGCCTCTTTGTCATGAACAAAAACATTAGTAAACACACCAAAGTTGAAAACTCTTGCAATAGATTGTAATTTATGACTTTCAATCTCCAAATGTATTTTTGTAACTGCCTGATGGGTTTATCTTGCCTGCTGCCCAGATAAAGCCTATTTATCAACACAGGGGAATTGCAATAGAGAAAGAATTTGACTCTTTCTCTACACATAGAGTTGGCTGAATAGGAGACTGGAATTTTATTATTACTCAAATTAGCCTCCACAAAAATTTGGAGGATAGGGTTTTTAAAAGATAGTTTGGTGGGCAGGAGGCTAGGAAATGAGAACTGCTGCTTGGTTGAGGATGCAATCATAGGGGGGTGGAAAAATGGTCCTTGTGTTCTGATTCAGTTTCTGGCTGGGGACCACAGGGCCAGTTAAGTCAGGAGTCATTGGTCTGGGTGGAGTCAGCTGGTTGTCACAAATGCAGAAGTCTGATAAGACACCTCAACAGGCCAATCTTATTTACAGGAGTAATTAGGGAAGTTATAAAAATTGTAAATTTCAGACCAATGGCTGGTAATTCTTTACATTGCCTATATTTTAGTGGAATTCACACCCCTCTCATAATTCTAACCTTGCGGTTTTGTATTAGTGTTTATAAAGACAGATTTGTTTGGGGAAGAACTATCATCATTTGAACTATAAAGTATATTTCTCCGAATGTTATCTTGCCCCATGCCCTGTTATGATCAAGGGCAGTTTGAAGGTAAAAGGCAAGATGGAGTTTGTTAAATCAGATCTCTTTCACTGTCATAATTTTTTCACTGTTATAATTTTTGTAAAGAAGTTTAATTTTCATTCATAAGAATGTTGTTATTCTGTGCCTCAGGGAGAAGTTGGTCAGATTGGCCCAAGAGGGGAAGATGGCCCTGAAGGCCCGAAAGGTCGAGCAGGCCCAACTGGAGACCCAGGTCCTTCAGGTCAAGCAGGAGAAAAGGTTGGTAAATGACTTTAAATTCACTGGTACACTTGCAAATGATGTTTCACATCATTTTAAATTCTTTCAATAACTGGTGTCAGAAATTGAGTTCTTAATACATTAAAGATAAAATTTTTCATTATCATTTTAAATTTACAACCATTACATTTACATTTCAATGTAATATTAGGCAACATTAAAATTTGCCTTCATAAAGTATTTCGTGATATGATAAATTTTCTATAATGTACTGTGAAGTTAAATTTTTTTAAAAAGCAAGAAATGTCTATCACAAGTGTTATCACATTATGTACACTAAAGCAAAATATAAATAATCTCTTGTGGGCAGAATTCAGATGATTCCTTTTCTTTCATATAGTATATATATTCTACATATATATATGTGTGTGTATATATATGTCTATATTAAATAGAGAATTCTGTTATTCCTGTTAAATACTCCTAAGAGGTATGATTATGAGATAGACACTTCTTTTGTTACTCTCCTTATTTTCTAGTCCTCTATGCCCTCCTTGGCCATGTAGAATCAGCTACTCTTAGAGTTCTTCCACATTAGATGTTGAGAATTAAAGGATGAAATAATCAATGAAAGAGGATCTACTTATGGTTTTGGACCAAGTAGAATCATCTTTTATTTTTTCCACGTAAACATGCATTTCACATAAGTCTATTAAAAAATACTGGTATTCAGGCCCAACTTCAAGGGATTTTAATTTTAATCTGGGCTTGACACAAGTATCAATATGTTTTAAAACATCCCCAGATAATTCTAATATTCATTGTTTTGAGAGACACTGGGCATTATGTGTTGTGTCAAAAATATTTGCAACCATTACATTCATATTGCAATATAATATTAGGCAACATTGAAATTTGACTTCATGGAGTATTTAGTGACATGCCAAATTTTTGATAATGTACTATGAAGCTAAATAAAAAAATGAGAACAGCCTATGACAAATGTTATTGCATTATATACACTAAAGCAAAATATCAATAATATCTTGCTGGTATAATTCAAATGGTTCCTTTTCTATATGTATATGTCTATATTTTCTACAACAAACATGCCATAAAGAAATTTCATGCTATTTAAGAAAATTACAAATGGGAGTCCCAACCATTGTATCTCAGAAAGAAAATACATGGTATAGGTATTATACAGAGAATAAGAATAAACAAATAGAAAATTCCTCATGTCCTTATGAATCATCTAATGTGACAGTTCTTACAGGGTTTTATACTTTGAAACTTCTGCAGTTTCACACTTTGAAAAAACATTGCTAATTGTAAATTAATGAACACTGTTATAGTGATTTGGCAGCAGAAGAAAAAGATCAGGGAGAAACAAGGCCCTTTGAGACGTTTAAACCTTTTCATTTAAAATGCTCAACGCTAGTGGTTAAGAGGGTATCCTGGTACCTTCCTGTCTTCTTAGGCTCTATCATGTGTAAACGGTCACACAATCTATTGTGATAAATCAGGAGCTTAACCTACCTCACAGTTCCTTTTGTAACATTTCATTAGTATTTGTTAGTTTATTGAAGTTGCCTATCATCCTATTGAAAATGCAAACTTTCTGCCAGAATTTATTTTAAAATGACTCTAAAATGAATTAGAGTACATCCATACATTCTAATGTGGTAATTAACAAAGAAATAGCTTGTGATCAGAATTAGATAATTTTACTTAACTTGAAATTGATGGTATAAAACAAGCTGTGATAGTATATCCAAGGTGACATCATTGTAAGTATGCTTCTTAGGGTTAGTTTGCATATTTTCCATCTAAAGACTACTTATCTATGCAATGCTGATCATGACATGGACAGCTCTTTAGTTCAATCCGTAACAAGGTCATAAACCATACTTTTAATTTTTTGCCTTGTTTCATCTAGTAAAATACTTATTTTTATTTAGAAACTTCTGTTCATCTTTTATCAATGCACATACAAATTTGAACTTGTGTTTATTTTCCATTTTTAGTTGTTCAATGTACATTGAAAATGATACATTATGCTTTCTAATGTTTAAGACAGTAGTAAATAATATTTTATACATGAAGTATGCTTTTATAAGTATCTTATTAAGGAAATGGATGCATGGTAAAATTCCACATACATATTTTATTCAATTCATTTATTTTTATCTTTCTACGTGTTTTTTTTTTAAATTAATGCTTTGTTCAGAGAGAAATTTTAGGGAAGTAAATTGTTTAGGATAATATTTTAAACCATCTGGTGTTTGTTACACATTGTTGGACTTCATTATAACTTAAATTTTGTTTTAACACTTTCAGATTGAAAGGCAACCTCGTTGCACTGGAATAAAATAGTATATTCGATTATCTGCTTGGAGGAATAAACACTCCACAAAAACCATCATTATTAGCCAAAACTCTCAACACATATTATATTTATTAGTCCAGATATTTCAACATGTTAGAGTGAAAGAAGAAATTTGGCTTAAAGTTTAATTCTGAATGTCTTTGCATATCTAGGTTTACTTACTCATTGAGAAAAGTTAAGTAACTCATGATCCCTTGTTTTATATTTAGACTGGGATAAATGAAATAATTTTATCAAAAAGATTTACTCTAGTTGGAGTGATAAAATCTAAATATTGTGCCAGTTACATCAACTAATTTAAAATAGTATTCAATGTTGAAAAAGCTTAGGAGTATTTTTAACCATGCTTTATAATTCACAAAGAAGTGTAGAGTACTCTACAATCTCAGGATTCATGTACCTAAAGAAGGCACTATCACTTATATAATAAAGGTTAAGTTAGGCAACATTATAACATTAGAAATATGTTCAAATCAAGAATTTCCTAATTCACATGAAGAAACTTAATTAAGGTAAATAATGATAAAAACCTGCAAATCTTCCTTTTGAGTGTACAATATGTGATTCTAATATTTAGAAAAAATACTGAAATCATTATGTAAACTTAATTCAACTTAAAATAGTACTTTGATTATTATATATTGTAACTATAGGGAAAACTTGGAGTTCCAGGATTACCAGGATATCCGGGAAGACAAGGTCCAAAGGTAAAACAACTTGATATTTATAGTTTATTAACATTTTGTGAAGACAATATTAATCACATATGGTTACCTTACAGTTTGTAACATCTCTATATTATGATGAGTACTTAAAAGTAATTTCAAAAGGAAAATCATAGAGCATGTGGACACCTGGAGTGCAGGGAGCTCAAAGAACTTAAGTGATTATGGATTGCAATATTTTAGGAGAAGGAGTCATGAAACAAAGGCATAATCAGTACTTCTTTGTAATTGGAACAAGAATGATCCTAATATGTCTGGAAGTTTTAACATGGATGACATTTGATGAATAATAGCTTTTGATTTCCTTTCTACTATCCTAAGGGTTTATATTACCACTTGATTTTCTTTTTTTAATTAATACATCTTTCACACTGTCTGTTACCCTCATTTCCATGAGTATTTTTTTCCAGCGTTGCTGTAAGAAATCTCCACAAACTTATTAACTTAAAGCAACAGAAATTCACTGTCTTACAGTTCTGGAGGCCAGAAGTATGAAACCATGGTGTCGCAGGGCTATACTGCCTCCAGAGTTTCTAGTACAAAATCTGTCCTTGCCTCTCTCAGCTTCTGGTGGCCCCAGACATTCCTTGGCTCGTGGATTCATGACTCCAATCTCTATTCACTTCTTTATCTGGCCTTTTTTCTGTGCGTCTTCTTCTCTCCTGTCTTTTTTTTTTTTTTTTTTTTTTTAGCTTTCCCAAATTAGGTTTTTTATTTTAAATTTGGAAGATCAGACAAGTGATAATTGCATATACAAAAGAACTGTTCATTCAGAATATTTCTGTCGGCCGGGCGCGGTGGCTCACGCCTGTAATCCCAGCACTTTGGGAGGCCGAGGCGGGCGGATCACAAGGTCAGGAGATCGAGACCACAGTGAAACCCCGTCTCTACTAAAAATACAAAAAATTAGCCGGGCGCGGTTGTGGGCGCCTGTAGTCCCAGCTACTCGGGAGGCTGAGGCAGGAGAATGGCGTGAACCCGGGAGGCGGAGCTTGCAGTGAGCCGAGATCGCGCCACTGCACTCCAGCCTGGGCGACAGAGCGAGACTCCGTCTCAAAAAAAAAAAAAAAAAAAAAAAAAAAAAAAGAATATTTCTGTCAAATGTTTATTTTTTGCCTGTTCAGTGCCTGTGTTGCTAGAGAGTCTTAATTAATTCATTCAACAGATAGAAGTGGGATAGATATGTCTTCTAATGTAATGGGAGGAATTTGGTGGTTGGAGAGGTGGTACAGGAAGAGAATAGTAAAGGTTTGACACTTGCCATTGGATTTAGGGATCACCTAGGCAATCCAGGAGGATCTCATTTCCTTGATTTAATAGCCTTTGGCAAGACTTTTTTTTCTAAGTAAGGTGACATTGACAGGTTCCATAGATTTGGATATATATATAACTTTTGAGGAGCCACCACTCAATTCGCTGTATCACTCACATCTCATTTGTGGCTATTTGAAATATACATATTTTAAGTATAAAAAATATGGTTTTAAAAATGCATATTTACCTCAGTGTACTAATTTTTCTCAAACCTACCATAAAACTTTGTTAAGGATGCACTTGATGCATTGAGTAGTTAAATTAAGCTTAAGTGACTTAATATGTAAATGTTGATTATTAATAACAGAGTGGTTATGATATGGGAGGGGGACAGAGAAATGATGATAGTTTCAGGTATATCATTCTTTTAATTATATGTACATGAGATTATATCAATCTATCAGTTAATTGAGTTTGACCCATTTAGGTATAACAGACACAATAGGTATGGCAAATCCTGCTTCTGTAACATTCTTAAACATATATCTATTCATAAGTTTCACATATAATTATGGGAGACAAAAATGCCCTTCTCCCTGAGTATGGAAACCACATGCCCTTGTGTTCCCTCGTTGCCATGTGATAATACTCTTTTAGACTTGCTGTACAGCTTTTTCTTACAATTTTTTTTCATTGAGTTTCAAAAAAAATATTTCCTTCCTTGAGTAGCAGGGGATAAATATAATGCCTTTGAACCCTTCTAAAATAAGATTTATGCCATCTGTGATTTAAAAATAATATGGGCATATTTAAATATTTCCTGGCTGTACTCAGGGCACTGATTAATACTTTTTATCATTTAAATATTGTCTCTAACATACTGCTCTGTCTTTCAGTTAGCTTCCTTTCAATGTCAAGCATTTTCACAAATATTAAGAGCAAGAAAAGCCATTTACTGTATAATCCAGGACCTCAAGCTATCCTTACATTACTTCATGCATTCTAGATCTATTTATTAAGTTAAATTGCAATTGTTTTGTTTTGATTTAAAAACATAGGAAACTGTCACAATATTACATGAATGAGTAGAATTTTATTTTATCAACTTATTTAAAATTCTGGTTTTTCCTAAGTTCTCTGATCAGTATTCTTTGAATTGTTTTTATTAACAAAATGCAACAGAATAAACAGAAATGCTTCCTCCTAGAGGTATCTAACATCTTTTAATCCTTTTACTGAAATGTCTGGAATTTTGTTCTTTATTTCTTCATATTGCTTCTTTTCATAGCTCATTTATTATTTCTATGATAAAAAAGCTTTTAAGTTTCTCTGTTCTAAAATGAAAAACTGACTGGGACATCAAAGATGAAAGATAGCTTCATGTTTTTTTCCTATGTGTAAGCTGATGAATTTTGAATGAATTTAAATTTTTATTTTACTAAAGTGAAATGCCATTACCAGTCTCTTTCAAACAGATTAAGGACTGTAATTTGACATCATATTAATTTCTTAGTAGCTTTCAAGCAGATTAAGGACTGTAATTTGACATCATATTAATTTCTTAGTAGCAATATAAACCATAAAGGTATTAAAAAGATGTAGCACCACATGTGCTATAAAATGATAGCTGTTTCTAAAATGACATCTATTTTAAAGTAGGATACTTTTATGTGTCAGACAGCATTTTAAAAATTTCACGTTTTTAGTTTCACATTTATTGACCAAGCCAATTTCACAATTAATACTTGACTTTATGGCCTTTGTGTGTTTCTGTATAAAAACAGGTAATACTTTTTCATAGAAATTATATACTTTGGTGATAATTCTGTATGTGGAAAAAAAAAAATAACATTTCCATATATTCAACTGATTAATTGGTGGGTTGGTCATTTTCTGTGTTTTCTTTTTTTTTCTTTTTTTTTTTTTTTGAGACGGAGTCTTGCTCTGTCACCCAGGCTGGAGTGCAGTGGCCGGATCTCAGCTCACTGCAAGCTCCGCCTCCCGGGTTTACGCCATTCTCCTGCCTCAGCCTCCCGAGTAGCTGGGACTACAGGCGCTACAGGCGCCCGCCACCTCGCCCGGCTATTTTTTTGTATTTTTTTAGTAGAGACGGGGTTTCACCGTGTTAGCCGGGATCGTCTCTCGATCTCCTGACCTCGTGATCCGCCCATCTCGGCCTCCCAAAGTGCTGGGATTACAGGCTTGAGCCACCGCGCCCGGCCATTTTCTGTGTTTTCTATCAATTTCCTAGAGTAGAAACCCTAGGTAAGAAAATACATTTATGAAAAACAAAATTGGTGCATAGTATCTGTTTGATTAAATGAAGTATCTATAAATATGCTTAGTTATCTCTTCTAGTTAGGACAGAACTGAATATTTGTCTCCCCCCTGTCAAAACTTCTATTTTCATACTGTATTATACACATTTGTCCAATTCCTGCAATAGTCACATAGTAATACTGTGCTAGATGTAACTATCTGATTTTGTGTAGGGAAAGAAAAGAGATTTTGAAAGCTCTTCAAAATGTAATGTGCAGAGATTTTTTTCCCCAGTATGTGAATATTAACACATCCTAACAATTGTTCTCAGGTTGATCACAAGTTAGCTCTATAGGCATGTATTGAAACATATAGGAAAACATGGTATAAAAAGCAGCTTAGCAGTGCATCCTTCCGGTTATTCTTTTGACTATCAGCTGCCATAGGGCATCACTTACAATTTTATTTACCTGCCTTAGTAGCATGGTGTAGGAAATACAAATTGATAGCATCTTACCTTCCTGATAAGTGTGAAATATTGACTACTTTCAAATTGGGAATAGGGCTAAATAGTTACCTTCTGTGAGTGGGTAATACTCTACACCTGGCTATTCTAACTGTACATGCCTGAGAATACAGCTTCAAGACTTCCCAGATTTCATAGTTCATGTGACCCCGAGAAGTTGTTAAAAATGCAGATTCCTGGACCTCACTGCCAGAGAGTCTGTTTCAGTTTCAGTAGATGTGCAGTGTGCCTTGGCAGTCCATATTTTTAGCAACTACTCTAGATTATTCTGATACAGAGGAGCCATGTATCACTTGGAGAAACATTATTTTTAGGGGTATTTCAATGCAAGTGAGTGGATTAAAAAAAGAAAGGAATGTATTCAAGTCTAAGAAGGCTTTGTTATATTTCCCTTAATATATGGGGAAGTTTGCAAAATTTGATGTCTAGTATTCTAGCAGAGGCTAAACATTTTATGTATTATTGCGCTTAATCCGTACAGTGGTTTAAACAGGAAAACCCTCCACTCATTCCTTTTCAGGGTCTCATAATTAACAAGTTGAGCAGCAAGGATGTGAACACTAATCTTCTCTGTTTTATGATACAGTGATGAGGGAAGCTAATCACAATCATGATCAAATAAACAAGCAGATACAAATTTAGGTATATGTATAAGATCATATGGTACATTTGGTTATTGGGGATTATATTGTATTCCATCTGTAAAATGTGGCATTTGTAAATGAAATAGTGCTTTTATAAACTTATTACATTTTTAAATAATTATAATTTATTATGTATCATTAATTATTATTTATTATGTATCATTGTTATTTTTATGCCAAGCATTATTTTTTTTCAGTCCCACAAATTTCAAATTACCTGTAAGTTGTGTATTATTGCCCTCACTTTGCAGAAGAAAAATCTATACTTGATGAGCATAAGTAATATACCAAACTTACTTAGCTGATGCATTTGGCTGATGCATAACTAACGTAAATCTCAATATTATGTCCAGAATTGTAATGCCTGGCTGTCTGAAACAGACTTTCAGCTAGGTATAGTTGTGTTCAAACACCAAATAGAAAACATGGAGGAAGGTTTTTAGTCTATGAATTGATCCAGTTTTAAAAGTGTAAAAATACTCAACTCAAAAGTGGTAACTATAGACGTATGATAATATTAACTCAGGAAAAACATTTTCCAAAATTCCTATTTTGATATTTGACTATTCCTGTTTGTGAAAGTAGAATTTTTCTTTAGAGTTGAAGCAAATACAAAGAATTCTACACTGCAATACGTTTTCTATAAAATGTCCTATAATTACTATTTTATAACAAGAGATGAAATAATTCTTGATTAGTTCATTTACTCAGAAGGTTAAAAACTAAAATGTTTTATCAATTTGTGCTTTCAATGCTTCCAGGATTTCAGATGTCATTGTAAGTTCATTTTTAATTACTTCGATGGTATCTTAAAATTTATATTTTTGATTTAAATATTAACATCTGTGTGAAAATCACTCTGTTCCAAAATAAATTACATCTTGTGACTGAAAACATTAATTGACATGTTTGTTCATTATTTAATTTTATTACTGTAGGGTTCCACTGGATTCCCTGGGTTTCCAGGTGCCAATGGAGAGAAAGGTGCACGGGTATGATATATAAATATAATGTTTTGAACTGTGTGTATAAATGTTCTTAGCTGGGCATAGTGGTGTGTGCCTGTATTCCCAGATATTTGTGAGGCTCAGGTGGAGGATTGCTTGAATCCAGGAGTTCCGGGCCAACCTGGGGCTGTAGCAAGTCTGTCTCTGAATGAATGAATGAATGAATGCATGAATGATGTTCTTGCCTGACTACTCAGTCTCACACCAGAGTCATAATTTACTGTGATATACTGCATATTGAAATTGAACTGTCTTTGCTAGGGAGTAGCTGGCAAACCAGGCCCTCGGGGTCAGCGCGGTCCAACGGTAGGTGCCTTGATTTAAAATGATGTACATTTTTCATATTGAATTTAGTGTTTCAAGATAATTTATTTTTCAAAAATAAAAATTGATTTAGTGCCTTTGGATTTGCCTGGCACTAGTTCGGGTTCATCTTTTGTTCTCATCTGCAGGGTCCTCGAGGTTCGAGAGGTGCAAGAGGTCCCACTGGGAAACCCGGGCCAAAGGTAGCACCTGCACTTTTTCTGTTTGGATGTTACTGCAGGTGTTTTTTCCAGGCAGATGCTATGAGAAGGAATTCAAACTGATTTTTCTTTTGTTTTCTTGGTGCCAGGGCACTTCAGGTGGTGATGGCCCTCCTGGCCCTCCAGGTGAAAGAGTACGTATGATACAGCCATATAATATACAACGAAAATGAGTATTTCTGCAAGTATTTAGATTTCAGAGAAAAGATGTATATCTGCTAATACATGTGCAAGTTTATCCACACAATCTAGTCTGAATTTAAAAATGTTTATCTTTTAATTTATTCCTCTTTACCAATAAAAAAGCTTAATCAATATGTTCTACTAATTTTGTTATAGAAATGAGAAAAAAATGTGTGTAACTGGGCTAAGATATCACTCTTATAGTCAAGACAAAAATATATATTTAAAAAATTTTAAATACTCTTAAAACGTCTTTGCTCTCTTCTCCACTCAGCTTGCTTTCCATATTGATACTCATTTTGTTCACAGAGCTGGTATATTATGCTGGTAAAAAAACAAGCTACTAGTAGCCATTAAGCCAGAATCAATATACATTCAACTCAAGATAAAACATCTATTCCAGTAAATAGAAAAACTGTTTGGTAAATTGATTTTAGATTGATATAAGAGGTAACCAAATCATATGAACAAGCATGCCCTTTGTTTGGATTTTTTGGCAAAATATAGCATTTTTATAGCCAGATGTTTAAAAAGGCTATCCTCCTGATATAAGTTTAAATATTAGAATCTGTATTCCTTTAAGAAATTAGAATCATTTCTTCATATTCTATAATAATTTTCAGTAGTATGGAGTCAGGTTCATATATTTTTGTATATTATTATTTGAAATGTATAATAGGCATTTTACAAAAGGCAGAAACACCTTGCAATGCATAACTTAAAACTGAAAATGAATAATTTTTATTTGAGTAGGAGCAATGAGCAAAACTTGAGTTTTTATTCGTGACGAAAATGGGAGTAGATAACACACAAGAATAGACATTTAATTAGAGTTGCATTAAGTATTTGGCTCATATTTAATTAACTTTCCACTAAATGTTTCTCACTCTTGATGAACTGTTCCCAAATTAGGTCTATCCTGTAAATTTGGAGCTCATAAATAATACACTCATTTGAAGTATTTTATGGTGAAAGTCATTTTGATAAGATACATTTAAATTATTTAAAATGGCTAAATAATTAAATGGAATAGAACAATTTAACAAAAAAATAGCACAACTGTGAGTTTTGTTTTTAGAGCACCACTGATTCTCTCATGCATTTGGTTTTGTCTTCCAAAATGTTATGATCAACAATATTTCCTTACAAGTGAATATGCTTTTGCTGATACTGCATTTTAATTTGAAAAATAACAATACTGTCATCCAACAGTACAATTACTTTTAAAATCACTTTGAGAGTAAGAAAAGTACCTCTTGAGAATTTTTGTTTTGTTTTGCTGTTTTAGTAATCTAGGTGGATTTATTTTCAATAAATATTCATATATGTTTTCAATATCTATATAGGAAGAACATATTTCTTATGTTCCTTGTAGTTAATGAGACATCTCACCCCAAATATGCCTTCATTTTCTGCCAAGAATTTTTAATTATCTTGAACTATTTAGTTCATGTCTTAAGCACACAGTTGAAACATGGCAAAGGTAATGCCATAAAATATTTTCTTCAAAATATATGAGTTGGGGAAAGTTCAGGGAATTAATTCTGTAGTACTATTGGATTAGAAAATGAAATACCTATTTTTGCCCATTTCAAAGGACTCCCTAATTATCATTATATTTAATGATATAGTTATATATGGCATGCATATATATATGTATACATAAACTTTTATTAAGATATTCTACAAATGAAATATAATCCTGCATAATCATAATTTGCAGATCATGTATGCTGGTTATTAAAGGTTAAATATAGCTGTTAGGTGTAAAGTTACCAAATTAAGTGAAAACAAAACAAAAATGGAACAACAGAACCAAGACAACTAGATAAATTTGAATTTTATATAAAGAATAAGTCATTTTTGTCATAACTAGGTCTTTTGTGATATTTAGGATATATTAAAAATTATTCATTATTTATTTAAAGCTCAAATTTAGGCACTTTTTATCTGGTGATCTGGTTTCAACACCATCTGTACACTGAGTCATTATGGAACTTTTTAAATCCCACCTGGAAACGATTTTGATTATTACACAAAGAATATGCCAGCCAGGTGCGGTGGCTCACACCTGTAATCCCAGCACTTTGGGAGGCTGAGGCGGGTGGATCACCTGAGGTCAGGAGTTCGAGACCAGCCTGGCCAACATGGGGAAACCCTGTCTCTACTAAAAACACAAAAATTAGCCAGGCATGGTGGTGGGCGCCTGTAATCCCAGTTTCTCTGGAGGCTGAGGCAGGAGAATTGCTTGATCCCAGGAGGCGGATGTTGCAGTGATCCGAGATCATACCACTGCACTCCAGCCTGGGCAACAGAACAAGATTTCATCTCAAAAAACAACAACAAAAAAAGAATATGCCAATGCTTGCTGTGAAATTTTATGAAGACTCAATTTTTCATTTTTATTTTAAGTAATGGTTTTTGAAATGTTTCTTTCTTAAAATAATTTAAATTCAAATTGCATTTGAAAGGCAGCAAAATTTTAGAAAGCAAAAACATAACATTTTAAGAAATCAGGAAAATAGAATTTGCTACATAACCAAAAGAATGCTATGTTTAAAAAATTGTACTTAAAATGAGTTTTTAGGAATCGTCATTTCATAGTTTAATAAGAGTTTAAAATTTTGTAGTTCCTAAAATTTGCCCAGTAGTTTTGGTAGTTTCATATGACATCTATTTCTGTTAACTTTATATATAACTTTGAAGATATTTTTTTAATATCAGATGCTGGTAATAGTAAAAACTTGTGATGATTTCTGAGCTAACATTGGCTATGAATGGTAATGAGATTTTTCTTGGGAAGCCTAGATTGATAAATAGAAAGAGTAAATTCTGTTGAAGATCAACTTCAGTAAACTATTTTTGATTAGAAAAATACATAAATCCTACCCTAAATGTATTAGTTAACACATTTTATTTATGTTATCTTTCATAAATCTTCTTAAATAAATGTAACTATTATGTTCTGGTCATATGGAGGATTATCTCTTACCAATTGCTTTTTTTTTTGCCAACAATGGAGTCACTCTGATGGGACTTACTATGCACTTTAAAAATAGGTAACTTTGAGAGATGAGTAATATAATTAATTAAAAATCAAGCCAAGAATGATATTATAATATTTTATTTGAACTGAACATTAATAACTACACAATAAAGTTATTTTAACCTTATCTACAAAAGAAATTTATACATGAGTAAAAAATATATTGACATCATCCAAAATAAATATATTTTAGATATGGAGAATAGTTAATGACATCTTCTGTGGTCTTTTTGAGATAGTCACATACTTTCTCTTTTAGTGTTAGAATATATGGCTAGATACAGAACAGGGATGGAATAAGTTATAAAACAGTTTTTTTTTTTTTTTTAAGAGGGGCTGTGGAATTGAATTGAATCAAAATATCTTCCTTCTATGAATGTTTCTAGCCAATGTTAAAAGTAAAGATGCTGCAGAACTTCTCAATACTTATACGTTCTATTCACTTTTAATTCATATGAATTCTAAATATTTACAGTGTTCCTGAGGTAACATTGATGTGATGTGTAGTTTTGAGTAGAAATAGTGTGAAAAATTATCCATTTTACTTTTAGATTAGTAATTACTATCATGTTGTATTACCATAGTTCTGCCACTGTGATGAAGAAGCTGTACAATACGTTGTATTTTATCAATATAAATAAACCTCAAAGTATCAAGATGCATCTTTTAAGGCATATTGTTAACTTCTCCCCACTGCTTTTTATTTTCAGGGTCCTCAAGGACCTCAGGGTCCAGTTGGATTCCCTGGACCAAAAGGCCCTCCTGTAAGTGTCAGAGCTTCTCTTTCTCCTTCTTTATTTGATATTTTTACATTTTTGAGAGTCACAGCTTACATTTTAAATATTTGTTAGATAGGATATTGATAAAATCTCTAGAAAATTACAATTGATGTCAAAGAAAGTAGACATTTTTAATTTATGAAGTTCGTAGATTGTTTCTTAATATAATTTCAATATCTTTCATTAAGTATTTTTTGATAGTATACCAAAGACTAGAAAAACATGAATATCATTCTCTCAGCTGCTCCTTTACTGCAATGAACATAATTGATGACATTACAAATTGTTATCAACTCTTAAATATTTGGTATATTAGAATTTATCTTTGTCTTCCATCATCAATATAAACTTCTTCAAATATCACTTCCTAAATCCCTCCAACATTCTGATATTACTTAAGTCATGCTAAAATGTATTATATTAGTATCATGTCTGTCACTATAATCTATTCTTTTTAGAAAATGTAATGAGAATTCTCATTAAATCATATTCCTTTTATTAAATATGTTTAGAGCAACACTTGAATGTTCATCAGGCATCTTCATAAAGTTAATTGAAATACTGTGTTTTCATATTTAAGTATTTGTGGAGACATAGAACATGCTGGGGTCTTCTTTGTTTTTGTTTGTTTGTTTGATTGTTTGTTTTGCAACCTCATCAGTTTCTTTAAGACAGCCGGAGTCAGCTTATCTACCTGTCTAGGACAGTGGTTCTCAAATGTAATCCCTGGCCCAGCAGCATCCACAGCTCTTGGGATATTGTTAGAAATGTTGTCTCACTGACCCAATCACAATTCTGGAGATGGGCAAGGAAGGGCCCAGTCTCTCTTTTAAAAAACCCTCTAGACAGTTCTGATGCATGTTAAAGTGTGTGAACTACTGTGCTAGTCCAGATGAACAATACTACCCACACTTTAATGTGCACACAAATCATATTGGTGAATTATTTATTTTGAAATAATTAAATTTCAAATATTAAGACAATCTTTAACTTTTTACAATAATTTTAGACACTGTTTAAATTATTTTTTTACCACTGAACAGTTTTGCATTATTCCTGCAAACATATTAGGAAAGTAGTGTTATCTGTATTACAACGTTATAGAAAAATCAATATATATGGCTAATATTAAATATAAAGTAATCTTGATACTACCTGTATATAATGCTTACCTACTATGTCAGTTTTGCTCCAAATGTAACATGAAGACTCTGCAAAGTTTCACAGAGAAATGAAAACAGTTTCAAAAGTCACTGTATGTATTTATTTATAAACATTCTCATAATTATTTTTAAGCTGTGTTAGTATTTAGCAACATAAAGTTTAGTGATGTATATAACCTCAGTATTGTACCATTTGTGTTTGTATGCATTGTTGAGAACTGCTTGACTCATGTAATACTGTTTCATTGTCAAACAAACCCATTTGACTCATTTTTTTCTCGGACTTTTTCAGCCCATTGTCTTATGTATCTTTCAACAAGTTTTGAGCCATTGATCGTGCATGTGTTTTGTCTCTAAGAGGTATCAGAAGCATAATAAATGCCTACACTTGAGAAGCATGCGTTCTAGTAGGAGAGACAAGACAGGAGCATTGCTTTCACTAATAAACAAAATGATTTTTATACTATGTTCCTCTAACAAACGAGATATTAGAGCATGAAATAAAAATACCTAATTTCTCTAGTATGCTGTTTTATGCTGTTTGGGATAGAAATGGCTTCATCTGTTTTATATAGAAAGAAGAAACTGAGGTGGAGAGATAGAAAAATATCTTCCTAGGCCGGGCGCGGTGGCTCAAGCCTGTAATCCCAGCACTTTGGGAGGCCGAGACGGGTGGATCACGAGGTCAGGAGATCGAGACCATCCTGGTTAACACGGTGAAACCCCGTCTCTACTAAAAAATACAAAAAACTAGCCGGCCGAGGTGGCGGACGGCTGTAGTCCCAGCTACTCGGGAGGCGGAGGCAGGAGAATGGCGTGAACCCGGGAGGCGGAGCTTGCAGTGAGCTGATATCCGGCCACTGCACTCCAGCCTGGGTGACAGCGCGAGACTCCGTCTCAAAAAAAAAAAAAAAAAAAAAAAAAAGAAAAAGAAAAATATCTTCCTGTAAATTAATTGGTTCATCTCCTTCATCATATCAGGAAAAAATCATATATATATGATGTATATTCACAAAGACATATATACACATGGATCTAAATATTCCCTTCAGATTCTGTTAGTCTCATACTCTTATCAGCATATTTTGGGAATATGCAGCCATCCATTTTAAAAAAATATTAACTTGAAATGATTAAGATTTATAGCATGACTAGTATGAGAAACGATCTATTTAGAATAGAAAAAGTCAAAACTCAGTGCCAATGAGAAGTGAGAAAACATCCTTAAACCATTACTTACAAGTTTTCACAGATTCCCTCGCCAAATCTGTTCCCTCTGTCCTGTACCAACTAGATCAAAGGGGAAGCCTATTTTGATGAAAAAAATTATTACTTTTACATAAATACAATGAAATTATTTGGTAATTAGTCTGCTTATTTTATGGGTTAGTAGTTGGTGGCCATTATGGTTATTTAGGACTAACTGCTTGATATTGAAAGTACATACTTAAATCAGGAAATATGATAATGACATCAATTCTTTTTTTCTTTTTTTATTTTTCTTTTTATTTTTTGAGACGGAGTCTCACTTTGTCACACAGGCTGGAGTGCAGTGGTGCGACCTCGGCTCACTGCAAGCTCCGCCTCCTGGGTTCACACCATTCTCCTGCCTCAGCCTCCTGAGTAGCTGGGACTACAGGCACTCGCCACCATGCCCGGCTAATTTTTTTGTATTTTTAGTAGAGGCGGGGCTTCACCATGTTAGCCAGGATGGTCTCGATCTCCTGACCTCGTGATCTGCCCACCTTGGCCTCCCAAAGTACTGGGATTACAGGCGTGAGCCACCGCGCCCGGCCAATAATGACACCAATTTTTAATGCAGTATATTAACACTACTCCCTCAGACTATCTAGGAGAGCCATTAAATATTATGTTGCATTCTTCCCAGGATGTGATTGCTTAGATCTAAGATTGCTATTTTAAAGTATTATAATATTTTGCAATGAATGTGTTATCTATGTCAGCAAATAAGAGATATTTAATCTTGTATTTACAGCTCTGTTAAAAAAAAAAATTAAGTCTTGTATTAATGGCAAAGTACATCATTTAAGAAGCACTTTAGTATGGTGGGAAAAAAGCCAGGCATACTTGATGTCCTTCAGCTGTCATACTCTCTGTAAAACTTTTATTATTGCCCAAAATTGAAAGCAAGTTTATTGCCAAATGTGTCAAACCAGTGATAAGGCACAGAAGTTTTTTGTTTGCTATTTTGTAAAACCAGACCTCAATGAAGTCCATTACCAATTAACCAACTACTTACTTCTGTATGTCACCTCCAAACTGAGGGCAAAACTAAGTCTTAGCATTAATATATACCTAGTGATTGATACAAGGGCATGTAATATATGTTTTTTAAAGAAGCCATGGTTAAATGACATCCGAGAATGTTTTGGACCTTTGGTTAAAAACACCCCAATTTTGTTTTTTGAAGAAGAGGATGGCAGTGGTAGCCCTGGAAAACCTGAACAAGTCACTAAGCAAGTCATGATGTTGTGAAGTAGCTTAACGGTTTTTAATTAGAGTTGTTAATTTACAGGGCAACCAGGATGTCAATACAGATGACTTAAGGGACAGAGATGGTTCTGGCACCGCCAAGAACCTTTCTCCTGGAGTAGCTTGCCAACCTGGAAAAAGTCTCACTCAGTTGGAAGAAAGCTATTTGAGAAAATGATATTTTGGAACAAAGCCTGTTTTTCATACTCACTCTATAAGAACATATATTAAAAAGAGATGTTCAAAACCAATTTTATTTAAATAATTAACATACAGTGAAAGGTGTACCTGTTGTCATTAAAAAATATCATTATTAAAAGAATCATTTCATTCATCTAGAAGGGTGAGAATATTTCTGTCTCTACCCATTGACCATGTTTTGAAATTTGAACTTGATATGTAATGGTTACTGAGTAGAATGAATAATCCATCAGGCAGTCTACAGAAGCAATCTCTTTCTACTAAGTATTTAAAATATAGGACCCTCACAGACTTGTTCACTTAAAGTCTGTAGTTATTCGCTTCATTTATTTCTTAAACCATGACAAAGACAGCATCCTTTATAGAAAGTGATAGCAGCAGATTTGCTCTGCGGTACTTCACAAACATTATTCTTTCAAGAGGACATTTAAGAAAATCTACTGGGAAAAATTTGTCCTGACAACTTCTAGAATTGAGTGTAACGCATTGTTTCCTTTACTTTGAAAAAAATTGAGCGGTAAAATGCCATTGTTTGTTTGAGTTTGTATTTATTTTGCATTCTTGTTTTTTGTTTTGTTTTGTTTTGTTTTGAGATGGAGTCTCAGCTCTGGAGTGCAGTGGCACCATCTAGGCTCACTGCAACCTCTGCCTCCCAGGTTCAAGCGATTCCCCCGCCTCAGCCTCCCAAGTAGCTGGGACTACAGGCACGTGCCACCAAGCCCGGCTAATTTTTTGTATTTTAGTAGAGACCGGGTTTCAGCATGTTGGTCAGGATAGTCTTGATTCTCTGACCTCTTGTTCCTCCCGCCTCAGCCTCCCAAAGTGCAGGGATTAGAGGTGTCAGCCACCCGGCCCGGCCTTCTTTTGCATTCTTGTCAGTTAGAAGCTCGGATTACCACTAGAGGGCACTATTTCTCTCTGTTATCCAAGTTTTGATGCGAATTAAGAATAAATCACCAAAACGGTGGAAATATTCATTTGTGAAGTATTAAGGAAGTAATATTTTTCACAAAGTGAAAATATAAACCTTTGCAAATATTCTTTTACAGATGATTGATGCAAATGAAATATATTTAAATGTAAAATATTCAGAAAAAGGTGCCACTATTTTATTTTGGTTGCAGTTATACCTACAGAATTACATTGAAGAGATATGTGTGCGTATTACCATATATAAAATCAACAGAAGAGCAAAGTAAAATATCTAATGAAAATATAAAAAGAAAAGACAATTTTCTAACATATCACATTTAGACTATAAAATAATTAAATAAATATTTATGACATGTGGTATTCAATATTTGTAATTTCAGGGACCACCTGGGAAGGATGGGCTGCCAGGACACCCTGGGCAACGTGGGGAGACTGTAAGTGACCTTGTTACTCTTATTAAAAATTCCCATCTCTAGCACTTCATCAGTTCATAGAAAGCTACTTTATTATGAACATTTCAATTACTAGGTTGAGAAAAATGGAAAAATTAATTCCATTAAGTCTTTTGTTGAAATATATACATAAATTAGTAAATAGACCCAAGAAATATATTTCAGGAAATAGGATGTTAGTTGATATGATTGTTCTTACTGTCAATAGCCGCATTTTAAGGATGAGCTGATGGAGAAGACACTATTAGTTTTTGGACATTGCCTCAAGATTGTCCCTCTGACTCTTTTCACTGAAGCCTGTTTACAGATACATTCCACTCAAACCCATCATCTCTCCACTCTCCAAAGGCAACAGATTACAAATAGTCGTGCACAGAATACAACATTTTTTAAATCTAGAACTAAGAGATTAAATATTTGCTGATATTGGACCCATTAGCTATAATTGGTTGGGAACTATGGCAAAAGCATCCTTTCATGTGAAATAGGAAAAAGTAAATCAGAAATGGTGACTAAATTTTACTGAAAAACTACAAATAATATAAAAGTAAACAAATCTGACTGAATAACTTACCATGTGTATAACAATTTGGGCGGAGAGGAAACTGGCAGCTCAGTGATGGTTTGAGGATCCTGGTGAGCTCATTTATTTTGCTCCTGTTAAAAACCAGGCATCTGGCTATCCCAGTGGATTGTCATTCTGGTCAGAAATCATCATGGGTTAGCATGTCTCCATGGAATCAGTTCTTGCTTCTCACCAATGATTACTTTTATCCAGATTTCTCAAGGAAACCACAAATACAGACTACCTTTGCCTATGCGGTTGAAAATCATGTTAGGGTATTTGGCCAGCCTGAATACATATTGGAGTTGCATAGCAGTGTCCTATAATAAATCTGAAATCTGAAAAGATTATGATTTTTCTGCTATGGAGGAAAGAATCTGTTAGCAGCCACCCAATTCTTGCCTTGCTTACCATGTGGCAATTCTTAGTTTCACTATTTCTTAGCTTTAGCCAGATGGGAAACTTTGGAGTCTTGGACTTCTAAAGCAAAGTTGAAATATGATTTAGTGAGACCAAAGAATAAACTGTTTGGGTATCTTCTTGGGAAGGATATCTATATGAGGAGCAGAAATAAACTTTCTAAAGGAGAATCAACACTGAATTTACAAATGCATTCTCATTCAAATCTTTCAGCCAAATCATTTTTAATGAAATCATTGTATAACTTCCTGGGAATAACTATAGAATATTCCAAAATGTCTTCTGGGGAAAAGATATCTAGATAATTACTGTTATAAAATTCTTTATGTCTATGATTTAATCTGGAGCTTCCACTTCTAATGAAAATACTTATATCACATATAACATTGAGATTTAAACATAGAAGAAAAATAGCATAATGTTTCTAGAATGAATGTTCCTGTTTTGTAGTTTTTCACAGATTAAAGCCAGGATTATTTCTGAAAAATTATATTCCCGATTTCACATCCACTTTAAGGGAATAGTGAATCACCCTATAGCCCCAAACCTTTCTCACTTTGTTCTCTGCTGACCCAGATTCAAAGGACTACCTTGTACAAGAGTCACAATCTAAAGTGGGCATTCTTTGTCATATATTTACTATTTTATTTCAATGGATAAATTTTTAAATGATATTTGAAATTTGTCTCCAGGCAGAAATCCATTAATTAAATGTTTATTCTGACATCTTACATTCATTTGGGTTGTTTCAGTATAATAGAAACTATTCCCAATTTTTCCCGGTGGCCTTAAACAGCTTCAGAAATGGTTTCTATTATATTGAAGTGACCCAAATTTGTCTCAGAAGCATAATGCCAAATCCTATATTGGTCCTAGAATTGGCTTAGTCTTTTAAAGATTATCAAAATAGGAGTCACATTTCTGATGGATCTTAACAGCACATTTTTCAAACTACCTATGAATATGTCAAATTAATTTCCATTTTCAGCAACTTTGAAAAACATAATTGGACTAGCTATTCTAAAATTAAGTGGCAAGTGTAGTCTTATTACATGACAATATTGAACAAGCACACCTTATTGTGAACTGTAAAAGTTTTCCTGTGTAGTTTGTTTGTAAGATCCCCAAGATCAAATGTTTTAGATAGTTGCAAACAGTCTGAATGTTTTGAATGAGCAGACATATGGGCAACGCTGTCTTCCAGCTTTCCCAAATCCATCACTCACACACATGGTCTAGCAGTCAAAACTTCCTCTTTCCCCTTAAGATGTATGAGTGCAAGTCTATGTTGTAATTTTGTCCAGATTTTCTGCAATTAAATATTGATTTGTAATCAAATACATTTAATTAATCATTTTTGCAGTATTTTGTTTGTGTGTGATTCTTGCTCTCACAGTTACTAAGACAAAAAGCTTTCTAACACTTTTTTTAAAAGTTTGGAATTGCCTTTATATCTTCCTGTCCAATTTAGTGATTAAAAATTGGAAGAAGAATAACCCAGACAGAGGAAACAGGTCATACAAATATAGGATGTGTGGCTATTCAGAAAAAGGTAGGAAGATCAGCATGGCTAGAATTTAGGATACATTATCAAAGCAAAGGAAGTAACTGAATTCACACACTGGGCCCCTATTGGCTAGAACTTTGTCATCCGTATGTTTAAAAATGAATTTATTATGTTTGGTTTTGTGGGTGATGATTCTGGCTAATGTAAACAAGTGAGTAAACCTTATTTGAAAAACTCAGCAATGGTGAAGGAAAGAGGTGATTCTAGTCTGAATAAGACAGGTCTACTAGGATAAGTGAGAAAAAGCTGTATTTGAGGGAGCTTCTCAGGTGACGCATTCAGATGAAATAACGGGTTAAGTATGGGCACTGAAGAAAAGCCTGGGATATGAAAACACTCCATTATAAAGGCGGGGAACACAGAAGGAAAATCAAAAGAGAAGATACAATCAGCAAGTTCCATGTTAGGAATGTTGAAGAGAGAGCATGATATACAATTGGAAATTTCTAGTAGGCACTTACCGTGCGAGTTTTAGGGCTCATACTGATTAGAGGTTTATAAATAGTTGGGAGTGGAGGAATTCATCAGCACAGAGATGGCAATTGTGGTCATGGAGGTTGTTGAGATAATGCAGGGACACACATACATATATGTGCACGTGTATAAATGTGTTTATATATCTGTGTATGTGTGTATGTAAATCTGATAACAGATTTCCAAACCAACTAGTTACTGAAAAATTACAATTAAGTGACTAATATAATTATAAAATGCTAAATAAATTTTATGACTTTCCCCTCAGAATTGATTGGTTTTGCCATTGATAATGATAGCTCAAATAGAACTCTGAAAGTCTGAATTAATAGATTTTCAAAATAGAAGAAATCTATTTTCTTTCCCTGTAGCATCAATTGCAATAATTACAGACTCTTATCTGTACCTACTTATACAATTTTATTATTGTAAATAATTCATTCATAGTTATCAGGAGCATTGTGATACAAACGTGAGATTGCTAGTTCCTACCCATTTTTTTCCTAATCTTATTACTTTCAGTCTGACTAGATGTTATAGAGAATAAAATATTCAGTTATTTGAAAACTACTTCTCCCAATATTTTCTATCTACTTCTCCAGCTGTTAAAAGTAACTTAACTCTCATGAGTAAGAAATTTACCTATCTTAATACAATTATGTGGAATGAATAACCCACAGCCTAGAGAAATATAAATACCAGAATATATGCCCAGAAGTTTTATTTAGTGAGTATATTCTGCTCAAATCAACCAGATATTTTAATGACTGCATTATTTGCAAAATGCATTTACAACTATATCTCTTGAATTTCTTACAAGAAAGAATGTTGATAAATACTAAAATAATTACTGTGCAAAGCATTATTTTAGTAGGTCTATTTTTATATCTTGTTTTATGAGATTTTAGAAATACAATAGAGAGAAATGTATTAATATCACTGTGAATTTATTTCTGTATAAACAATCAGTAAACTGTTTCAAAGAATGTCTAAATCATCATTTATTTCATCCATAAACATTCCTGGGTTAAAATTCTGTATGTTGTTTGACCTGGTGGAACAGGGCAAAGAACACGTTTTTTTGCTCTAGGTTAATTTATTAAAGGTAATTGTTGCTCTAGCATGTGAAATGTTGAAATGGCAAATTTTGAATTTTAATGAAAACTGAAATAAGTTTGACATATTAAACTTATATTTAAGCATTTGAAAATAAATATTTTTAGTCAATGGGTGACTTTCTTTTAATGTGACTTATTCAGCTAACTCATAGAATTTTGATTTATGCTTTGTGTTGTGTGTAGCTTTTACAGATAATACTTTGCCTTCTTAGGGATTTCAAGGCAAGACCGGCCCTCCTGGGCCAGGGGGAGTGGTTGGACCACAGGTATGTTCCTTTGCTTTATTTCCTGAGCAAGATTTATTTATTTTTGTTTATATTTTAACCTTCCTAAGTTGTGTAAAATCTTCTAAATTTATTATGATTCAAAATGATGTATTTTTTATTTCAGATTGTATTTAAATATGTGCAGCTTTCGTACATCAAATGAAACCAACAAACTATTACTTAACTAAAGCAACTTTTCAATTGCCTGTAAGAATAAAAGAGAAGAATAAAATAAATGAAAATAAATCAGAAAGTTCACACTGAATTTAACACTAAAGCCTGACTATGACACCATCTACTAATAAAAATACAAAGTTCCTTATAAATAGGTGGGCCATCATCTTTTTCTAGAATTTTAAATTATAAAATGACTTCATGTTTTTGAGTATAAATTAGATTTAGAAATTTATATCCTAAAATTTTAATATTTGTAACATATTAGGTCTTTCTTAAGATTTTTGCCTTCATAATAATGAATTATATCAGAAATAAATATTAATTATCTTTGAGGATATACAAAATAATGGAAGAGACAAGGATTTCTTTCACGATAGGTGGCAGAAGAAGTCTCAAAAATTAGTGCAGTATCCTGAGTTATAGTATGAAATAACTATAAAGAGTAATTCATGGTAATAGAAAATAATGTTTTTCTTCCCTGGCAAAGCATATTGACTGGGCAGAACACATTTAATTTAGTGGGCTGGAATTTTCCCCCCACTAATAACAAATTATAACAAAGGAGCAAAAGCAGGTGAATACATGTTTTAGTTCTTTAATTGGTTTAGTCTTTTCTCTGTCTCTAAATAGTTCTCAACACTGTAACACACACATACACGCCCACACGTGCACACGCACACACACATGCACATCCAAACACACACACACACATACACACACATGCACACACACACACACACATCTAGAGAAACAGAAAAACTGCGTTTTGTTGTTAGGAATATGTGTAACAGAAGCAAAAATGAAGAATTATTGGATTTGTTGATTATTTCAGAGGTTAACCCTGAGCCAAGGGGAATGTTATGTTATTTTATAGAGTGTGTAAACATGAATACTTATTTGTGCTAAAGGCTTCTTTTTAGCTGCTTATCAGTTTTAGTTAAAACATTATATATACTTTCTCAGTAATTAGAAAGCTTCCTCCAAAAAACTTTTATTTTTTCTGTTTAAAACAACTTTATAATTATTTTCTGTGAGAAAATTTAACCAGAAAAAATATTCCTCTTATACTTAATATCCATAAACAGAAATGGAATTAGATTCTTAACTAAACTATAAACATCATGGAGCATAACTGAATATTTTAGGACCTCACATCTTTCAAAAATACAGTTCTGTTCACTGTGGTCATCTAAAACTTCTGAGACTTGTGTTTCTTTTTCTGTCCCCTGCTGACATTAAGGCATAAAAATACTGGGTGTTTTACTGAAGATGCACCTTCACCAAATTCCATTTTTTATTGGTCCTTTTTAAGAGAAAAAATATCCAATAGCCTATTTTAAATGTAGCCATACTTTCATGTGAAGACAAAAGATTTGGTTTAATGGGAATGATATAGATTGCAATACTGAATATCCACTGTTTTCTTTAAACAGTTACGTGAATCTCTGATCATTTTTGTCTCAGTGGTGATAGCTGTTCAATTATGGTTAATTCTGTATTCCTTACTGTTCACATTCTGGTGTTCAGATAGTTAAGAAGACATCATGTTTTTGATAAATGTTTGCACATTAATGTTAAATTGAAAAGTTACAGCAATCATATAATTAAAGGAGTTTAAACCTAGAAGTGTATACCTAAATTGGGACAGGTAGATTCCTTATCCAAGATAAACAGTTAAGAATATGTTGCAGTTTTAGGAAAAAAATATATATATGCTTCATAAGCAAGTACAGGAACATGTTCTACTGTTTAACAACATTAGCATCTAAAAATTTGCCCTTTATTTAACTTCAATCCTTCATTTTGCTTTTTATTAAGATAGCGAGTAACTGATCACCATCCTCTATTTATACATGAAAGCTTGTTATACTCAAGCACCACAAAACAGCACCACTCAAGGGACACATAAGTGACCTGATATTTTTCACTTTGGCATTTGCTGCAATTTAAGGCAGCTGAGCATTTGTTATAGCTTTTGACTGGAAGGAACTGCCGACCCATACTCACTGCCTTCAGGATCCCCTGCCACGTTCCCTAGACTTTGTCAAATGAATATAAATTAATAGTAGAGAAGTTTTAAGCTTTTGGAAATTCCAAGGAGAACCACTGGTTTTTTGGGTTCTCAAGGCCCTAAGTTTATTTTTAAACAGTGATTCATTGAGTGGCTACCAATGTGGTTTCTATGCCTCTTTACGAAGCTGATTTGACACCTCATATGAAAAGAAGGAATGGCATACAACTGTATTTAAAAATCATAGTTTTAATAATAGTTGGACTTGCCCCACTCTGCAGAAATTATTGTATTAAGCAAAGAAAACATCTTTTTGGACTTTATTTATGTGCTTTCCTTTTACACTCAGATTCTAACCAAGATTATATAAAATCTTTTTAGACTCTTACTTGATATGCTACTTTCAGTGCTTTATATAAAGTATTTTGTAAGATGTCATGAGAGTAAATGAGGATGATACACTTTTGTAAATGAGAATAATACTGTTTTTGAGTTTGTGTTATCTTTGCCAAAAATAAAAGAGCAATCTAAAGTGGTTTTGCTTATCTAATTTAGGGACCAACCGGCGAGACTGGTCCAATAGGGGAACGTGGGCATCCTGGCCCTCCTGGCCCTCCTGGTGAGCAAGGTCTTCCTGGTGCTGCTGGAAAAGAAGGTGCAAAGGTACAACATGCTTCAGAAATTTTTTTGGCCGAAAACTTTAATTTATATTTCACTATACTCACCACTTGTCTACAGATTCCATTTAAATGAGTGTCAGAAGATGTGTCAGGGAAATATTTAGTGTGCGTTTATTACACTCCAAGATATTGCCCAACATTTACATAAGACTGTTAGCTCCATTGACCATAAAATCTTTAATATACATATACCCTTAAATGTAGGTAGTGGGAACTTCATTTTAATGCATATGACAATCCACCCAACATTCTCATCATTAAATAAGATTCAAATTTTACTTACAGTAGTTTAGAAGTAATCACAATTTTGTTTGTAGAAATATGTGTAGAAATTAATCTGTCTTGATGGATGTTTATTATATTCTTTAGGGTGATCCAGGTCCTCAAGGTATCTCAGGGAAAGATGGACCAGCAGGATTACGTGGTTTCCCAGGGGAAAGAGGTCTTCCTGGAGCTCAGGTATAATCAATATCTATATAGATAAAGCAAGTGATTCAAATTGTTTATTAGAAGCATTTTTTCCCAGAACTTAAAGAGCGATGAGTAATTAAGGGAATATATGTAAACATATGCATTTGATTATTGTTATATATGTGTGTATATATATAGTTATGTCTAAAAACATTATCTGACATCCTTATTTTATTAATCAGATATCTCTTCCTATTGGTATTCAAGTCATAGAGATTCATTTGCTTTATTTTTTCACTTTTCCCAGGGTGCACCTGGACTGAAAGGAGGGGAAGGTCCCCAGGGCCCACCAGGTCCAGTTGTAAGTAGGATGATAATAAATAGCCAGACAATCATGGTTGAGAATTACAGCTCTTCTTTCATTACTCTCATGCTGTGATTCCACAGTGTGTGGGAGAGAAAATAAACACATGTCAATCAAATCAGTCAATGCCTAGTTCCCACTAATTGCATACACTAATGAATGCAGAAACAGAAGGGTTTAGATGATTGGAAATATTTGCTTCTGCTGGTGTCAGGAGGTAAAAGGAGATATCTTGCTTCTTACGGTTCCCAAGGAAATAAATCCTCATTATGAGTAATAGAAGCTCATAGTCACGGAAGGCCTGGAGAGGCTGTAGTTTGAAATTTTTACTTCATTTACATCTATTATTTTAAAATTACTTACAAAATAAGATTTGATTTCTTATAAATTATATTCTATCATTCATTTATTATAAAACATATTCAATTTGTTTATAAGTACTTGATGAGACTTGAATTTTTCAATGATACAAAAGACATAAGCATAAAAGCATAAAACCCATAAGCATAATCTTATATATTATCCATATTTCTTTATTTAATCAAAACGTTATGAAATAATTGGCAAATGAGTAAATATCAGATTTTTGCCTCATCTTTTTTCTTGAGATACATATCAATCCCTCAGAAAACAATTGAATGTATGCTTCATTTTTTAATAAATTCACCTTTATTCTTATCTGTACACTGAAATTTCACTATAACAGTCAAACTGCCGTATTTAGTGTTTTCTTCTCATTTTCTTATTTCACCAACCTAAAAATGCTGAAAGTTGCCTTAAAGGCCCTCTCAACTTCCTCTCACACAATATTTATTAGTTCTGCTTCCAAAATATTTTACTAATTTTTCCCCTTTTCTTCATTTCTACCGCCACCGTCTTTGTTCAGATTCTTTCCTCTTCCTTTCTCTTTGACTAATAACATCTTATCTTTGGATTCATTTTCTTATCCTCTGCAGTCTGTTTCACCTATAGAATACTAGTTTAGCATACATCCTTAACTACGGCATTCCTCTGTCATACCCATCCTAGAGCTCCACACTGCCTTCGGAAACCAAGCTCTTTATCCTAGCCAGCAAGCCATCTTCAAAGTTCAACCCCAATTTCTATAGTCTTTTTTTTTTTTTCTTCATGCTCACCACTTCAATTCTACCCAATTTAATGCATTGAATGTTGTCTTGCTTCTCAAAACCATGACCTTTTCAATTTTGAAAAGAGTATACTGTATACTTTTCCCCTTCCTCCAGGAAACTCCAGTTTTTCTCTCTCTACTTGAGGAACATCCTACTCATCCATAAAGATAACTCTTAAGTGTTAAATCTCTGTAAAGTTGTCTTTGGATAATTTACCTCCATTTCATGTATTGGTAAAAATCCCCCCCACACACACACACCCACACCCACTGCCCTTTATTATATCTCCATGTTTAGAGATTACATTGGAATATAGTTGATCATCTCTCGCATCAGGCTGTGAGTTACCTGTATTATTTTGGTTACTCACAATATGGTGCCTGAAGCACAGTAATCATCTCACACCTACTCATTTGAATTATTATGAATCTTAATATTGGAATAAAGTTTATACAGAATTACTTAATACTGGGAATACAACAAGTATATCATTTTTCAGATTGACTCACATGATACTTACTTTACTTCCCTCACATCATATCACAACCATTGAGATAATTATGGAAACGTGGTAAAGATATTTTTTAAAGAAAATATATCTTGAAAACTGTATTAGACTTCCACTGGAGTTCATAAAATTATGAACATTTTCTAATATTCTCAAAAGTTAGTGGCAGTAGCATTAGCAGAAACAACAACTTAATAAGACAAAAGTTCGTATTTGGGTATAGAATCTTCTAAATTTCAGTAAAATGAGATCAATTTAACCAGACCTTCAGATTCTAAAGATATACTGTAGGAGTAATTGATGCTTTAAGAGCAATACACACTGAACTAATTATCTGAGCTGTGACTACAAGGATTAAATTATTTTAAGTTGTTTTTCAGGGACCAAGCACTGAAGCTGTCTCAGGGGTTGGGAACAGTTGAAACCAGTGTATTTGTAGGCTGCATACTATGTCCAGGGGATAGAATTTTCAAGATATTAATTGAAAAATGTATCGCTACATGTAGAATAACATTAAATATGATATAAAAATCAAATGTACTTTTATTTATTTGGCTTCAATTGTGTATTTGACAATTATTACTTACTTTGTTATATGCAACTGAACATCACAGTAGATATTCCTTGAGATAAAATAGGATAAACAATTTTGAACAGAAATATACCAAAGACTAAATATCACTGTAAGTTGGTTGGTGATTAAATGCCTAATGACATGCAAACAATAAATGTTAATTCTATGAGTGAGGTAGAAAGATAATAAAAATAAGGGGAAGGGCCATGTGGAAAAGATGACCCTTGAACTTGGCTTCACAGAGTGCAGAACATTACAAAAATCACTGAAAAGAAAGAAAATATTAGGAAAGGGATACGATGTTTAATTAGTATCTGTGTTTGCCCAAGTGGGACAAAATTTGGGAGACGGTCTAACATTTGTTGAATTCTTGCTAGCATCCAAGCACTGTGCTATTTTACATAATAAAAAAACTAAATCACTAATGCAACATGTAATATAATTACTGAAGCTCTAAAATTGCAAGATGTAGTCATTTGAATATTTGAAATGTACAGAGCAAGTGGAGTAAACAAATTGAAGTTTTGAGAAAACAAATGTGTCGTTAGTGTTTAATATATAACAGAGATAGGAGAGAATAGATCACAAAAGGCCATTGACCAGTGTCAACATTGCAGTGAGCTGATGACTAGGGCAGTGTGGAATCCAAGGACAGTGCTGATGTAGCAAACATGGAGGGGGCAAGATAGTAAGTTTTAAGACTAATATTTGATATGGGCAGTGAGGACAAATGAAAACTGAACAATGACCTCAAGCTTATGTCCTTGAGAGAATGACAGTTTGGTGATGTCTTCCGTGCCTAGAGCAGTTTTACCTCATCAAGAACAACAACAAACAAAAACCAGAAATATTCACACACACAAAAAAACTTAAAACCTCTTGGCAGTCAAAAAAAATTACAAATTACCTTTGTAATTTTTGATTATCTACTTTGCTAATAGATGTGCTTGATAGATGCTCACTGTGTTTATTTGAAATTAATACCCATTCTCATATTCACAAATCAAATATGCAAACATCAACCAATTAAAATTATTCCTTAAAGTTGTTGGAAAGTGATTCACTAAAAGGAAGACACCATACACATTTATTAGTTCCTAACACTGTTGTTTTAATTGCTGCAGAATATAGTGAAGAGGTGCATGATGATGACCCGGTTCATAACAAGCCTTAGTTTACTCCATTTAAAGTGATTACATCACATAAAATTTGATTTTAATTTTTTTTTATTCCAAATGACAGACAAAACAAAAACTGGATGGTTTTCTAAATGTGAAGTATAATTTATCTAGAAAATTAATTCATGTTAATTCTTATCTTTTGGGGTTCAAAACTTACTATTAGGTTCTCTTGCAATTAATATTGGAAAAAAAGAATGAGGAGTAGAGATTTATTTAAAAGGTAGCAAGTTCTGCTTTGCAATGGTAATAGAAAAGATGATGGCAAAATATTAAAGGGAAGTATTTGATCAGTTGGTGAAAAATGATAAAATTCTGAGTCATAAGGAATAAAGACATAAGAACATCTTCTAAAATTTGCTTTTATAATGGATATGTCTGAGTTTATATCAATCTCATGTTAATTTTACCTTTAGGATATTGATCAAGTAATGGTAAGTGTAAGACAGGAATTCACAGAAACAGTGATGGGTATTCAGCAGTTGTTTGTATTAAGGAAAAAGCAAAGTGATGAGTTCTAAGGAAGAGAATGTGAAGTCTAAAGGAAATAGAAAAGGGAAATGAAATAATACTGAGTGTGTATTCTTTCAATTCTTATGCCAGATATTTTGTATCTGTGATTTATATCTTTTATTCTTATTCTTGCAATTTGGAATGGTAATTTTTTTTTCTATTTTATCATTCCATTTTTAAAGATAAAAGATCTGAGGCTTGAAGAAGTATAGAGCTTGCCCAAATTATCTGGGCAAAAATCCATGATAGCACTTTACATAAACTCATTTTCAAGTCATCTTGATCCTTCTAAATCTCTGTGAACAATTTTGTCAAAAGAGAGTGAGAAGAGTTAATATTTCAACTACCTGGGCTTTAATATTACTATTCTCTGTAACTATTGCTTATTTTGAATGAATCAAAGATGAAACTGATTAAACTAATATACAGATTGATTTTTTAATGACTAGATATTTTTCAGAATACCATTGAATTCTTAGTTTCTTTCTCCTATAATACAACTCATAAGGAATGTAGTTGTGCTGTGTATTTCTGGATTGCTAGGGAAATAATAAATTCCCTCATTGCATAGGATACTAATGAACTAAAACTAAAAGTCCTAAGCAGAGCTTTAATCAGCTAACCTTATCGCTCACAGTGATATTTGCAAAGTTTTCATGTGTCCCAATTATGTAGCTTATGCACTATATTCTTACTATATGCTCTAATCCGAGAAAAGAACAAATATAGTATTTAATTCTCATGCATCCATTCAAATGTCATTCTATCTATTCATTTATAAGTATATTTAGTACCTATTCTCTTTATTTGTAATCCATTTAGTCTGAAGCATAGGTCATTATTATGACACTCCATAGAAGTGGATTTACTGTACTAGGGTGGGTCTAGGTGTATGCCATTGACTTATATTTAGAGAAACTTTATTCGTAAAACAAATAAACTAAAAAGATCTGTTTGAAGATATGGGATATTGCTTTATACAGGGTCCTCTTTATGAATATCCTTGGAAGAAATCTCTTGCTAACCACAGCTTTAAAAATACTTGCAATTTATTTTTTTCAAGTATTCTTTTTGTAGAATATTTTAAATTATTTCTTGTTATTTCTTGAACAGTTAACTGACTTGTTTATTTCTTTAGTCAATTTGAATTACAAAACTTAGAATTCTTTTTGCTTTGGCTTACAGAAATAATGGAGTCAAAATAGAGACGGTACAGAAGATAATGTGTTATAACTATTTTAAAAACTTTTTGAACACAACTTACTATAAAAAGTACCTATGATGTACTTTAACATTGTCTATTACATTTCGTTATAGTTAATACTTTTTAAATACTCGACAAGACCCATGAAATTTATCTTATAACCTACTCATGGATCGTAATCTACAGTTAGAAAAATCCTTGGTCTTGGTATGCATCTTTAGTTTACTAATATTGCTGGCTCCATTTTACTTCAATAAAAAGTTATTTGCTTACCTGTTTTCCTGTTTTTAAATTTATATTGTCTAATACTTTATGCATACTATTTAAGCTGCTATAAGTCTTTTTCTGTGAAAGTACCATAAAGAAATAAATACCTGAAACTATCAGACAATCTATTAAACTGAAGTTATATTGATTCATAAAATGGACCTTGCTGCAAAGAGCTTATGGTTTACTGAGGAGGACAGATAAAGAGCAGATAAAATAACATAGTAAATAATATTAAATATATTAAAAGAACAGAAAACACAAGGGTGAGAACAATGCTTTTTGCCTAAGGAAATTATGTTTGAATTGAAGTTGTAAATAAAAACCAGTTTTATCTATGAAAAGCAGCCTTTCTGTGTGCAAAATTTAGTCTTGAACTGCTCAACACTTTTTGTCCTCTTAGTAATGAACTAGTATTTCAAGGTTAGGGTTCTCTAAAGGTTTTGGTCCTGGGAGTTATTGTATATTGAGGAACGTTCTGTCGTGCTACCACTTATGACAAAATTATACCAATAGGGTGCTGTGACGTTGGGATTTTAAAGTCTATGAAAACAAACTATTCGCTGTATACATGATGTTGTATCCAAGAACTGGTAACAGATGCCAATCAAATCCAGGGCATGTCTTCTGATCTCAAGGGATGTAGTCACTAAGTGGATGTCTTGATGCACACGCAAGACAGAAAGTAGCAAGAGACTGAACATCAAGAGAGAAAGGCAGTGCAGCACTTTTCTGCATGGTGAACGTAAACTGGGTAAATGTTTTCTATGTATGTAAACACATATATGTAAATATATCATGCAACAAATTCTCAGCTTTCACCTACTGCATATATTTTTATAAAACAAAATCAAGAAAAATAATATTTAAGGAAAAGATATTTTCCTTAAATAATCTCTCCTCCAGATATTCTTCACGGTAGAGAACAATCTCATTAACAACAGTTATTTATCTAAAAATGAGATTAAAACAAATATAGTAGTGTGTTTAGTAAAAAGCCTTCTATCTTTACAATCACATGTATATTTTATTCCCAGGAGCTGTGGGAGTTAATATGCAAAAAGTATGTGAGAGGAGCCAAATAACTGGTACAGGGTATATGTCCAGTATTTCAAAATTGTGCGGTGTTGTAGTCTTTGCTCTTTTTCTGTGACTACTCTTATTTGACCATCCCCCCATTGATTCTGACTTTATTTTCCTTCTCTATTTATTATTTCTTCTTCTTCTCATTGCTTCTTTAAGAGTTCTCATTCTCTTCCTATCATAATTCCTATTTCTCTTATTTTGTTACTCTTCATCCTATTTCTGAGAACCTTCTTTTCCTTGGTTTTTACTTATTCTTCAAGCAAGGGAATAACCAAGGTTTAGCAGGATGGCATATACTGGCATGCCAAGTCAGACTCTATACATTTTTAGATAAAGCACATTTTCTCCACTGTGACCCAGGTAGACCTTAGTGTAAGATGATTACATCCAACTAGGGATGAGATAAGTGTAGCAATAGTGATGGGGACCAGTGATCAAAATCTGAGGCATTTGATTTGACTTTGATCATTCAGAGTTTATGCTTTAAATTCTGATAATGCTTTATAGTTCATCTAAATTTTTAGTTCACGTAATCTAAAATGTATGTCATGTAGAGAGTGAAAGTTTTGACATGAAGGTCAACTTTTTTTTTGTATTTTTTATTTTATTTTATTTTATTTTATTTTATTTATTTATTTTTTAGAGAGAGTTTTGTTCTTGTTGCTCAGGCTGGAGTGCAGTGGCGCAATCTCAGCTCACTGCAACCTCCGCCTCCTAGGTTCAAGTGATTCTCCTGTCTCATCCTCCTGAGTAGCTGAGATTGCAGGCAACTGCCACCAACCCAGATAACTTTTGTATTTCTAATAAAGAAGGGGTTTCACCGTGTTGGCCAGGCTGGTCTCGGACTCCTGACCTCAAGTGATCACCCACCTCGGCCTCCCAAAGTGTTGGGATTACAGGAGTGAGCCAAGGTGCCTGGCAGAAGGTCAACTTAAAAAGACAAAGCAGACATGCTTTTGCCTTCTAGTTGTATAGCTCTGGTTCATAAGAGCTTTATGTGTTTATACTTCTATTCTTCTCTCTAGTGGGCTGCCTCTTAACTGAATGCTGATGAGGTGACTTGTCTATCACTTTCATTTACTTTATAAATGCTCCTCGGAATGTGAAACACCCAGTGAAAATAACTGATAAAATGTTTATTTTGGTGTTCTCATCTGTGTGAAGGATTAGGGAACTACTTCCTATTTCCATTGTTCCAGGAATATAGACCAATGCTATGGCTTCTTGTTTCATTATCATCGTAAGGTTTAGATGAAGGTGCAGTAGGATTTAGGGGAAGGGCTGCAGAAGGGGATAAAGCTAATACACAAGTAAAGAAAGGTAACTAAGTAGAGAAATGTCAATTCCTCCTTTTTAAAAGCATGTAAATGTTCACTTTTCAGTTCAAAATGAGAGAAAAATGGCATGTTTTCCATAGTTGTTAACATTTAATACTGAAATAACAGAATACTTATGATATTATGGTCATTATAATTCATGAAATTAAACAGATATTATTGCCTTTGGGAAACATGATTTTATTGTCATTTAAATCACATATTAAGAAAATATTATTTCTATAATTTTTAGTTCCTCCTTTGCGTTCTATCTAGGCACTTTTGATGTGTAAAATATCTATCTTTCTTGCAGAGAGACAAGTATACAAATAGTTAAAGTTAGGATTAACAATACTATATTATGTGGGAAAAGCCCTACCCTTCTTTTAACAGGGTATTTTATACCTATTGTTTTGATATTAATTTATTAAAGTATTAAATATGCCATATATTTTTCTGGATCTTAGTTTACTTCTCTGTAAAATTTTACTTCTACAATTATTTGAGATTTTACATCTATTTCTGAAATATGTAACTGTTCATGTACAGTTCTCTAACATATATTAACATTTATACTTTTTGATAGGCATTGTTCAAAGAACTTTAGCTATATATTAAACATGATAAAAACCTGATGACAAACTTTCTGTCTCTATTATGACAGGCATTGTCCAAATAACTTCAGATGTATCATAATAAGCATCACAAAAACCTGACAACAAACTATTTCTCTCCATCTATATCAACAAAAGTGACCCATAGAGAGTTTGCATAAGATCAGAAAGCTAGTGGTTCCAGTGCTAGAAAGGGAAAGATCATACACTTAATTGACACATTTATTTATGGTGTACTATGTGCCAGTAACTACTCAAACTGCTGGGGATCATTGAAAAAAAGAAAAAAACCTCTACCTTTGTGAAGTTAATCATTATCTATTTTACCTATGCTGAAAGACAATCATTCAGTTTAGATATAATAGTTTATTTATCTGACAATTATAAAGCCCCTTGTTCTTTAGCCAGCTGTAGAGCAATACAAAAATGTCTCACTATACATGCCTACTCTTTATAGAAACAAATAAAAAGTGTATATACAATGTGAGTTTCTCAAGGGCTGCTTCCTGCCATAAAGCATTTCATATTCACAGTCAAGTGTCACAAGAGAATAGATTCTCACTAGTGATGAATATAGAGTTTTTAGCTGAATGTGTAAATGGGACCTTCTTTTCATATTGGGTTTAAATTTTTGTTTAAAAAAATAGAACTTCTCCAGTGATTCTGTTGAGAATAAAGGATTCATAAGTTTATTCTTTTAAAGTTGGCCTGGGAATATTTGAATAAGATTTGCAAATTTGCTATGTCATTTGCTTGATTGGTAGATACCATCAGAGATTTTCACTTTTCATTTATAGATGTATAAAATAAAATTATAGCAGAGCATGCTGTTATTACAAACATCTAGGCTTAGAGAGTGTTTGAAATAACTAATAGAAAAAGAAATTGCAGTTGTACTTTAGGGCATGGATATACATGCCAAAAGTCTCCTCTTGTTTTCATTTGTTGTTTCAAAGTTTATGAGCTGTGACAAGATCATGAGCAATATTTTAACTACAGAGAAGTAATATATTCTCAACACTAATTTTAATGCAGGTTCCACAAGCAAGATGGCAATTTGAAATTTAATCTTATGAATGCTCCAAGGGAGAAATTGCAACAGTTAAACTTTGTAATAAAAAATAGTATACAGTGTCTGGCTGGGTGTGGTGGTTGTTGGCTGTAATCTCAGCACTTTGGGAGGCCGAGGCAGGCGGATCACGAGGTCAAGAGATCGAGACCATCCTGGCAAACATGGTGAAACTATATCTCTACTAAAAATACAAAAATTAGCTGGGCGTGGTGGTGTGAACCTGTAGTTCCAGCTCTTCTAGAGGCTGAGGCCGGAGAATCATTTGAACCTGGGAGTTGGAGGTTGCAGTGAGCTGAGATTGCGCACTGCACTCCAGCTTGGTGACAGAGCGAGACTCCATCTCAAAAAAAAAAAAAGTATACAGTATCTACAAACTATACACATTGCCATAGAGTCAAATCAGCACTCTGTCTCTTCTTGAGATACATTAAAATAATTATTAAAATATTTCAATTAATAAACATACTTAAGTATAAATTTAATAACCATTATTTTCATAAGTAAAAGTCATGGCTTATTTTCATATAACATATCAATCATAATGCATCCAGTTAAGGTAATTTTTTTTTTTCATTTTGAAACCATTTCTTATGGGGAAGATATACATTCAATTGCTTTTTTCCTGCAAATTTGAAAATTTTCTCTTCATTACATATGTGTATATTTGAAGCCTAATTTTTTTTGTTGTTTTTTGTTTTTGTTTTTGAGATGGAGTCTCTCTCTGTTGCCCAGGCTCTAGAGTGCAGTGGCGTGATACCGGCTCACTTTTAAGTTCTGCCTACCGAGTCCACACTACTCTCCTGCCTTAGCCTCCTGAGTAGCTGGTACTGCAGCTGCCCACTACCGTGCCCAGCTAATTTTTTGTGTTTTTAGTAGAGACGGGGTTTCACCGTGTTAGCCAGGATGGTCTCGATCTCCTGACCTCGTGATCCGCCCACTTCGGTCTCCCAAAGTGCTGGGATTACAGGTGTGAGCTACCATGCCCGGCCTGAAGCCTAAATTTTTAACACGTTCAACGTGTTTGCATATATAATAAAAACACAAATGCACTATAGTTATTTAATGCATACAATCAACATGTTATTCTTTGTTAATATGAATTAAGAGAGCATGGAGATATTTACTACTCAGAATGTAGTGCCAAGGGCTGCATTAATTCACTCCAAAAATAATGGTAGAGCTCCTAGGTACTGTAAGAGAGTGTGTAAGGAATACTTTGAAGGATCTCATGCTTCTTATTCTCAGGAAAATACAATTTTTTGGTAAGATAGTATATTAGTCCATTTTCATACTGCTATAAAGAACTGCCCAAGACTAGGTAATTTATAAAGGAAAGGGTTTAATTGACTTAGAGTGCAGCGTGGCTGGGGAAGCCTTGTGAAACTTACAATCATGGTGGAAGGCAAAAGGGAAGCAAGGCGCCTTCTTCACAAGCAGGAAGAAGTGCTGAGCAAAGGGGGAAGAGCCCCTTATAAACCATCAGATCTCATGAAAACTCACTCATTGTCACGAGAACAACATGGGGGAAACTGCCCCCATGATTCAATTGTCATAACCTAATTTCTCCCTTGATTATGGGGATTATGAGGATTATGGGGGTTACAAAGCAGGATGAGATTTGGGTGGGGACACAAAGCCTAACCATGTCAGATGGTTATTGACCTGGGTCAAAACAAAACAAAACAAAAAGCTGGAATTTTAGTAGTATAGGAAAATACCAGAGATTTTCCATGTCAGAAGACAAGTGTGACCAAATATTCAGAGGTAAAAATGGACATATTGTGTTAGAGGGGCAGTGATAGATGTAATATTTTTAGGAAAAAATAATGTTCAAAGTAAAATGCTAAAATATAAAGTAAAGAAAAATCTAAGTATGTGAGTTGAGTATTTTTCTAGGATGACTGAGGATAAATATGTCAAAAAGATGCATTAAACCACACTATTTCAGAGTTCAGCATAGGTGAACTCTGAAATCAGGAGGGAAGCCTAGTGAAACAGTACCATGGTGTCTACAGTGAAATGTGTTGAAAAGTTACCAAAAGTGAAAACAGTTCTTTGTTTTTGAAAATTTCAAATGAACTTATAAACAATAGTGACAAAGAGCAGAGATTCTTTTTATTTTTTTCTTTTGAGACAGAGTCCTGCTCTGTCACCCAGACTGGAGTGCAGCAGTATGATCACAGCTCACTGCAGCCTTGACCTCCCTGGGCTCAGGTGACCCTCTTGTCCTGAATAGCTGAAACTACAGGTGTATGGACCTACAACCAAATAATTTTTGTATTTTTATTAGAGAGGGGGTTTCACCATGTTGTCCAGGTCTCGAACTCCTGGCCTCAAGCAATCTGCCCACCTTGACCTCCCAAAGTGCTGAGATTACAGGCATGAAACACAGTGCCCGGCCAAGAGCAGAGATTCTAATGACTTGTGTAGCAAAGGTCAAATGAACTAAATGAATGATGGAGAATGGCTATTTGGATAAAGGAGATAAGCATTTTCATCAATTCCTTTAAGTTTTTTCTTTGTTTGTTTTAGAGAATGTTCAACCAATATGAGCTTGTTCTGGTAGAAGTAGCTCTTAAATGGCTATATTTCTTCCACTTATTAAAATTTAACACAATTCATTGTACCCATGAGTTTTATGGGTACAACGAGTCAAGGAAATTTTGTTCTCACCATTTATAAACTGCTAAGTATTGTAGGAAAAAACTTGGTAGTGAATTAAGGCACAGAGACCTTGAGTCTATGGTCTTTAACTTAAAAATATACAAGTCATACAGCAATAAAATTATATTATGTATGCAAAGTACTTAGCACAATAATTGTTAATTAGTAGGCATAATAATTGGAGATTAGTTAATTCTCTTAGAATGGATTTCCAACCTTTGCTGATTATCCCGTTTTTCATTCTAGTCTAGTAACCATTAGCTTTACCATAGCCTAGTATGATATCTTCCTAGGGGAGTCTTTGAACAGTCAGAGTTTAAATAGGATTAAAGAGAGAAAATTTTTACGGCCTGACAAATTAAAATTGCACCTCTTTTTGAATAGCCAGTTACAAATGAAATACTGCAGGAGTTAAATCAAATGCTTATTCTAGGTTTGATAAAACTAATGGGTAGCAATCATTTTGTGAGGGTTAGAAGTGAAATACTAAACAAAAATGTAATATAGTCACCTTGTATGTACATTGATCCTCAATAAATCAGCTTTTCAGATTAGTGGAGATTTATCTTTAGTGGTATTAATTTTAACTTGAATAGAATAACACTAGTTGCATCATGTATTGTCTTCTGTTGATGTGTTTCTGTTGCCAAAAAAGGAGAACTTTTATTACTGATTTTTTTTCTTTCCTCTATTTTTAGTAATTCAAGAGACACCTTTGCATTCCTCTCAATTCATAGCCCTTGTTCTTCTTGCTCTTCTCCTTATCCACTTCCTGTGCTTTTTTCTTCCTTCCTGACCTCCCTCTCAAAGAATTGGAGGCAAATATTTGTGTTCTTTTTACTCTTAGGGTTGCTCATTTTGAATGTACAACACTAAGACGATTTTGTTATTTTTTCTTCTGCATTGACTTCTAGAATCATTCACCAGGATTCTGTTACTTGGTTAACAGTAATACAACTTGTGGTTGACTATTTTATTCATAAAATATTTTAATATTATTAAATTAAATTAAAAAAATACATTGACAAAAGAGTATATGTTTATTATCTAAAAAGTACTAACTGCAATTTTCTCTTGTAACTATAGCCTCCTCTTTAGTATTTGGAATACTTCATTGGTAAAAATAGAGTTTACATACAACTCGTTTATTATGCCATATAAAAATATTCCCTAGATTCGTTTTTGAACATCTACTTACTTACAGCTCAAAAATGCCACTTTTGTTTATATCAAGGTCAAATTTCACAATTTCTTTAACTATATTTTTGGCAATGTCTCTCCAAACTATATCACCTAAGTTTCAGATACCCAATAATTACAAACATTGCTGTCCTCATTAGAAAGAACCAATAGGTGTCTTTGTCAAGAAATCAGAGTAGAGTCCAAGCTCAGGGTTCTCTTAACTAGTTATATAATTACAGGAAGACGGTTAACTTCTTTGAGCCAGAGATTCTTCATTTTTAAAACAGATGCTACAATAGCTCTATCAACTACCTGGAATTGTTGTGAGAATAAAATGATAAGATGAAACAAACTGATTGGTAAATTGTAAAGCACTATGTTAATACAAGTTGTTGGTATGATTATCATTTTTATCACATGTAATTAATTTCCTAGTTAATAAAAATACAAATTAGAACAAGGTAAATAATGCATATTTGTATAATAAACTGATTTCTAAAATATGGTAAGTATAATAGTAGAAAACATGAAGTAATGTCTTTTCCAACTTTTATAAATAATTTTCCATCTGAATTTTAAAATGATGATGCTATTATCTAAGTATGTTAATTATTAAGAAAAAATACTAGCAATTATATTTTCTAATATTTTATAGTTTAATCATAAAATAAAAAGATAAATTATAATTTAATCACCCCTCTGAGAATCCAAAGACAATTTTTTTGTAATCTTTTACTACCCAAAATTGGAAGTAGTAATAGATTATATTTGAGCTTTACAGTACTTAGTACGTATGTCTGCATTTCTTTTATTCTTGTTTTAATAATGTTTTCTTAAATTGTAGGTACAGATAACTACTATAAAGGCAGTATCCATGTGGTTATTTTCAAAAATCTATATATATGAGGGTTTTTTTAAAAAGCAAACTAGTTAAAAACATAACATCTTTTTTGAAATTCAGTTAAAAAAAAAAATCCTAATCAGATTCAAATTATCTCATCAGTGTTCATAAGACCCCATGTTCTTATAGAACTCTAAGTTAAATTTAAGGGCTTATTCTATGAGAAAATGTCCAAACTTTGGGATAGTGATTATCAAATGTTATTTTGTAAAAAATTATGTGTGTATCCTAATGCAAAGAATTTCTGAACTCATTTTTTTTTTAAATTTTGAAATCTTGGTTCAGCACATTTGAAATAAAGCCCAGAGATAACTTCAAGAAACACTAGTCTAGGGATTGTATTCTGCCATTTCATTATAATACAGCGAGAAATTTGTGTAGGAAGTTATTATTTATAAAGCATTGTGCCCAATTATGAACACTTAAATAAAAACAGATAACTAAGTAAACATTAAATACATCTAATTTTGAAGTATTTTTTCATCTCATCAATATTTTCTAATGCCAACATCTATGCTTAATATTGGGCCTGGAAATTAGTATCTCAAATAGTGGATACAACTGTTTCTCTTTGGGATCCTAAAATTATCTAAACTCTAAATGTTACTTTAACATAATTTACTAGACTGTAAGAAGCTATTGTTAAATAAGCGATTCTTAAGCCAGTATTGCTTTCTTTAATAACAAAATACTTCTTTTCTTGTGTACTAGGGCTCACCAGGAGAACGTGGGTCAGCAGGTACAGCTGGCCCAATTGGTTTACCAGGGCGCCCGGGACCTCAGGGTCCTCCTGGTCCAGCTGGAGAGAAAGGTGCTCCTGTAAGTAATGTCTAGAAGAAAATATACTACACTGCTACCCTGTACACGTTATTACTTTTTATTCAATAGTATTAACTTTTCATACACCACTGTATTCTCTCTGTATATGTGTCTGGCATATAAATACACTGGCTTGTATATATATAATAGAGAAAATTTCATATTCAATTAAATGAGATGACATTTTCCCACACTTTATGAAACCATAATACCTGTAAGGGAGTTGGATATTATTAATGTAAAAGGCTTCTCATTTTGCTTTAAAAAATAAAAAATAAAAAAAGTTGTGAGTTTTTGATTAAAGCTATACCTTGCTGCTTTACATTAGAAAAGTGTGAACTTTTTACACCTCTTGTAATACAAATTCAACTTCAAGCATTTCCGTAGTCTGTATATGAAACTCATAGAAAGTAGCTGCCCTTCTCATGTAATTTGAGCTCTGATCACCAGTGAATGAGACGGGGAACATCTGACCAATTATTTCATCTAATATTTATTGGATTTTAACATTTTATATTTACATGACTATGGACTCTATTCCACTTATTAGATTTAGGTTTCTTTGTTAAGATTTCTTCTCTATTTTTGTTCCTGGTTTTGATGTGATTGTATTTTTTAAAAATAATTCTCTCTTTCTACAAGATTAAAATGCAAACTGTTTCAGTAAATGTAGATAAAAAGTACTGGCTCTGATACACAAAAATATAAGTTTAATATTTTTATATACTGGTAAGTGTTGAGATATAAAATTAAGCTTAAGCTTATATTCAAAAATACTCCTCTATCACTAAGACTTCAGTTTTATCAATTTGATTTGCTTTCGTTATCTATGCATTTTCTCTGATTATTCTGTGATATTATTCCAATGTTTCTGTTTGAGACCATTTTGTGCAGTTTTAACAGAACACTACAGACTGGGTAATTTATAATGAACAAAAATATATTGGCTCATGGTTCTGGTGGATGGAAAGTCCAAGCTAGTGGGGTCACATCTGGTAACGAACTTCTTGACACATCATCCCATCGTAGAAGGACAAAGAGAGGGCGAGAGAGAGAGAGAGAGAGAGAGAGAGTAAAAAGAAAACAAATTCCCTTTGTTGTAATGAACCCACTAATGCAATAATGGCATTAATTAATTTCACTTTGCCCTCATGGCCTAATCATTAGGCCCCATTCCCCTGCACTGTTGCATAGGGAATTAAGTTTCCAAAAGATGTTTTTTTGGTGACACATTAAAACTGTAGCAGTTTAAAAATTTAAAAAAAAAATTGTTTCCTGTAATCCATTACCTTTCAGAAAGAGTTAGAGTGTTGGAATGGGCCATGCCACCTGTGGATAGAACTTTTAGGTGACAGAAAAAGCACTTTTAATATGCTGAGAAAATATGTTTCATAGTGTACTGTGTACCGGGAGAAGATAGAAAATAGATTCAGGTCCTTTAGTACAAGTTAATTTAAAAATATAGGGAACACGTATTTTGCACAATACACTAAATAATGCATACGGAGAAAATAGGCATAAATTGCTTTTTATACAAATTGAGAATATACTAATTAGATAAGTCAATATTTCTGTGAAGATAATATATTGAATGGTAGGTTTTAAAAGTGGATAATTACCTTAGCTTTATGAAGAATAAGTAAATTATTGAAATAAAGATCAGAATATGGAAAAGCATTGAAATTGATAAGAAATTAATTAGGTGAGATAGATGAAAAATTATTGACATTGGCCTTTGTAAGAGCCAGGATTCATGCCTGAGTTTTGTTGGTAATTAGTGATATCATAACTAGGGAAGGGAAAAGGGAATGCCTTACTTACCCATTCTCTTTCAGTTATCCCAGCCAAGGACAACAACTCCAGGATGTTCATTCCTTTTTCTATTAGCCAAAATTAGCTATTTAGAATAACTAAGGGGTAGGCACCGTATTGTTAGCGTTATACTTTTGAAGGAGCTGTCTGCTTAGGAACAGTAACATGAAGTGGTAATAAGAGTGTTCAGTGAAAGGAGTTATAGATATATATTCAAAAGTTTAGTAAAAACTGATGGAAATGTTTGGCAAAATGTTATATCTAGCCTTTACTTCTTCCTTTTTCCAAACAAATTTTAGATCTTACCTCTGCTGAGTAGCTTGTGTTATCAAAATGTTATGCAATTATCAGCAGGTTTACACTTGCATTAAAAAAAAAAAAAAAAAAAGACAAGATGGGGCCTGTGGCAGACAAGCCCTTGGTCCACCTACCTATCAACCCTGCTTCCTGGAATGGAGAAATGTCCTAAGTAACATCCTTATATTAATCAGTTACATTAGAAACTCTGGGAGGTGGGTCTGGAAAGCAGGTAAGAAGAGAGGGGCTAAATCCTTCTCCAACTTAATGGCATTAATAGAAAATTTTGATAGGGAAACTGATTCTAATGAAAACTATTAGTTAACTGGATGCAAAGATTACAGATAAGGAGCAATTTTAGCTATGCATCTACTTGGGGACAGTTGTAGAAATTGGAGGAAAAGCTAGATCTAAAACACAATGAAGTCAATGCACTAACTGTAACTGAATTAGGCAATAGTAGCTTGAGATTTTAGGAAAAATATTCTCCAAATACTTATTTACAATTTCTAGCATGTGTGTCTGTGTATAATTGCAGAGAAAATAATTAGTGCCAGAAATGTAAGTCTGGGAGTCATTTAAAATAAGAGTGATGTTTAAAGGCATAGTTTTGGATTACTATGTGATTTAATGTTGAGGGAGAGCAGAAGTCTGGACTCAGTCTTAATGGAGAATTATAATGGGTGTCAGTTTCCAAAGCATCTAATAAGAGAGAGAAATAGTCCACGAGGTTTTTTTTGTTTGTTTGTTTGTTTTTTTTTTTTTTTTTTTTTTTTTTTGTGTGTGTGTGTGTGTGTATCTCCAGAGGCATGCCATCAAACAGAACAAGAGATAAACGAGTTCCCTTTTGTGGGATGTTGTAAAAGATCGAGAATACAGAAATCCGAAAGACAAAGAAATAAAGAGACTGGGATTTTACCTGCTGGACATTTATAGCTTTAGGTTAATTCTAAATTGATTCAAAAAGAAAAAAAATGGGCTATATAGGAGGGTAAATCACCTCAAGCAAGGCAATGGAACCCATAGAAAAATGAACAGTAGGTGGAAGTACTAGTAAGATTGAATACATTGCCTCATTATTATTATTATTGTGTGGTGCATATATTTATCTACTTGATCAATAATAAGAAAATAGTTGGTGGAAAAGTTAAGGAGTTAAGGAAATGAGAGTAGATTCAAGTTGCCTGCTTGAAGACAACCAGAAGTGGGTTGGGAGCTAGCCCTATCATTTATTTAGTTCATGATTTCGGTTAAGTTATTTGACATCAAAACCTCTGTTTTCTCATCTCTGAAAAGAAGATGGCCGTCTCTGAAAAGAAGATAATCATAGTATTTTGTGAGGACTAGATAAAATTACAGTTCTAAATCATTTTTCAGAATTATGATAAGTGTTCAGAATAATCATTACTATTAGTAGTAGTATTATTATTACCATCAGTGTGTGAACCAGAGTGCCATAAAAAAGGATGAAATAATAAACTGCTAATAAATACATAAATGAGCTGTGGAGGAAGGAGTGATGGATTTTGTGTACTGTAATAAAAGTTGTGGGTGGGAGTATAGGTTAAATATAAGACCATGCCAAATCAAACAAAGGACATGGGGATGTTTAGCTAATTCTATCAATTTTTAAGGGAAGATTTAGTTATTAATGTAAATGGAATGTTAGAAGTGGTGAAATAAAGACCGGCTACAAGGAGAGATGAATGTTTCCAGTAGTTGTGTAGACTGCGGGCCAAGAGATATATAATGGAGGAAGAGTTATGTCATCTTCAAGAATTATAAATAGCTAATATAAATTTAGAGTGCTATAGATCTGTTGAATTTCTTCTAACACCACACAGACCAGGTCAGAAGAAATGAATGGCAGGTGATTCCTGGCTAGAGACTATGTGTACTATAACGAAGGCAGAAGAGAATATATCTGCCTTATTTACAGGAAACCTTATACAAAAGGATTGACTTTTAGAGTTTAAGGCTAGCAAGGAAATTCAAATTAAGGGGAGCTATCTGAATCAACTATTGTATTTAATATAGTGAAGTTTACTGTGAATAGCACAGCACATCCTTTGAGTATTGATAGATTTGAAATATCATATTTGTTTGAAGAAGATAAAAGGTCTCCAGAGTGACATCAGGGGTATCCCTCACATAATAATTATGGCACCTTTTTAGAAAATAAGAACATGTGGAACTCAGGCAAGTAATAAATTAGTTAACAATTTAATTTTGCCTTATAGATAGTGTTACTTTTGTTGTCATTAATTAAGTAATGTAGCACCAGTTCCTTAAGTGACTACTCTGGTCCACAGGCCAGAGATATACAAGAGAATGCAAAATCAGACACAGTTCCTACCCTCACATAGTTTACTATCTGATAGGGCAATTTGATAATATGCAAAGAATCGCTAAATACATATATAATGACAAAATCAGGTTACTGATATGAAGGGAATGTAATGGTGTATGTCAGATTATAGTAGAGAGACCTGCTAGCATTGGGGCCTTTTCTTGGACAAGGCGTTGATGGTGAGATGTAAAAGATGAGAAGGAATAAACTGTGCAAAGAGTTCTCACAGGCGCATTCCAGGCCAGAAGAACAAAATGTGCTCAGGCAATGTCACAGGAAAGCACATGGCATCAGATTTAAGGGACTGAAAAAAATGTCTAGAGGGGACTGAGAAAATGTCTAGAAGGGTTGGAATGAAGAGAGCAAGGGTTAGGGGAGGCTAGATGTGTTTGGGCAGGTAGCAGGAGCTAGATCATGGTAGGCTGTACTAAGCCATGAAGTCTTTATCTGAGGAAAAGTAAACAAGTAAATTTACCTAAAAATGTAGGTAACATGATCTGATTGGCTTTCTGGATGCAGTGTGATGAATAGATTGGAAGGAAGTAAGAATACATATGGGGAAAGACAAGAGGTTTTTTTCGGTAGCTCAGAACAAGGATACCAGTATTTTAGAATAAGGTGTCAGTGGTGGAGATAAAGTGAATATATTCAAGAGACAATTAGGAGATAAAATGTACAAAACTAAGTCATTTTAAAGGAACAGGAGATGTTAAGAGAAGTGAGGGAAAGTGGGATCATGCAAAGGCAAAATCCTAATGACTTGTAGATTCCCAGCTTGTATAACAGAAGGACAGAAAGGACCTCTGAATGCAATCAATAATATTGTCTTGTGCAAAACTGATGAAATTTTGACTTTTAGAAAATAATTTATTTTCAACTATGAAAAGATGTTTTATTGGAAACAGAAGTTGAGTTCATTATCGAGTCACTTTTTAAAAGATTACACAGTATAGGTCAATTTAAACATGAAAATAATGCCATTTTCAAAAACCAGGAGAACCAAAACAAACACTTAAAAGTAAGAAAGTTACATATGAAACATGTAAAGCATATGGCAAAGTTGGACATATGAGCAAGTGCATTTTTTGATTTCTAAAGCCTAATACTCATTGCACAGCTATGTCAGTGGCACAAAGGAAGGGGAGTAGAGGCTCAACAAAGTTTTACAAACGTAAGGAATCTGATTTGTCAATATGTAATAATTGCATGTTTGAAAGAAAAATTCTAAGTTGGGTCCTAATTATTTTTGTGGATCATAGCCTAAGATTTATAAGTTGTTTTAAAAGAATAATATTCTTAGTCACAAATAAAGGTAGGAATCATGTATCATTTATTCTTTAAACGTTTTTCTAAAAAACATTAAACAATATCCTTGTCAAATATAGAAGCTAGATTATTACTCCTGTAGCTGCACTTCAAAACTGTAAAACTAATGATCTTTGGATATTCAATACAGGGAGAAAAAGGTCCCCAAGGGCCTGCAGGGAGAGATGGAGTTCAAGGTCCTGTTGGTCTCCCAGGGCCAGCTGGTCCTGCCGGCTCTCCTGGGGAAGACGGAGACAAGGTTGGTATTCGTTATCCATGTTAGTAGATCCTGTGAAAAAGCTTAATTTTTGCCAAGAATTCTAGATAATTCTAATCTTTATGATTAGGCTCCAGGTGGATGGTTACCTTTTTCAAAGTTTCACACACATTTTCATATGCTCAAAAGTTTTATTTAAGAGGTTCAGAATTAGTATCTGTTCCATAAAAGAGTATGTGATATATAAACAGAAGAATCAATTAAAAGAACAGTGGTAGTGAGAAAAAATAGTAGATGCCAAAATTTATTTATTTTTAAGAATATCTTTCTGAAATGAATATAAAATAAAAACATTAATTACATGTATATGATTAGCCCTCATGTCTTGCATATTGCACAATAAGACTGAAGAATGTGCTACGTATTTACTTGATAATCCTGTTATCATGTACCAACATGTGAGTACAGACTCTAAGCTCCTAATTCCAAATGTATGGCTGTGTGTTAAATGTTTCGATTGAATATATTATTATATTATTTAAAAATATTATTTAAAAATTTGTAAACCGGCACTCTGATAATGTGCATCATTTTAGCATTTGGAAAATTAGCAGAAGTAGTTTTGCTGTTATTTTGTTTTTATTTTTATTTTTTACTTTTTTGAGAGACGGAGTCTTGCTTTGTCGCCCAGGCTGAAGTGCAGTGGCGCAACAGGGCTTACTGCAGCCTCCAACTCCTGGGCTCAAGTGATCCTTCCACCTCAGCTTCCCAAGTAGCTGAGACTATAGGCATGCTTCACCATGTGCAGCTAACTTTTTTAAAACATTTATTTTTGGACAGGGTCTCACTCTGCTTCCCAGGCTGGTCTCAAACTCCTCGGCCAAATCTTTCACCTCAACCTCCCAAAACCCTGGGATTACAGGCATGAGACCCAGCACCTGGCTAGTAAAGTAATTTTTGATTAATGTGTAATTATAGATTTTATAAATCAGTGTACTTCCATTATCAGTTTATACAGGTAATATTTGAGACACAATTGCATTTTTAAGTTATAAATTCAGTTGTAGTATTCTTTGAAGTTAAATTGACTTGTCTGTTAACATTAGTCAACACTAGAAAGCTAGAAGCAGAGGGAACCCAAGATTTTCCATTTTAAACAGTGACAGTACACACTAGCATGTCATTATATTAAAGGTAAAACTTAACTGATGATAATTAAGACAATGAAATAGCATGTTAGAGATACACTGTAAATCAAATCTTTCAATTTCAGGGTGAAATTGGTGAACCGGGACAAAAAGGCAGCAAGGGTGACAAAGGAGAAAATGTGAGTTTCCTACTTTTTATTGAGAGAACATTATTTATTTAACACCTTTTCCTATTTACCATTGATATTTTTATATCGTACTACTTAAATCGTACTAGCCAAAACTTATAATACCAATACTACGTTACCTCTGCAGTTACATAATTCTATAATTTTATATATTTGTGATGTTTTCTATTTCTGTGATTAAGTAAAGTATGATGATTGTAGGCCATTATTTATAACTCTGCTATAACAAATGAAAGAGTAACATAATGAAATAGTCCTTTTTGTAAGATTATGAGAAATTATATATACATATATTTACCAAAATTAATAGCATTACTATGTTTTACATGTATACAAATTGGTAGCTCATTCCAATATATTAGAAGCACTTATTTTAAAATTTTTCCTTTAAATCATAAAACTTCAAAATAATTTTGGTTGCCCATTCAAATGGTATGTTCACTCTTGTCTTTATGATGTTTTTCTTTGGTCATTACCAGTTTACATTATCTTTAAAGTATGTATTTAAACATGTTCCTACTTCTTAAATGAACTATATTGGATGATGATACTGTCACGTGCTTCAGCACTTCCTTACTAATTTATACTTTCTAAAGAATATCTGTGGACATTATTTTCTAAGTTCTTTATTTTCACTTTTTTCCCCCTTTAAGTGTTCATATATTTGCTCTCCAATAGAAACATAAATTGGGGGAGTACAGAGATACGTCCTTCAAGTATTTTTTTTTTCACCTAGTATAGAAGTTTATACATTATCACCAGCAATTTTATTCTAACAGACCAGTCTGGTTCCATTTTGTGATCCATCAGTCTGATGCTTTTAGGGTTGGAATTACTGCCTACGTTAATACATAACTGAAAGAAGTTTTTATTAGAATTGATTGAATCCCAAACTGAAGAGTTACTGAAATCCTATGAGATGAATTTTTCTAACTAAAAAGAAAACTCTAGAATTAAAAGAGAAAAATCTTGCAGTAATAATGGTAGTATTTAATGCATAATAGGCTCTGGATTCATTTTTATATGTAGTATAACAAAACATCAACAAATAGGTGATAGCACTGATACTCTGGATCCGTACTGTAAAATTATGACAAGAAATTGTGTACAGAAAACCGGCTGCATATGTTTGGTGCAGTTAGTATTGACTGTAAATTTACAAAATGTATTTTGGTGTCTGCCTTAGTCTGTTTTGTTTTGCTATAAAGGAATACCTAAGGCTGGATAATTTAAAAGTAAAATAAGGTTATTTGGCTTACAGTTCAGCAGGTTGTGCAAAGAAACCTGGGGCTGGCATCTGGTTGGCTTATGGTGAGCAGGCTTTTGTACTGTGTCAAAACATGGCAGAGAACTTAAAAGGGGAAGCAGGCCTGAACAAAGACGGACCAAACCCCACAGGAGTGCTGACTTTAAAACAACCCTCTTTCATGGGAACTAATTCATTCCTTCAAGTACCAATTCAATCTCCCCAGAGCAAGAACTCAATCACTATGCAGCTATTCCTTATAGATCCACCTTAAGAACCCAAACCCCTCCCATTAGGCTCCACCTTCAACATTGGGAATTAGATTTCAACATGAGGTTCAGTGGGGACAAACCATATGCAAATGATAGCAGTAAATTACTTTAGATTCCATTTAGATTTCTTAATGATAAATAAATACTATTGATTTAATTAGACTACCTTATACACTTGACAGAAGCCACATTTTTTTTTTTTTTTTTTTTTTTTTTTTGAGACGGAGTCTCGCTCTGTCGCCGGGGCTGGAGCGCAGAAGCCACATTTTTAAAAGTTTTATTTACTCCTTAAAAGCTATGCTAAAATGACTGAATGGCCATTATTTGGGCCAGCAAATCTCAAACAGTTTTCCTCAGGCCCCTAGCATACTCTGAAAGGTTTTTGAGGAGCCCAAAAAGCTTTTATTTATATGGGTTACTATAATATGAATGAAAACTTATATATTTAAAATATTTAGTGATTGATTTATTTAAAATTAAGAATAAGAAGCCCAAAGCACTTTTAATAAAAAAGCTATATTTTTCCAAATAAAAATATATAGTCCCAAGAGTAGCATTGTTACATTTTTTTTTGTCTAGCTTAATAGAAGAAGCTATATTCTCATATCTAGTTCAGCCTGTGGTAACATGTTTTGGTTGAAAGCATGAAGAAAATCTAGGCTCACATAAATTATGTAGTTATAAAAGGGAGGAGCATTTTCAGTAACTTTTCAGATAATTTTGAATATTCTTTGATTTTACATAGGAATTTTATAAGTGGTAGTTTTTCTTAAAGGTCAATTGCAAAACAGAATTTGAAACAAAAACAGTGAACTTTTTGTGCTATTACTTTATATTCCACTGCTCTATCTTGCACGTTGATGACTATGTTTCATACATAATTTTGTAATACCCTTCATTGATAATTTGGAAATTATTAGTTTCCTGGGTACGATCCTCAAAGTATTGACACAATCCTTTATGCAATATCAATATCATAGGAAAATACTTTCAGATTGGGAAGATGTAAAGCCTGCAATGGCAGATGAAAGATTTCCAAAATTCTAATTTTTGTTTTAAAGTTTAAATGTTATTGATGGTCAATACTGTCAGTTGTTTTCTTTGAAATCCAAGGCTTCCTTTATATTGAATAACATCTGCCAAAATCATACTTATTATTTATAATCGCTGTTATTATTTATAACTGATTATTTATAATCACATTTATTATTTATAACTGTGATTATAAATAATCATAGTTTTTCTGTCAGCTGCTCTTTCAAGTAAAAATAGTGCTCCATGTAAAATTTAGTGTTCCATGTAAAAGTTCCGCCGGCATTTCAAACTATAATCCAAGTGTTGTTTTTTTTTTTTTCTTTGAGACAAGCACTGTACTGCAGTATGAGGCAAAAATAATTTATGTATGTCTTCAGTTTGTCAAAGAAATATGAAAAGACACTTATTCAAGGTCAATATTTAATAATATTAATAACTACCAAAGCCTCATCAATACAATTACATCCATAACATTCTTGGGTGGAACAGCCATTTTTATGTTGACTGAGAGTATATCATGATAAAACGCAATTACTACTTTTACAAATGGTAGCTACCAACATGATTAGCACTGAGTTACCAGCAATTTTATTCACCACAGATTTTTACATCATTAGTGTAAAAGTCTATATAGTATAAAGGACAAATAATGCCTTACTGTTGTTATGAGAAGAGTTATGAACTAGCAGAATCCTAAAAGGATATGAAGAACTCTCAGTGGCCCATGAACCAGATTTTCAGAATCTTGCTTTAATAGTTCCCCCACAAGTAGTAGTTATGATACAGAACAAAACAGTTCAATGATACTTTTATTTCTTTAATGCCTGAGCTTTTTCTATTACCTGACCAGTTACTAATGTAAGAAAATGAGACACTGAAGAAATAGCTATGCATGTAAGACTCATAATGCCTTTTGAAAACTACTGCTCAAAATAAGAGATCCTGGTGTACTTAATATGCAACAATTAGTTTACATGTGTATGCATATGTGAAAATTCCAAATTTTCATATATCACTACATTCTATCTGTATAGAACCTTCAGAATTCTGATGTTTACTCAGAAGATAGTATTCAAATTTTTCATGAGCCCTTTCCTAATCATATTTATCTCATTAAAGAAATCTGATACTTTGAAAATTTTCAAATGTGAATCTTACAACTTGATTTCTGTTAGCATAGAAATCTATCTTGAATATTACAGATAAGAGTGCTTTCAATATGTGTCAACTTAAAATTGATTTCAAATGTGAAAGTTTGAGTATCAAGAAGTAAAATAAATAATGATTGCACTAAATGCAAAAGAGTTCTATGCGATGCTTCTTTTTTTCCAAAGGAGTGCAGAAATATTTGATCTTGGTAGGCTAAATGTTCTGTTTCATATAGCTGAGGCTCTTCTGGCTTCACTTTATAAATTACTTATTTTTATCTCACTGCAGGGTCCTCCTGGTCCCCCAGGTCTTCAAGGACCAGTTGGTGCCCCTGGAATTGCTGTAAGTATTCCACATTGTTCCATAAATCTAAATCCTTACAGCTCCCTAGTTAAATTTATATACTGTCCCATAACCAGTCAATTTTTGGGGGTAATAAGATTTGTTTGTATGTTTCACATTAAATCGAATTTAAATGATCAAATGTAGCTAGCCAAGCTGATTCTTAGAAACAAAACATATTGTAACTTCATTTGAAAATAAGTAATAATTTGTTGAGAATTCCTTAATATGTAATAATTCAGAAAATTATTTCCATTATGAGACAGCTTTTGCTTCTCTTGGTATACAGGATCAAATCAAAATCAGTCATAATCCAGAAGCAAAGCAAGCAAGGAAGCAAAACAAACAATAACATATTGAAGCAGATAATGGGAATTTAGTCTACTTTTTACTTGGTTATTCTTAAATACATCTGCTTTGGTTAAATTGGAAATGGTCACATTTTTTGTAATGACCCATATAATAATGATTTTTTTCTAGTTTGGGACAATTTTTCTTTCTCTTCTCTAGGGAGGTGATGGTGAACCGGGTCCTAGAGGACAGCAGGGGATGTTTGGGCAAAAAGGTGATGAGGGTGCCAGAGGCTTCCCTGGACCTCCTGGTCCAATAGGTCTTCAGGTAAGATGCCCCTGTCATTGTTTACTCCATCATTTCTACCTACTTCTCACCAGGCTTTCTGATGGATGTAAAACAAAATATTTTTTTTCTTTGTTCTACATAAGAACTTGAGAATAATGTTTATTCATAAGGATTATTTTATTTAAATGTGTAACTGAACTTGAAATCCTTGTTATCATGTTTGATTAATTCTCCTGAACGTGTATCAGGGCTGGTTCCTAATTCTGGAGTATTTTTAGCCCCACTTTAATTATTACACCTCCTTTCTTCACTCCTATTTTGTTTGGAAAATGAACTACAGCTTTACCTAAGTCTGATACTTAAAAGTAAGGTATTAGGGTTCTTTCATACGACTCATAAGAAGATAAGTTAGTATTTCAGACTAATAGCAATAGGAGGCACACAAATTCCTAGGGAGACAGGGATGGATCCCTGGAGAAATTCGACCTATGACTCTTACTTTCAAGATGGCTAAAAAAAATTAGAAGCATTTCTCAAAGAAATGGGATCCTGCCAATAGCAACTGCCAACAGCACATGTTAAACAATAATAGGTAAACAAATTAACAGTCGATCATTTAAGATAAATTATTATTATTTTAAAATTATAATTTAAACTTTATGAAGCATATCCAGGAAAAGAAGTATTAAATTGTAGAACACTAAAGGCTGAGAGAATTCTATTCAAATATATCTTACAATTGGACTCTTAGACAAAATGTTCCAGAGCGGACATCTTCTATTCTAGGTTGTTTTTTACTTTGCACGTGATGTTCACTGCTTCCTACGAACTTTGGAAGCATTGAGCTTTTTTCTTCCTCTTGCTTATTCTTTCTCTTCCTAGTGATCCACGCAAAGGTTGTAACATTTTGTCTTAAATGATATTGAGGAACCACATGAGGATAACTTATGGTATATTATTAGTATTAGAAATGGTAAATTAAGTCATCTAGTTCACTGAACCTAGAAATTTGTGGAGTTGTAGAAAAGTATATGTAAATTGAATTTATATAAACAGTTTATATCTTCATTTTTATAAGTATAATTATACAATTACTGTTTTTTGATATTAGATAGCTTATTATATGCATAATTACACAAATTACATTATAAACACAGTATAATGAACTATTACTGTTAAAACACTCAATGGATGTTTATCAGATAACATGATTTTTTAATTGTCTCATTTTATTTTAAGGTCAAAATAATTCTTTTTAAACTTGGAAAGTGAAAAAGTTTTACTTTCATACTTGTCATGTTTAACTCAGTTATACTTGTTAGACAATTATACATAAACAGTGATAAGTACCACATATCAATATGTGTAAGAAGCACACATATTTGAAAACAACAGGACATTAAAATTAGATTGCCAATGGATATTTATTTTCTTTTTTTGCATTTGACTAATTAGTCCGAATCCTATAAAACCGTAATTTAGAAACAGTTCTCATGATTAAAGAAGGTGTCTTGTAGATTATATTTATAAAATATTCAATACAATTATCATCTTCATTTCCACAAAGTAAGAAATGTGCTTTTTGAGGGTGACTCAAGAAATCAATTCATTACAATTGTGATTATATTTTCCCACAGCTACTTCTTTAAATCAGGAAATTGGATGATGCTAATGTAATTAACATGTTCACAATTGCATCTGCCTCCTTTAATTGAGTCTTCGTGGCAGAATAGATATTAGCAATTATAATAGACATAAAATAATCTAACATTCAGATTAAATGTCTTGATTTTTCAATTTGATGTTTACTATCATCTGCATATGAAGGATATACACACATACATATATATGGAGGGAGAGAGAGTGTGCGTTCTTGGTCTAACTTCATTTTCGACTCATCATTTAAGTGGCAATGGTTTTAAATTGACAGACCTTAAAACAGAAACTCTCTATGCATAAATTACCTCCTTGGAGAAAGGTAGGACATTTCATGAGAACTGATTAACCCTAGAGTGCCTTTCAGCGTGTTTAGTTCCATGCAACAAGAGATTTTGACTCATTATGTCTCCACTGATTGTAATAATGATAATTTTCTGTCTTAATCAATATAAACTATGATCTAAATTAAAAAGAAATAATTTTTTTCTATTGTGATATTTTTATTGAATTAATTGGAATAATTATATGCATTAAAAAGATGAAAATGTACAACTGAGTTTGTAATAAAAATAAAACTGTGAACTAATATTGACATACCTTTTAATTTGGGGATACTAAATTAGATGAGCCCTATCCTAAAGGGTGTGAAAACCAGGATAGAAAATAAGGAATGTGATTTTTAATTTATTGTGTTTTTGGAAACTTAATTATGTTTAAGTTGTGGTATATGCTATTTAAGAAAATGGTGTTAAAGTGAAATATTTATTTCAACTGTGTTAAAATATGCATGCATGTTTAAGAATTTAAGTTTATGTGTTTCATCGAATTAAGAATTTGAATTTCTGAAATAGACTGACTTAGAACCTAAAATTTTTTGCAATCACCTACAAGTAATTTTTAGGTCAATAGGATCTGAGAAATACTACCTGTCTTTTTCTTCCAGAAACTTCACTTATAATTCTAGAAACAATCATCAGATGGTAGTAACAGTTTGGGGAGTACATATAGCAGTCTCTTTTCTTAGACATCTTACTGACATTTGAGAAAAAATAAATGAAATTCTGGTACATATTTTTTGTTACAAATTCGTAACTAAGGTTTCTTTATAAAAATGAATATATGCCACAATTAAACAAATATATAAATACATCCAGTAAAGTACCCTCTTTAAAAACTGAAAATCACGTGGATATAGTAGGTTATAAAAACAATTTTGTACATTACCAACATTAAAAAATAGAACAGAATAAAGTAAAATAGAATGAAAATATCAAAGGCTATCATCTGTGCGCAAAAGGCTAAGTACTGCTTTTTGAAACTCATATTGCAGCTACTTTACATGTGCATGGTTAGGGAGCATTAAGTAAAATGTATTTTTCACAGTAGCTCACAGTCAAATAATATTCAGCAATTGCAGTGCAGTGTCAAGAAGTCAGTAATATCACTGAAGTACTAGCAGTTATTTAGAACTTTTACATGGTTTGTATTTTTTTGTCTAAAATAGATTACACCTAAAATATTATTATATAAACATTAAAAATTACGTATTGCATATATGACATGTATTAATATATAATTATACTCTTAAAACATTAAAAAATGAAAAAAATCCATAATCCTACAATATTAGAAATGATTACTATGTTTGCTATTTCTGTCTGATAATTAGCGTGCCTATTCTAGATACATATTTTACAGTTAAAGTTATACCATCCATATTCATTTTTATTTTTTATTTACTGTATATATTATTCATGTTTAGAGTATTAGTATCACATTAATAGTCACATAACATTCCACTACTTTATATAATTGAATTTCTTTAGTTCTTTTTTCTAAGATTAAACTTCTGGAATGACAGAATTTTTACTATCATAGCTACTGTTAGCAAGAAATATTTTATTGAATGTAGCTATCCTTGTTAGGTTATTTTCTTAGAATTCATTCATTCAACAAACATTTTAATTTTTGATTGCTCCTCTGCTAGTTCCTAAACAGTTGACACCTAAAAGATCACTGATGAATGCATGCCCCAAAGTAGTTCATGACTGTAAATATACACAAAAGTGACATAAGAAAATTTATAAATGTAAAATTGATGTATGTACCAAGTATTGTTGTGACATGAAAGAGGAAATAAAAATAATCTTCATGGAATAATTCTTTGAATGATCAAGTAAGTGGTCAAGAAGTAGAATAATTTTTCCATAAAGAAATAGATAGATTTTTCCATAAAGAAATAGAAATTTGAGTGCAATCTTTCTGTCTTCCTTTATACCGTAACACAGAGCTTCTCCTAAATAGCAGTTACAGTGCAATTGAATGCAATGGAAATGGATTTGAAAGATTTTTTTTTTTTTTTTTTTTTTTTTTTCCTGTTGCCCAGGCTGGAGTGCAGTGGCACAATCTCGGCTCACTGCAAGTTCTGCCTCCCGGGTTCACAGCATTCTCCTGTCTCATCCTCCCTAGTAGCTGGGACTACAGGTGCCTGACACTACGCCCTGCTATTTTTATTTTTATTTTTTTTCCTGTATTTTTAGTCGAGATGGGGTTTCACTGGTGTTGGCCAGGATGGTCTCACTCTCCTGACCTCGTGATCCGCCCGCCTCAGCCTCCCAACGTGCTGGGATTACAGGCGTGAGCCACCGCTCCCGACCCGAAAGAGTTTTTAAAAGTATAATATACTAGGTTTCATGAGCTCAATGATTTGTAAGATTCAGAAATTGAATTAACAGTTTCAAGAATTCAGAAGATATTTATAACCTTTGAAATATATTAGAATATTTATTTTACCAAACTGGTACCTAACTATAAAAACCTCATGTTCTAAAATATTTTGGGCCAAGAGTTTCCAGAAATCTGTACCAGAGAAGTTCTGTATATTATTTGTACAGGACTGAGCAAATGGTTGGGCATTCATGAATTCCCAGATCAAATTATATATTTAGTTATTGTAACTAAAAATAAACAATATAATATTATACAAAAAATAAATGTGATTTGTAAATGTAGGTGTAAGATTTTATTACATGTGGTCAACACTTGTATAGTAGGCGTTTTAACAGATGTTAGTATCTGAATCTTCATTTCCATGTACTTATTGAACTTTATACTTGATTTTATCTTAGAAATTGATCAAACGTGTCTTTTTAAATACATGAGTGATTTTTACTATTTTTCTATTATATTTTCTTAGGGTCTGCCAGGCCCACCTGGTGAAAAAGGTGAAAATGGGGATGTTGGTCCCATGGTAGGTTTTAATTTTTGGTGTTTGATGGGTATATGTCAGATGTATGGCAGTCACTGCTTTGTAAATTATTATGTGTTCTTTCATTACTATGTATATATTATTGAGGTGTATATAAACAAATGCCATGCTTTAGTTATTTCTTAGTCTGTAGCTCAGGATTTTTATTTGGAGCAGGTAAAGAATAGGTGATATTCACTCAAGATTTAGATAATTAGCAATTTATACAGAATCAAAAATTAACTGTACTTTGAAACAAATTCTTAATTTAATAAGCAATTATGTCTTAAATAGAATACTATGACTTATAATTATTTGCATTTATTGATTCTGGCTCTCTAAGACCTGAATTGAAAATTTGAAATGCATATAATTGTTTATGTAACACTACCTTAGATAAGAAAATAATTAGCAAAGGTAATTGAAATCCATAATGAAATGTGATGACTGCATGTCTTAAGTGTCCCTTTCCTTCAACATTGCCCCCAGTTTTCACTTCCTTCAGAATACACATTTTGAAATTTTAACACTTGTCTGTTAGGTTTTATTCTCCTTAGGAATTACACTCAAATCTATTATATTCTTTGAAATGATCTGTATCATCATTAATAAAATTAGATATAAGAAATGCCTAAAAAAACTTTGCTGATTCAAATAACTGGTTAATAGTTCCAAGAGGTATCAGATATTTTCCAGATATGGTTATCATGGTTCTGTGAATCATTGATATATTCTTCCTGATTACACAGTAATAGATAATAACAGAAAAGCTTTTCAACCATGGCATTAGAATAAACTGAAATCTTTTAAAAATACTAGTGTCCTGTGAAATGTACTAATGTGCAGTGAAAAACACTTGCTATATAGACTATTTCAATCACAACCTTGAGGTAGGAGGTTCTGTCATCAGTATTTTATATAAAGTGTTCCAAGTTAATTTTACTACACTGTCTGGAGAAAGAATCTTTGTTTTACAATGAAATTAAATAATTATTCTTATTTCCAATTCTAGCATATAGAACCTAGGAGTTGACATAGAAAAAGCTAAAAATACGTATCCACAAAAAATAGTTTTATTGAGTTAATGAATTCTAAATCTACTCAAGCACCATTTCTTTTTCCAACTTTACATTCTCTTTATGTTGTAACATATTCTAGAATGAAATATATCTAATTATATTGTGAACATATTATACTAGACAGTAGCAATAGACTTTCTTGACCCATTTTCTAATCAAATTATTTCTCCTGAAATCCTAATTTCCTCATAGCTATGTGTAAAGGCTCATTTGCTAACATGATGTTGTATCCATCAGGGATGACTTATAACCCTGATATGCTTCACTAACTATAGTTTTTACAGGCTTAAACTTCTTTTAGTTTTTTAGTCATAAAATGAAAATGTTGGAAACACATTTGAATTTGGTCTTTGTAAACCTCAATATTTCTCTCTTATAGGGTCCACCTGGTCCTCCAGGCCCAAGAGGCCCTCAAGGTCCCAATGGAGCTGACGTAAGAACTCTGAAATATATGTTAGTTACTTTGAAGTTATATAGATATTGTTATTTTATAGCAGATGCTCTCTGTGAGTTATAATGCAGATAATCACACTATTGTTTAATATTAAGTGGTTAAGAACTCAAGGGTCACCTATTCACTCCACTTCATTATGTAACACAATAAATGGAATTTATAGTGACCAAATCATGGTAAATATAACATAGGTACACCTTTTCCATTCAATATATATTTACTGTGACTGTGAAATGTTATAATGTTGTGTATATTATAATTACCACATCATGGTAATTATAATACCATGTTCAAACCAACATACTTAGACTGTGCCTTGCATATGATAACTCTTATGCCCTTGTTAACACTGGCTTTCATCTAAAAGCTTTGCATTTTGTATTTTCAGTCTATATAACGTTACAGCAATATGTGCATGATACGTGCACCCTTTATCACGTAAAATGTTTTAATTGTATAAAGATGATATTTTCCAAGCTTAAAAATTATTTTAGTATTATAAGATTTTGAAATATAATGCCATATTTATCTTACTGTTACCATTAACGGATCTATGGCTTTGACAGTATTTTTCCTTCTGGCCAACTTTTCACAACGAAATCTATGTGTTCTTCATGTCTCTGGTCTTCATTTTCTTTATTCTTCTTTAATACCTGCTTTAAATTCTGGCAGGCCAGAACTGAGAAAAAAAATAGACTAGAAATGGAGGAACTAAAAGAGTTTGTAGATTTTAATTCTTCTTAGGTAATTTAAAAGCTAAAAGATGTTATAAGGGGTTTGTTTCTTGCCTGGATTATGTAATTCGTAACCAGGGTCATAATTTTGATTCACTACAAAATCACTGCCTAAAACCAATCTAACTATTCTGTTGGCAAAGAGATTGAAATTATGCTTCAGGAATGAACCAGAGTGTGAAAGTCTCCTGCTTTATCTTCAAAATTATAGTGAATTTGAAAATCAGTGTAATATATTAAATTATTTGCTATCCAGCACATTTGACAACTCTATTAAGTATCATTTAGTCTCATTCTTTAAATGACTAAGAATACTCATGCATCTATTTTTCTCTTTTTTGAGAACAACTAGATACATGTTTACAAATTCATTATTTTAATAAGAATATAGATAATTGCATTCCTTTTTCTACACTGCAGGGACCACAAGGACCCCCAGGATCTGTTGGTTCAGTTGGTGGTGTTGGAGAAAAGGTAAATCTATTAGTGACACACAGTTTGAAACAGCATTAATTAAGAACTTTAATAATATTGGGTAGTAGTTTAAGTGCTTCGAGTATGAGTGTCTGTAAGCCTTTTACATAGTTATATGATTCACATATCATCTAGTAGTTTAAAAAATTAAAGTTGACATGATTTTGAAATATGTTTTGATTGCCAGTTATTATATTGAATGAGTGCAGATATTATTTTCTTTAATCTAAGCAGGAACCTCATAATTATGGTGTCATTATTATCTACATTTATAAGCTGAGAAAGCTGAGCCCTAGAGGATTCCTGTAATTTCATCAAAGTTTTTCCTTAGAAGGTGACTAAGCTAGGATACACTGCAGTCCACGAATGTCTAGTCATACTCAGTACTCAAAATAGAAGAGATTGGTTGATGTAACTGACTTAAAGGGAAAAAGGAATCTTTCAAACCACAAAGGAATTAATCATTCATTTTGTTACATTTTGAGTTATATTTTCATTACTAATACTCTGACCTATCTTTGTCACTTTTCAAAATAGTTGGCATGAGCCACAATATCTGGGCTCAGAATAGCTTTTTTTTTTTTCTTGTGAACATGATTTTGTTTAAAAAATCTGCTCTTCCTTTTATAAAAATGTCAAAATGATCCATTGATTTCTTGTTTAAGCATTCATGCTCACTTGTTAATAGAATTTTCAAGAAAATTATTGGTATTTGCTTGTTTTAAAAAATAAACTACCCATTTTCAGAAAGGAAAGAACTATATTTATAACATCACATATTATGCAGTGAAAACACTAAAGATTTCCTTAATTTGCTAGTTATTAAAGGATATCCGTAGTGTAGACTTACCCTATTCTTAAAAATGATTCCCTTCTTGGTCTCAAGTTTTTTCATGTATTTTATATTATACTTAAATTGATTTCTTTTAATTAAAGCATTTAATTCTCAGAACAAATTTAATATGATTAGATTATGTTACTATATTTTGATGTTTACTTCAGCTCAACGCTTGTATTCTAGTATTTTAATTATAATCAATGTTATTTGATTAAGATAATTTTTAACTCGTTATCTAATTCTTACTGCATTCTTTGATTGACTGCCTTTTTTTAATATTCTTAAATTTAAAGTTGTGTGTTGAAACTGTTCCGGTAGTTGGTGTTGAAATTGAAAACACATTTTTTACTCCATTCAGTTGTCCTAGAAAACATTTTTCATGGTGCTTAGGTTCCTATGGGAGACCACTGGTCTCTGAGGATATCATCATGGTAGACAAAAGACCCCAAGGCACACACCTTTTCCTCTTCTCTTTGCATCATCTCCTTTCGGCTCTAATGCTGACTCAATTGTTGTGGGAGCTAGTCTCTAGGATTACTAGCTTTTACTGACTTGTTTCCTAAAGATTTTGAATGCAGAGGGAAAGCTCTCATGATTTCAGTGATACTCTTGAAAATAGGCATGAATGCCAGATGTTTAGAGTTCTGAGAAACTTCCTTCCACATTGTTTCCCTTTAATTTAAAGCCTACGTATATTATGGTAATACTTTGCCAACTTTGACTCTTATGAGAATAATTCAGTCAATCTGAATCATTTTGAATCAATCCGAGTCAAAATGTGTTACAATAAAAAACACAGTTTTAATTTTGCTCCTTTCTTTTGCATTTTTTTTATGTGATAGAGAACAGGATAGAAGTAGAATTCTAACCTTCGTTTTCTTGTTGTTGTTTTTTTTAATCAAGGATAATATAATTTCTAATAGATTACAAATTTCTAACATCAGCTTTGATTCTGGCTGAATGTATACCCATTTCTATATTGAAAAATTTATTTCCAGTCACTGACAATGAAGAATTAAAAAAGTATATTTTAGTCATGTTGCATTTTGTTTAAATATATTTAACCTGTTCTTCATGTACTGTATAATTGCTATAAGTAGCTTTGGCACTTCAATAATTTTGTCAATACTTGGAAATATGTCAGGATATTTTCTTAAGGTTTATACATATTTTATAATTTTGTACATACAGAGTAATTTGTTGTTTTTTCTAAAAGGATATGTACCTAAACACGTGTGTTATGTAATGAGGTAAATAGTTACACAATAAGAAATGATGACTTCATAACCTAACATCTCCTTCATATACCAGTGCTCTATCATAAAACTTATATTAAATATTATTCTTCAGAATGGTTTGTAGCATTGTGATACTAGATATATAGACTTAATTTATATAATATTAGTCTTATTGCCATGGTTTATTGATTTGTGATTTTGTCCCACCTTCCTTAAAATATTTTAAATGAAACATTTTAGATAAATTTTAAATTTCATTTTAACTAATTGTCATTTTACATTGTGCACACTTGGATCTAACATCCAAAATGGTAGTTTTCTTATATTTTGGACAAATGAATATTAATATATTATTCTTAAAATGAAGAGACTTTGTAGTAAAAAGCTCATACTTTTTAAATTTTTCTAATATTTTAATTTTTTTATCACCTCAAGCATTTATCACTAGAAAGCACATACTTAAATTCTAAGATTATTTAAACCTATCTTTTCACTGCATATCATTTCACTCATTTAATAAAAAGAAAAAAGAAAATAATCTTTTCATAATATCCATAAATTTAACTTTATAGTTGATAAGAATGAAAAGAGAACAACAAAACTTACAGAGGGTTACTAAAAATATTTCAACTATTTCTTCTGTAGTTCTAACTTTCTGTGATGTTACCGTGAATTAATGTGGTACATAAGAAAACGTTTTGGTTATTTCTTTTGCTGTGTGGAAGGTTTTTAGTTTAATTAAATCTCATTTGTCTAGTTTGGGGGTTTCTTTTGCCTGTGCTTTTGAGGTCTTAAGTCATGAATTATTTGCCTAGACCAATGTGCAGAAGAGTTTTGCCTATGTTTTATTTTAGTATTTTTATAGTTTCAGGTCTTATGTTTAAATTCTTGAATCCTTCTTCAGTTGATTTTTGTATATGGTAAGAGATAGGAGTCTAGTTTAATTCTGGTTAAGGCAAATCAGATTTCTCAGCACCATTTATTGAAAACAGGATCTTTTCCTTTTTGTTTTTGTCAACTTTGTCAAAGATTAGTTTGCTGTAAATATGCAGTGTGATGCCTCCAGTTTTGTTCTTTTTGCTTAAGATTGCTTTGGCAATAAGGCTCTTTTTGTGGGTTCATGTGAATTTTAGGATTTGTTTCTATTTATATGAAAAATGACATGTTCAATGTACATGCTCAATAGATTTATCATATTTCTAAATAAATATTTTAATATGGACATTTTACAATTGATTTCAATGCCAAAGTACTTGTTTCATTTTTAAGATATGAATGTTAGCTCTTGGAAATATCACTAACATATCATTCCATTATACTGAGGTAGATGAATGATACCTCTCTTTATAAATAATATAAATGCAATATTTTTCTTGTAAGATTTATCCAAAAATTCTGGAAGTATTTGCTGTTCATCTTGAGAGATGAAGTAATGTACACATCACACTACTAATAATAAACTCTTGAAAAGTACTTGATATCTCCACCATTAAGTGGGCAATTTAAGAATTTAAAATATGTGTATGTTCTCAGAGTAAGAAACTATGTACACAAAAATAGTCTCTGCCCTGAAATTGTGTTTGTATGTAATATGACACATTTACTTAAGAGCAATGGATTTGTGTCAGGAATATTGGAAATATTAGAGTTAAAAAGTAAGGGAAATATAGGCCTCACTTCTTTTTCAATTTAAAAGAACAGTTACCACCTCACAATTGCGAAGACCACTAGTGTGACTGATTTTGAGTGGAAACATGGTAAATGAATGTACTGTTTTACTTAAATGATTACTTGAACAAGATGTTATATTTTTTGTGCATTTTGAAGTATGAGGCATTAGCAACAGACTTTCATAGGTAAAACCTACTAAAGAGATTTATTTATTAGTCCACTGGGCTAGAAAAAAAGCCATTCATATCTAAACAGGGAGATAATAAAGGCTATCACATTTATGTGTATACTCAAATGGAGCAGTTTTAATTAATGTCTAAGAACCTTTACATATATTATAATTATTGTCTTTCCTCTAAGTTCTTTAGATTCCTACTAAACAAATCCTATAAAATATCAACATATGTACCAGCAAGTCATCTGTTAATTTGTTGTAGTTAAGAGAAATAAATTTGTATTTTAGCAAACAATTTGAAATTGTTCACTCAATAAACTTGATTGTAATTTGAATATTGGCACAGTGCAAATACATAATATTTTAGGAAACATGCATGTCTGATGATGGTTTTGTGGTAATCTGGATTAATATGCTGACTATTAACTAACCAGTGAGAACTATAGCATCAAGCCTATGTATTTCTGCCTACTTACCTGAGAAATAAAAGCACTGGAGTCACTAATAGAAAAAGTTATTTCTGTTATTAAAGTTTTTCAATGCCTTTTAAATAATATATAAAAAGGCCAATCTAAAATTATATGATAACATTTGAATTTTACAAATGTAGAATATCATGCCTGTATTCTAATACTAATTTGATCTTCTCTATATAGGGTGAACCTGGAGAAGCAGGGAACCCAGGACCTCCTGGGGAAGCAGGCGTAGGCGTAAGTACTGTGTTATTGTTAACACAGTGTATTTTTGGTATGAGAATTTCTTTCACAGCATTACAAACATGTAACTTAACTCTTAGCTGTGATTCAACTTTTTACTTTCCCTTTCCAACCCATTAGGGATAATCACAAATATAAAGCCTTGCTTAATAACTTTGGATGTCCTCTGCATATGTGGATTCATAAACAAATTGAATAAAGATCATATTTGCTGAAGTTAGAACATTAAAACTATGGGCTGTTTACTGTATACATTCCCTTTGATGAACTGTCCATAAAAGGAATAAGCAAAAAAGTCCTGCTGCCTTAAATAAACATGTATCAATCGTATTAGGACTATATTATTCTAATTAGCTTAAACCAGGAGTAAATTTGCCCACCAGGAAATATTTGACAATATCTGGAGACACTTTTGGTCTTCAAACGTGGAGGGTTGGTACCCAGTTAGTAAAGGCCAGGGATACCATTGGACTTCTTAAAGGGCAGATAACAGATCTCCACAGCAAAAATTGTCTGGCCCAACATGGTGAAACCCCGTCTCTACTAAAAAGTACAAAAATTAGCTGGGCATGGTAGCACATGCCTGTAGTCCCAGCTACTAGGGAGGCTGAGGCAGGAGAATCTCTTGAACTCGGGAGGCAGAGGTTGCAGTGAGCTCAGATTGTGCCACTACACTCAACCTGGCGACAAAGCGAGACTCTGTCTTAAAAAAAAAAAATTATCTGGCCCAATGTGCCAAGATTAATAAACTTTTATGCAAAATTTGTAAGACAACTCTTCTTTCCTTCCTTTTTTTAAAAAAAAAAAAAAAAAAAAAAAAAAAAAAAAAAACATTGCATAGGGTCCCAAAGGAGAAAGAGGAGAGAAAGGAGAAGCTGGTCCACCTGGAGCTGCTGGACCTCCTGGTGCCAAGGGGCCACCAGGTGATGATGGCCCTAAGGGTAACCCGGTAAGTGAGTTTAATCCCCTCTAATGTGGCATTTATGCCAAACTCACCTTGGAGCTTTTCTTAGAAAAATTAGAAATCCTGAGGCTCTGGACCATAGTTGGTAAATCTGACTTTTCATTATTTCATATATTCATAAGCATTCTCAATTGAATTAATTCTTCAGAATATTTTTGGCGGGAGAAGAGAAATATTCTCAGCAGGTTTTGCCATGATTTTAACCTCTTAACCTCCAGAATGTCATAACTTTATAAAAATTTATTTTTCATTTATTTCTTTTTCTTTCAAAACGTCATTCTAGGGCCCTGTTGGTTTTCCTGGAGATCCTGGTCCTCCTGGGGAACCTGGCCCTGCAGTAAGTATCAGGGAAAAATTAAGAAATTATTTTGGTGGGAATGTTTCCAGTTTCTGTATTGTTAATAAAGAAAAAATCTAATTACCAAGTGAACTCCCAAAAACAGAAAGAAAAAGAAAACATAAAAAGTAATTGCAAATGCAGGAAAATCCATATAGTTGGAGACTGTTTCACCAACATTGAGTGATTAAGCTCTTCGTGCAACGTAGGTGCAACAGTTGGATTAGGTTCCTAGTCTTTGATGGGTTGTAAAAACAAATTATCTGAGTAGTATCATTATTGTTATTTCAAAGTTACAGGATCTTTGTTTTCTGTTTCTATTCTATAATATAAATCCTATTTCAAACTATACCATATTTGTTCATGGTGAAAGAATTCACTGGCATTGTATACTAATGACATCTTCTTTCTTCCTTATATAAAGAGCATGCTGGATTTTAAATTTGATATATTAATAGTAGCAGTTTTACAAAATTTTGTAGGGAGAGTGAGAGGTACCACAATCTTTTTTAAAAAGGATAAAAGAATATAGTGATTTTAGTTGTCCATCTGATAATTTTTCTCAAGGGGTGGCCTAACATACCTTTTTCCTGATAAGTAGTGTGGTTTATTGATACTGAGATACATCTTGCTTCGTATTTTATTTCCTCTTATAGGGTCAAGATGGTGTTGGTGGTGACAAGGGTGAAGATGGAGATCCTGGCCAACCGGTGAGTAAATGCACTATTTTTTTTTTTAAGTCTTTACATAGTTTCAAGGCATTTTAATGAGACAATCAGAAGTAATCAGCCTTTGAAAAACATAGCTCTCTGTATATGCACTTTTCTGAAAGAATTATCAAAAAAATTTTTGAATTCCAGTTAAAAGTCAATCTTACATGGAGTGTTTCTTATTTGATGTAAATTAATAAACAGTCTTTATAATGAAAAATGTAATCATATCATACTAATGATATGATTAGTATCATATATAGTATCACTATATCAAATTCAGTTATCCATTGTGTTAAAAAACTAAAAACACAATAATACTAAAAGAAAAGTTATCTCATCATTAACAAAGTTATTATCCCATCATTAGCATGAATTATTTTAATTGTGAACCTAAATGAACTCTCAACATAGTATAGGCCTTTTTAAAAAAACTTATGAATGATACAGGAGTGTACTTTGGACACATATAGTTATTTAGGGTGAAAGTAAGGGAGGGCACTCAGTTTAGGAATCAAAGACAATGGTCCCTCAACACAGTTTTGTCTCTGGGGCCATTCCCGCTAGATGCTTTGCTATCACAGATACAGGCTTATTCTGCATAGATAAGACTTGTGGGTCATATCTCAGCCTGTGTATTAGTCCATTCTCATGCTCCTGTGAAGTACATAAGAATGGGTAATTTATAAAGCAAAGAGGTTTAATTGACTCACAATTCTGCATGGCTGGGAAGGCCTCAGGAAACTTACAATATGGTGGAAGGTGAAGCAAGCATGTCCTTCTTCACAAGGCAGTAGGAGAAAGGAGTGCCAAGTGAAAGGTGAAAAGCCACTTATTAAACCATCAGATCTTGTGAGAACTCACTCACTATCACAAGAACACCATTTGAGTAACCACCCCCATCACTCAATTGCCTCCCACTGGGTCCCTCTCACGATACATGGGGATTATAGGAACTACAATTCAAGATGAGATTTGGGTGGGGACACAGCCAAACCATATCAACACGATATATACACCTTGGCATAGAATGTTAGTGTTGTACAAAAAGAAATTTAGAAGTAATGGTATTATGATTTCACATGTTTATGTGATATGAGCGGAATTATGAACCATATGATTATATTAATTAGCATGCCTGTTTAATGCCTGCCAGATATAAATTAGCACTTTTTAATAGGACACAGTTTTACGTAAAAAGAGTCTGATTCATTTTGTTCTAACTATAAATCATTTTACCATATAAATTTACCAGCTCTAAGTATAAATATCTAGAGGAAGTTTAAGTATCTGAAATAGGGCCGAGATTTTCCAGGAAATATTGACATCTGGAAATGAAGAAAGAGGGTGGGTTTCCATCCAGATTTTGAAATTTTATATAGGCCACAAAATAATATCCAATTTTGTTAAAGGTATTTTTTCACATTTTATAGGGTCCTCCTGGTCCATCTGGTGAGGCTGGCCCACCAGGTCCTCCTGGAAAAAGAGTAAGTTTCTTTAATTCTTTATTTGAAACATACGTTCATTAGTCACCATGTATAAATTTATACAATATGCAAGCTGCGGGCAGCATGTTATAAGAATAATGAGAAATATCATAAATCCTAAAAACAATTTGTAAATGTGCCAAATAATAACTAAAATATAACATATTCTAACTATTTCACTGTCACAATAAAAATGAGAAAAACAACTTCTACTTAAGGAGTTTTCCACTCCTCTGTGCTTAGATCTCCCTTTTGTACAAATGTAGTAGATTATTATAAAAGACTTTGGTGGTATCCTGAACATTAACTCCTGTTGTAATACATGGGGATGAGCTGTCAAAAGTCCAGTGCTAGCTTAAAACATTGTAAAAACCTGAATGCATCAATGGAATGAGCTCAGGAATCAGTATATAATGTTAAATTGCTTTACAGTGTCAAACTTCTCTGACTCAGAAACAGTATTTTAATGATGTGTTATATAGCACAATATAAATAAATAGATATTGCTGAAATTATTGGCCATAGTAGACCCTAGGAGATTTACTTTTCTGTCCTTTTCTCACTGATGCATTCTTTTCATAACAAAGCAATCTCTGCAGACCTGCCTCTTGCAGCAGCTGTTTCACTTTAGAGTGTTCTTCTGTACCGCCTTCAGTCTATTTTCAAACCGGCACATAAGTAAAATATGTGATAAACATCAAAATATATTTATCAGGCTAATTCCCCCGTCAGTAATCCAAAGTTACTGGATTACAGCAAGGCAATTAGTGCCACTGCTGTTTTCTAATGGTATCTTTAGTTTAGGGGAATTTTTGACATTGAATATCCTTACAGTAAACATAGAATGTGAATGGGTTTTACTTTTGTCTCTCAGCAATACAAATTTGAATCAATATTTACAAACATTTCTCTTTGCCAAAAATATACTTAATTTATAATAAAACTTGTCTCTGAAAACAATTTGCTCTTCATTGGCCAAGTACTTTTTTTTTTTTTTTTTTTACATTTTCTCTTATTATTATTGTATCTGCAACCCCAAAGCATGGTCTCAGTATAAGTAGATTTATCCCCCAAACAACCATGGGGCTCTTATTCTTAGAAAGTAATTAGAAAGTGTTACATGATTTTTTGATATCCATTGCCTCTTTCTGCTTTAAGTCCAGCTGCTCATAAAACTGTGATGCATAGCTGTCTATTATACTATTTCAGACCTTTTGGAAGAATAATTATATAAAATGTCCTTGAGAATGTATTGAAATACTTCTTGAAACAACAGTAAATCATTATTTTCTTCTTCCTTCTGGCCTCAGATGGTGGGATGCTATATAATGTGGTTGGTAGAACAATGCAGTTATAATAGCTGGCTTTCAACGAGCTTCACCAGTTATTACCTGTATTACGTTTGGCAAATTGTGTATTCTCTGTTTCTCAGGGGACCTAACACCCACACTACAGTTGGGTTGAACATAAGATAACTCACGTAACACAATAAAAAAAATATATTCACCTCATAACTGTTGCTGTGTTACCTCTGAGTTATGGCATAGTTATTAAAAACTTCTGAGCGCAAGGATAAAGCATGATGCTTTTGATACAGAGGAAATTAAACCTTGCTTCAAAATGTAGCAAGTAGAAAAGGAGAGACTGTATCAAAATTGATTTTGCATATTCTATTATATATTGGCAGCTTCTCAGCTCATTTTATTACTCAAGTCAAACTCTTAGCAAGTGCTATCTAGTCTAGTTTCATTTTAAAATATGTCAAAAGATTATTTATTTATTTTTTTATAAATTTAACTAATTACCATTTGATATTTGAGATGAATTCTCTTAATGTGGTAACAGAGTTTTAGAATGAATTCCTTTCTTTAGCCATTCAGTGGTGGGTCACATGAATTATTTATTTTGAAAACAGCTGAATATTTTTGAAAAATGTTTTAAGTAAATGATAAAATAACTTATTAAAGAGTATTAATGGAAACATAAAAAAGAGACATGTATGTGTGAACCAGTAAGTCTCATGCCCCCCTTTTAGTATAATAATATGACCCAAAACTTATATATAAATCTATAACTATCACATAAAAATATTATACGTTAAAACTGTTAAGCTGTTGTATGAAAGTATTTTGATATAACAATGTTGACATTATTGATATTATAAACTTTCAAATATTTTCAGTCATATTTACTAATTTTAAAATCATGATAATATAATACAACAAATTTTTATTCTTTATTATAACATGTTTTTAAAATATATTTGTGTTTATTACTTTGGAATGGGTAATGATCGACAATTGTAATTTTAGTGAATAAGTCAGACTTCTAGGAAGACCTCCCCCCAATTCTAGAATTGAGAAAATATCATTGAAAAGTCAGTACATATTCAGAGGTTTAGATTATACATTTGTTCTACAACACTGAAGTAGTTTTAAGTAAGAGAAAGTCCATGTATTTACGTTCTTATTCATTTACATCTAAGTTGGACCTCACAATTTCTAGTTAAATGAGATATAATTTTAAAACATGAGTTAATTGCTGATCCTTAATTCCTGTCTCTTATAATGAAGGATGCATTTTCATATATTAGAAATAATCAGTTATAATAAAAATATAGTAGTATATTAATGGAAATGTACAAACATATTTAGTTACTTGTTGCCTTAAGAACATGAAGCATCCTTTTTTAGTACATTTAGTGTTGCTGTAAAGGAACTTGAGGCTGGGTAATTTATAAAGAAAAGAGGTTTATCTAGCTCACAGTTCTGCAGGCTCTACAGGAAGCGTGATGCCAACATCTGCTTCTGGTGAGGGCCTCGGGCTGCTCCCACTCATGGAAGGAGAAGCAGAGCAGGTGTGTGCTGAGATCACAAGGTGACAAAGGAAGCAAGAAGGGGCAGCAGAGGTGCCAGGCACTTTTTAAGAACCAACTCTCTCAGCAACTAACAGAGTGAGAAACCACTCACCCCCATCAAGGAAGGGTATTAATCTATTCATAAGAAATCCATCCCCATGACTCAGACACCTCCCATTGGGTTCTACCACCAAGATTTGGAATCAAATTTCAACAGGAGGATTGAGGGGGGGAGAAATATCCAAATTATAGCAATAATCAATAATTATTTTCTCATCCAGCATTAAAGATTACATGATATTCTGAAATTATAAGCAATTGGTAAATTTTTCTTTAGATATAAATATCAAATACAATTACAAAAGAGAAAAATTATGTTACTCTTATTCCTGCCAATATTTCTAACTAGACAACCTGGTTAACTCCCCTGATTAAAAGGAATAAAACAATCCTTAAAAAAATAAAATTATGGTTAAGTGGATTGATGAGATGGGTAGAAAATAAGAAACTAAGATAATTTATTTGCAAAGTTATGCTTGTTTTTTTATATAGATGTATAGGCAATGGTCCATTGAAGAAAATGCCCAGAAAAGACCCATAGGTATATATAAACCTTATTTGTAATTGGACGTTTCACATCAATGGAAAGTGGATAGCCTATTGAAAAAATTCTGCTGGGAGAAGTGACTTTCTATATGGAAAAAGGTTAAATATACCTCATCTAGCTCATTTCACAGAATTCAATTCCAGTTGATTTATAATCGTAAATATCAAAGGTATATTTTTAAATATTTTAGCAAAAATTATTTGAGAATAATTTTTGACCTCCAGCCGTAAATTCTGATCACACAGGTGTAATCAGAAAGGAATAGATTGATGTATCAAGTTACTATTACAATTTCCTATTTACCCAAAGTACTTAGAAGACAGTGGAACAAAAAGATCTGATTAGGAGAAAATATTTCTAACATACAGGAAACATGCATAGAATAATTTGTTAGGATATCTAAGTATGTCGTACAAATTATAGTAGCAAGAAAAAACAGTAGAAAAAATATGCCAATGGCATGAAAAAGTATTTGACACAAATACCCCATGAAAAAAGAAAATATTTGTAGGAATCAGGAAAGTGTGTACTAGAAATTACATCTAACTGGTGGATCACATCCACCAATTAACAAAAATGTACTTTGACAAACCAAGTATTGGGAAGAATGTTTTCAAAAAACAGTGAAGATTATTATGCACGGCTGTTGTGAGTTACTGGGTACTGCTGCTTTAGGCAAATAGTTCTACGTTACCTAATAGAATGTAACATGAACTTTTTCTGTCATCTGGTAATTCCATTTCTCAGCACATATCCTAGATGACATTTTGCTCCAAAAGACTCAAGGAATAATGTTTTGTTATCCTCGTTAATAATAACTACAGACAAGATAAGTTAATTGAGGTATATTCATAAACTAAAATTTTGTATGGCAATAAAAGTGAATGCACTACAGATGCATGCATAACATAGAAGAATATCAAAATCTAATGTTAAACATTAAACAAAATAAATATGTGTGTGTTTATACATATGTCTTGTGTGTGTAGGTGTATATAATGTTTACCTGGAAAAGATAGATTACATTATTTTATTTATATAATATGCAACATTGTTAAGGACATGTTTAGCATTTAAACATAAGTGGTAAACATGATAAAGAAATGTAAGCCAATGATTAACAAAAATTTAGGATAGTAGTTACTTCTGTGGGATAAAAGTGGATTGCAATTGTTACAAGTGGTATGTAGGAAGCTTCTAAGTTAATGATACTGTACTGTATATGTAATGCATTTTTATGTTGAAAGACTAAAATTATATAATATTGAGTCATTCTAGCATGTGCTCTATAGCATTATGAGAAAGTACATTAGTTGAGTTCCCTTTGATTTTTGATAAGTTGTTTTAAATTAACCTCATAAAAATTTTAGCACTCTTCTATCCTCTCTTTTTAAATTACAATTTATAGAAAGATGATGAGCTATTTTAATCCATTCTCATCACTTTGTAAAAAAATTAGAAGGCTTTGTATTCATAAATTAATAATAACATGAGAACGGTGGTGACTATGCATTGCTTACAAAGCTATTCACATTCATTTTGATATAACAGAAAAATCAACCTTAGGTCAGTCCAATCGAGCAATAATATGCAAGGTTTTCTCTTTTAAAATATGGCGACAATAAATTGAAACTGAAAGCCATTTAACACAATATATTAAATTGTTTTCTATATTAGGTTTGGATAAACTGACATGCTTAATTGCTTCTGTCTGTTTTACATAATAATCTATTTTCTTCATCAGAGTAATATATATTTTAATGGTGTGAAAAATTACTCTTATGTCAACAATCTTATTACAAAAACTATGATTTGTTCTGGTTTAACACTAGCAATTAATGCTTGCACCATTAATTTACAGCCTACAACACTAGTTAATTTAGTCAATAGCTCTACCTCAACATAAATAGGTGGCTTAGCTTGAAAAAAAAAAAAAAAAGAAAAGAAAAAGAAAAAGAAAAAATGGAAATACAGGTCAAGTGCAGTGACTGACACCTGTAATCCCAGCACTTTGAGAGACTTAGGCAGGAATATTGCTTAAGCCCAGGAGTTTGAGACAACATAGTGAGACCCCCGTCTTCACAAAAACTTTAAAAAATTATCCAGGCGTGGTGGCACATGCCTGTAGTTCCAGCTACTTGGGAGGCTGAGGTGGGAGGATTGCATGAGCCTGGGAGGTCCAGGCTGCAGTGAGTCATGACTGTTCTACTGTACTCCAAACTGAGCAACAGAGGGAGACCCTCTCTCAAAAACAAAACAAAACAAAACAAAAAGCAAAAAAAAAAAAAAAAAAAAGCAAACCCAAAAATTGAAGCCCAAATTATTTACTAACATCATTTGCAACCTATAAACTGACACTCCTTTTATCTTAATTTCACTAAAAAGTAGACCAGATTGCTGTTGCATCAGAATCAGACAGAACTTGTTTCAAATCCTTGCTATCTAAAAATGTGACTTGGCATAAGTTAGTTTATTTGAGTCTCAGTTTTCTCATTTATAAAGTGGGCATAATAACTAATTTACAATACTGAAGTGAGGAGTAAATGAAATTAAGAAAATGTATATTTAAAGCACAAAGCCTAATGCCTGAATTTATCAGGATCTCAAACAGTGGATGTTATTATTAAGCATTGAATAAGGATTTCAAATTGTAGTATTATTTATAAACTCAATAAAGCTATTATTAAATAAAATATAAAGATAAAAAGGAGTAAAATATTTTCTTCTAATGTCCTCATTATATATATGAAAGGACAGTTCATTATTAATAAATTCATGGTAAACTTAGTTTTGTTTATTGTTGATTTTGCTTAGGTGTTTGAGTTCAGCGGTGACCAATACTGAACTAACTGGGTGATACACATTCAAAAAGGATATAGAATATAATTAACTACACTTTCAAAGTATACGATATTGTAATTTTAAAGAAATTTATACTTATACTACTAATATAAATTGGTTATCCCTTGGTGCAAATTCATGTGACATATATGTTTAAATATTTCCTATGATAACAATTACCAAAAACAGAAGGATTTAAATTCATGACAACTGCATATATTTTTTAATAAAATGTTTTTGTCAAACAGTAGATATGTAAGACCAGTTTAAGAAAAAATAAAGTTATTAAACTATGAGTCAACTGAGTAAGAGGTATTTAGTTATGCCCATGATCCCAGCACTTCGAGAGACTGAGGCAAGAGGATCACTTGAGTTGAGGAGTAGGAGACCAGCCTGGGCAACATGGTGAAACCCTGTCTCTACAATAAAATACAGAAATTAGCCAGGTATGATGGCATGAGCCTGTAGTCCCAGCTACTCAAGAGGCTGAGGTGGGAGGATAGCTTGAGCCCAGGAGTTTGAGGCTGCAGTGAGCCGAGATCACTCCACTGCTCTTCAGCCTGAGCAAATGAGTGAGACACTGTGTCAAAAAGAGGAAAGCACTGTACATAAGTGAGATCACTCTGTTTATACACTGTACATATATGAGGTCACTTTGTCTATATCATGGGTGAACACAAAGCATCTAATAATAGAGGGATATAATGCAGAGTGAATTCTGTGAATTGAGACTGATTTGAGAATACTGTCACCACAAACCTTTGGGTTCAGTCAGCAGACAGCAATGTCTGATGCAGCAATCAATTTAATACCACTTTTGTGAAAATAGCAAGAACATATTTCTATGCAGTAGGGTAATATCTGTTCAACAGGCTCGTGGTTTGGCTGAATACAGAATTGCCTTACAATCTGTGTCCCTTTAGTCCATCTAGAAACGTTAATCTTAAATTAGCTTTGTGTATATTTTGTGGAAATTAACATTTCTCAGATCCTTACTTTCCCACTGTGGAAACAATAACAAAAGTCACATTTTTTTTCTATAATATCTTATGTCAGAAGTAGCAATGACAAGAAATGTGTTCAAAAGTATTACCACTTTTTTTCTGTGATTGAATCTTACGCATGAATGATAATAAAACTTCCTAACAGAATATTGATCACAATGTTGTAAGTGGCAGTGATACTGAGAAAGAAAATTCTAATGGTTATTAAACAAGTAGGACAATTACATTATCATTCGTAGTACATGTACTTTCTGTCATGCATTTGTAATACTTGAGAACGAATGTGTATTTCCTTAAGGAACTGGAAGATTTGTACAACTTGTTTCAATAAACCATGGACTTCTAATACTAAATTTATCATTTTAACTAGTTCCATGTCCTTTTACTGAAAAAAAAAAATCTAGAGCTGACTAAAATAATTTAAGCATTATAACCTGAAAATGCACATATTAAATGGAAATTTGAATTCAGCTCATATTGCCAAAGGGAAGTTCACAATAAAAAATTAAAATGGTAACTCTTGTTATTAATTGGTTATAATGACAGATGAAGTTTTAACTTACTATGCACATGCAAACTATATATATATATGTGTGTGTGTGTACCTTGTATATGCATGTACTGTGTGTGTGTGTATATATATATGTGCACACATATGAAGTATTATAATATATATAGAATTAATTCAAATTTCAAATTCAGACTTTTTTTTTTACAAAATCCTTGAACAATTCTTATATAAATGTATAGGTAGAAAGTACATTGTAATAATAAAATAAATTGTAAATCCACTTAAAATTTCTGTGTGGTACAAAACTGTGCCTTCCAAGTAAGGTCATTATGAAAAAAAGGTCTGCATTTAATTTGGGAACCACTGCTTCTAGGAGATTCATAGTTCCCTTCTAGGAGATTCATAGTTCAAGAGGAGTATTAAAGGTTCTGAAAATTTTGAATCAAATGTATTTATTTTTAAACTATTTTAAATATTAATGTTTTTAATACTTTTGGGAAAATTGTTCTAATTTTTTAATGTGGGAAACAAAAATTCTTGTTCATTTAACATGTTCAAAAATGTTTGTTTATCCAAATAGCTAATTTTATACTAAACTTGGCAGTTTATTTGCTAATATTAAAAAATCAAGATCTCCATATACCAAGTCTCTGCCTTTCTCCAATTCTCTTTTTTCCTCCCTAACTCTCAAGTCACCACATAGTCATGTACCCTAATATTCTGCCTCAGAGCAAGACAAATGCATAGATGCTTAGCTGCTAGCCTAAGTGAACTCTTAGCAGGTCCGTAAAGAGTATCGTGTACTTTCCATTCTTACTCCTTTGAGCATGCATGTGAGTGATCAGAAGGTAAAGTGTTAGAAGAAGCCATCCCTCTCTCATCTACCCATACTGTAAGATTCAGATCAGAAACCAGGTTTTTAGGAAAATCCTCTATACTGCCAAACTGGATCATTGTACCTATTTCATACACTAATCTCATCTTTGTTTATTTTACAGTGTTCTATTTGTTAATTTTTGTATCTGTGTTTGTAACTAAATTCTGAGAATTCCTTACAGATTTGATTTTACTTGTTATTTATATGCATAGCACATTCTGGAATATAAGCGCTATTTAAATGTTTGTGACATGAGTGGAAAAATTATTAAATTACAGAATCATACTGTAAAACTTGAATAGTGGAAAGAAGATTATATTAGATGCTTTATGTGAAGAATAGTTCTCATGAGTAGAAAAATCTGTTATAACAATAACCATTGGTGGAGATTAACTAGACCCTATTTTAGTGTGTTATGCTTTTATGAGGTATTTTTCAATAAGAACACTCATTACTTCATGAAAGTACAGCAAGAGCTCACCAGATTAAGTTTCTGCCCCTTCGTTTATGCAAACATATGAAGAATAAATTATTGGGACAAGAATTTGCCCATAGGCATTGTCTTTGTTTTGTACTACTATAACAGAATAATACAGACTCTGTAATGTATAATAAGCACAGATTTATTGGCTGAAGGATGGGACGTCCAAGATTGAGTGGCCACATTTTGCAAGGGCCTTGTTGCAGCGTGATGCCATGGCATGGTGGAAGGACAAAGAGCAGACAAGAAAGAGCAAGACATCAAAATCACAGCCTCAGCCTTTTTTTTTTTTTTTTGAAATGGAGTTTTGCTTTTGTTTCCCAGGCTGGAGCGCAATGGTGCGATCTCAGCTCACTGCAACTTCTGCCTCCTGGGTTCAAGCGATTCTCCTGCCTCAGCCTCCTGAGTAGCTGGGATTACAGGCACCTACCACCACGCCCAGCTAATTTTTTTGTATTTTTAGTAGAGACGGGGTTTCACTATGTTGGTCCACCTGGTCTCAAGCTCCTGACCTCAGACGATCTGCCTGCCTTGGTCTCCCAAAGTGCAGGAATTACAGGCATGAGCTGCTGTGCCTGGCCGCCTCAACCCTTTCATATTTATTACTAATCAATTCACGAGCCCTCATGACCTTAACACCTCCTATTACGTCCCACTTCTCAACACTGTGTTGAGGATTAAGTTTTTAGCCTATGCTTTTTGGGGAACACATGAGTTTTTCTCTAAAGGACACTTACTACTCTCTCAGGAAAGTATATCTGCTTTCATCCTCATTTTTCTTAATTTTGTTGTCATCTGGAAAAAATATAAGGAATAAATAAAATTGAGAAAAATGAGAAAAAGAACAGAACAAAGTCATTTAATAAAAATTTTTTACTATGAGAGATATTTGTTCACAGAGGGAAGAAATTATGTAGGGAAGAGAAGCCCTTTATTTTAATCACGATTTAGTTGCTGTGTTTTCGTTTAGTTATGATGAAATTCTCTAGGCTCTTCTAATTCTGATTTCTTTCTCCTTTCACGTAAAGGTGATATTTTCCTTCTAATTTTAGACAATAGATGGCTTGCTTTTTTAAAAGCCATGCATTGATGAGTCTTTTCTACTATAAACTTCATGTTTGTAAATGCAATCTTTTGAGGTTAAGCCCACATATCATTATGCTACTAGTCTAAGGAAAAACTATCATTGAATAAGGAAAAGCTATTATTTCATTGGATATCATCATTTCTATTTCCAAAATAATAGTCATTATTATTGTTGTATCTACTTTGCATGTTATTATTTTAAATATCACACCAAAATAATTTCTGACTCAACATTTTAACAATAGAACAAATTTGACATTCATGGTTCAATACAGAATTCCTTTTGCATAAATATGAAATTTGAAAGATGTCCTTTGAAGTTTTAATGTATATATTATTATTAGCATATTGATTCCACCTCAAGATATTACCCATAGAATTTATACATTTCTTATCTTTGGGTTGAGGTACAATGAATGTCTAATAATAGATAAAGTTATAGGAATGATATTGAGAAAATAATTACTAATGATGTCATCATTGACTCTTTCTGAGATAAAATGAGTTCATGGAATTCCATGGAGTTCATGGAATCGATGAAGTGCTTGATATTCATTTTATTCATCTTTACTTTTTGTATATATTCATAGGGTACAAGTGTAATTTTGCTATACTGTTATTGCATTGTGATGAAGCCTGAGCCTTCAGTGCATCCAACACTGAAGCAATGCATGTTGTACCCTTCAAGCAACCTGTCATCATCCACCGCTATTGATATACAGTTTAAAATATGATATAAAAGGCTGGGATATATTCACCATTAGAATATTAATATGGCATCCTCCTGTCTCGCCTTATTCTCACCAATTAACACCACCATGACTACTCTCTGCAACCACCACCCCAATCTCAGTTAATGATTTTGAGCACAATTTATTATGAAAATTAAAGTAAATTAATGGAAAAATAACAGAGTCTTAGGGGAAAAAATGAAGAGCAGTTTCTTGGAGATCGTTAAGTTTCTTTTTCAGTCGTTCTGTACTCATACTTTTGGATGACATCTGAAGTGTAATTTTTTTTCAATTTTACTTCCAATATTAGGATTTACAAAGTGATATTCACTTTCATTTTACCTATTTATGTGAATTGCATAGTTCTCAAAAATGAAAATACTGTGTCTGTTGACCATCATAATTTAAAATATTGTGTTTCTTTAGTTGTTATGTGATCCTGTAAGAATGCATGAACATATACATATTCTAAGATTAAGAAAGGGGCCATTCTTAAAACACATATGAGAATACAAGTAGAATACAAATAGATACATTAAATTAATTTCTAATAATAAACATAAATGATATATCAGTATTTAACACATTCAGGGTGTTGATTTTAATTTATCAGCAGTTCTTTAAAAATTTTATTTTTACTGCTTTCTTATATTGATGTGAAGTGATTATCTGTAGTATACTTAATCTGTGCTGTTTTTCAGTATTTTAAGACGAAGTTTGTACATAAATTGGGTTTTGATTTTCATTATTATGTTTTAAACCAAATAGTGATAGAAAACTGTAATTTATTAATCTGTTACAAATTAAACTTTAGTGTTTGTAAACAAGTGCTCATTAACTTTGCTTTTATATGTGATACATACTTTACATTAAATCTTATATCTATAGGGTCCTCCTGGAGCTGCAGGTGCAGAGGGAAGACAAGGTGAAAAAGGCGCAAAGGTAAAAAAAATATATATATATACACATATATATTATATATATTATATATAATAGGCATTATATTTGAAAATTTCATACATAAACTGATCAACTTTTTTTCAGTACATTTAGTAAAATGATAAAAGTCTTTTCTCATCATTAATGTGCTCCCATGTTTTATTCCCTAACAGGGAGAAGCAGGTGCCGAAGGTCCTCCTGGAAAAACCGGCCCAGTTGGTCCTCAGGGACCTGCAGGAAAGCCTGGTCCAGAAGGTCTTCGGGGCATCCCTGGCCCTGTGGTGAGCATCTGTGTTAAAAATATGCTATTTTGAAAATAACATTTTTATTTTAAAATAATTGTGAATGAAGGTGTTTATCTTAGCATTAGTCCATAAGTTATCATGTGGATAATTTTGTGGGAATTCTATACATATAATGTAAAAAAGTCAGATACTATATAAATATTTAAGTATATCATTTATTTAATAAGTTCATGGTGAAACACTAACTTATATTATAAAGAGAAAATAGAAAACTAAATTTTAAAATTTCAATGATTTGAAATGTTTATATATACACTTATATATATATTTGTGTGTATGTGAATATAGACATATATGCGTAGTAAAGGAACAAAATTATTTATAATATTTGTAGATGTCTTCCATGTGGCAGAAATTATGGGTGATATTTGCTTTGTTTTCTTATCGTATTTCTAAAATTTTAAATAAAGAAATAAATATGTATTTTTTATTAATTTTAAAAATCAATCATTTTTATTTTCTCTAGGGAGAACAAGGTCTCCCTGGAGCTGCAGGCCAAGATGGACCACCTGGTCCTATGGTGAGTAAGATCTTTTCAGTCATTCAAATAGTGAGAATTTCTAAAACAAAATTGTCTATTAGCTAGAATTTTTGACACTTTAGCTTATAAATAGGTTTGTATTTTTTCTAATATTCCAAGAAGTATATTATTTTGTCTCAGAGGAAAGTAATCCTAACTGATAGGTATATGGAAAATACACCACTTGATCAGAAGATTTGTTTCTTTCTTATGCACGTTGGATGAAAAAAAATATTTCCACTCTGAATGAAATGCCACTAATGATCCAGCCAGTGCTTTTCCTAGTCTGGATAGTTCCCTAAAACACTTGCAGTTACACTTATTTTCCTGGCATTTAACTTTAAAAAGTATGCTGGCACCAGCATACAGTGATTCTTTGACAAAATAAATTGTTCTCTTCGTGAGTCATACAGGCTGAAATATAAAACAATAAATCTCAGTGAAAAAAAGATATGGCTACTGTAACAGTGAAGCTTGGTCACTATCATTAAGTCTGTGTGCAAACAACATGCTTGAGAAATGCAATAAAGAATTTTGTTGACTAGGATATTATTCATAGATGGAGTTTATTATAGGATCCAAAGCTATTCTTGATACAAATTTGGGCAGAAAGTGAGAATAAAAGACTTGCCCTTTAAAATAATTCCTTACTAGGTGACTTATTTGTTTTATATATAGATTTCTTATGGTAGAGATTTTTGAGTGTCATTATCCAGTAATAGTTAAGTGTGAAGTGATTAATCAAAATGGCAAATGATACATATAGCACTCTGTAAGTGTGATGAGTATTAGTTTAGTCAAGTCCTTCTATATATTTTAAAATGCATTCAAATGCCTCTTATCATAAATATATTAATTATCTCAGAGATAGAAACATACGCACAAAGCCATCACAACTGGGATTCACAATTCATTCAGGAAGAATTTTGGTTATTCCTTTCAACAAAGATGCCACAGCAATTTCCTCTAGCATACCTACCAAATATTTCATAAGTTTTAAAGAGATTATTTAAACTTTCACTGAAGAATTTAAAGATCATTTATTTAGTAATTAGATAAAAGTTATCCAATTTTGGTAGATTTCAAGCAGGAGATGATCAGTGCTGCCCATTACCTCCAGCTTAGGAAAAGGGCACTGATTGAAGCAGGATCAGCTCCACATCTGTATCATTACTTAGGAATATTCTCCTTAGATATGATAAACTCATAAATGCCCAGAGTCAGAGCCTGGAAGGAAAAAAATGCCTTGCCTTAATGTCACTCTAAAATTTGCCAGGGATTTTTTTTCTTGTTATTTCAGATTTTCCAGTAAATATTTTGACCTTTCTGCAGATGAAATAAAAAGCACCATGCTGGAGATTTCCTTCAGCTAATATTAAAAATAAAACCTTCTGACATACCACCTGATTCGGCATACAAACTTTTGTATTTTTGACTCTTAAATAAATGTGAGTTTACAGTGCAAGAGGACAGAATAATTTCCAAATCCTTTAGGTAAAGCAGAATGATAAGCATCAGAAGTGGGCTGCATGGGCACATTCCATTCTGACTGCTTGTTTTATGGAGAGTACTTACGATGTGAATATAATGTGTAGTTTTTTTTTCGTAGCTTTAGTTAGTCTTGATGTGTGATATCTAATCTCAATGAAAATGCTACTTACTCTTCATGAGGTGAGGATGGGCAGAGAAATCATCTTCAAAATGCCGTTTATGGCAATTCAATGAGCCTTTCAACTCAACTAAGATCTATTTTAGTAGGTAATTTTAAAATCAGAATGAGAAGTAGCTTATTATGGTTACTAGTTAAGGTTATCGACTCTAGAGCCAAACTCTCAGGTTCAGAAACAAGCACTACCACTTACTTGGTGGATGACTTTAGGAACATTACTTTTTTTTTTTTTTTAGCTTTAAGTTCTTCATTTGTGTGTGTGTGTGTATATATGTGTATATATATAAAATTATATATATTATTCATTTATATATATAAAAATATATAATATATATGTAAACATATATTTAAATATATATTATATATTTATATATTCTTCATTTATATATTCCCATTTATAAAATGGGAATATTGCTAGCGTCTATCCAATGATATTTCTAAAGTTTATGTGAGTTACATTGGGATATGGATATCTTCTACCCATGGGGTTCTTAGGTTAATTAAATGAATTGCTTGTAAATCACTTTTATATCACCAATTAGCATGAGTAACACCAAATCAAGAATCACTAAATGAATGAAATAATGATATAATGATAAATGAAATAATGAAATAATGATAAATATTTTGAAAAACAATCAATTATATATTCTTAGTGGAAAGTAACTAAATTCGACCTCATTCATGATGTGTATCATCAATAAACCTTATGCAAAAGTTGTTGACTATTAAAGCAAATGGAAGAGATCAAATACAATTATACTTATACAAAAATACCTTGTATTTTTGTACAAAAGTTAGAGTGTTAACATATTAAGTACTATGATAGACTCAAGCAGAGGATACTAGATATACACAGAGTCGGACCATTTAAATGTCATTTCCTCTAGGGACCCTTCCCTGTTTAGAAACATGATGTGATTATTAAAGAAGGAACAGAGAGGTTCAAGTGTGGATAACACAGTGGCTGTGAGACTAACAGAGATTTGGAAATTCATAGAGGTTTCTATTAATCTCTGAATTAATCTGTATGAAAGCTATAATAATAATACTTTCTCCATGATGATTTTTTTCCTCATTATAACATATATTCACACCCATATCCAAATCTACACAGGCTTCAATTTGCTTATCTCTGGATTTCCACAAGTACCTATTGGGTCTCTTTTCCCCTTCTAGAAGCTGCCTGTAACTACCTACTGTATTGTTTCTACTGGTGAGATAAAGCTACCAAGACATTCCCCTTTTCCCCAACTTTTAAATACAACTTAGCTGTTCAGTAAGTACAACTTACCTACTTTCATCTCTCCAGATTGGCAGCTGCCTATTTAGACAATTGAAATAGCTAACAGAGCATCCATTACCCACATAGATAAGTTTAACAATTTTATAGGAAGTTTCTGGATATGAAATTCTTTGGAATAGAGTACAACAAACTAATATTTTAGACTCTTAAAATGATTTCTGCTTGGTGTCTGCCCACACTATGCTATCAGCTCTCCTAGAGTCAGATATGATATAGTATTTATTTTTTGCTTTAAAAAGTACATATTTCACATGGTAAAAAACTTGTTTATGAACATGAATTCAACAGATTTACATTTGTATATGTGTATAGGTATACACACACACACAACACAAATGTGTACTTAGATCACCGTATGGAATTGAAGTTTGACAAATAGCACAGATGGGCTGGGCATGGTGGCTCACGCCTGTAATTCCAGCTACTCGGGAGGCTGAGGTGGGAGAATAGCTTGAACCCGGGAGGCGGAGGTTGCAGTGAGCCAAGATCACATCATTGCACTCCAGCAAACAAAAAAGATAAATAGCACATATGGAAGCTAATCAAAAGCTAAGGATGGTGATGAGCCTATATAAAGAATTCTATTTGAGTTTATTTTTTTAAGTGGAACTCTGTTAGAGTCAGTATAATTTTATTAGGGTTTCTTAAAGGATTTTTCAAAATTTCAATAGAATTTTGTATTGGTTGAATTATACTGCTATTTTAGTAGTCAACCAACATTAAATGGGAATAAGACTGAATGTTTCATTTATTTATTTAGTTAGTTAGTTATTTTATTGAGACAGAGTCTCACTCTGTCACTGGGGCTGGAGTGCCATGGCACAATCACGAGTCACTACAACCTTGTTCTAGGCTTAGGTGATCCTCCCACCTCAGCCTCCTGATTAGCTGGGACTACAGGCTTGTGCCACTACACCAGGCTAATTTTTGGCATTTTTACTACAAATAGGTTTTTAACAGTTGCCCAGGCTGGTCTTGAACTCCTTTGCTCAAGTGATCCATGCCCCTCTGTCTCCCAAAGTGCGGGATTACAGGCTTGAGCCACCACGCCTCACCAATTGAGTGTTTTAAAGAGAAGAATGATGATGTCTAAATTCTACCCTCTGATACAAAGTCAAAATTGAAATAATTTAGTTACTTTAAAAATTAGAATGTATTTGATTTTTTGAAGTCAGAATTAACATCTGTCTTAGTTTTAAGCTTTTATTTTGTTTTGTTTCATATTCTCTTAAGATTCTATTTGTTTTAATGCAGCTGAAAAATTATTTAGCATTTATGTTCAAACAAGATTATTTAGTATTATCACACATTTCTGCTTTTGATAATAAAATGATAAGTATCTGATAGCATTATTTTTTAAACAATAAAAACTTAAAAGATAGGACGGGATACTGAATTAGAGTTTATTTCTTTAATGCTACATTTAAGTTATCTGTAGATAAGGGTGATATGGGTAGCATTCCATAATGATTAAAAAGGTTTAAACAAAGCATTTGGTTTTCACCAGATTAAATATTATTCCACAATTTCGTCTTTTAAATAAAGTGTAGGATTTGCAGTTTCCTTAAATTTCAATGAACTAGAGTTTTGAAATGCAGATCAAAGCAAATATTCCAGAAAGCATAATACTGCAGGGGAAAATGTTTGCTTGTGTATTCTAGACACTTAAGAATGTATCATCCCTGTTTTCCTTTTCACTTTATTACTTATGAATTATGTATTTCCCTGGGGGTGTTCAATTTACAATATCCGAAAGAGAAAAATAGAAAATATGTATAGTTGGAATAACATTTTTATATGCAGAGTTGATGTTTTTGATCTGTTTCAGGTTCAGAGGGTTATTTATAACTGCTCTCAATATCATACCAATTTCTATTTCCAGCTGATGAAAATAAAAACTGATTTTATTTGGCAAATTCATCTTTAGATGTAGTTTGTAATGTTATGAGAGATTATTAGCTTAGAGAAATTAGTACTCATTATCTCTAACTTCTTCATGAATAATATTTATGGAAAGGATTTTTAATGCATTCAAAACACAAATAATGTCTAATATATTTTTCATAAGCCTGAGCAATTAGAATCACTAGTAGTTCTTTTTTTGCCATTTTAGTTTTTTCTATTAGAATGGGATGAAAAAGTTGATAGGTATTTATCTGTAGCATATCTAAAACTAATGATAATAATTCAAATTTGTATTATGCTTCACTGTTTATACAGTTTTTACTGTGGCGAGCAAAGCGCCAGATAATGGGGAGATCACTATTACTCAAAAATGAATTTGCTAGTTTCCTTGTGATCTTTTTGTCTGAGATTTAACAGGGCGGGATGATTGTTTATTCTTATATAAAAGAGAATGTAACTAAACTCATATAAATTTGACTCTGAGGATTAGTATTTTTCTCCTTATTAGAAGATTATTATTAAGTATATCCACACTTAAAACTGCATATGCTTGTTTGAAAATAACTTTTGTCTGTTGTTAATTGAATAATATAGGGAAATTGTCCATTTTAATACTTAGAGAATTTACTGAATTTGAAAACATAAATATATCTAATAATAGTCCAAAATACCATTGTTACACAAGCGCTAATTTATATTAACACTATTCTTGCTCTTTCCTGATGTTCACAGTTTGTTTGAGAAGCAGGCTTCAGAAACAAAGGAATAGGGAGGCCCATCCTGATTCATGTAGCAACTCTATGACATAGACAGGACTTGTAGTCCCCAGCTTGTAGATGAGAAAACTGAAGCTCTATTTGTCCAATTAATTTAAGTAGCTAAGAAGAGAGTTTGGTTTCTATGCCAGACCTATCCTATTCTGAACCTATACTTTTCCTAGTGCATCACACTGCTTGGATCAGATCCATAGTTCTTAATGCTTTAAATTCACAAAAATTATGGACCAGGATATAATGTGCTTTTTTACACTGAAGAAATAGAGTGTTTCCAGATAGAGGAAAATATTACTCATGGTAGCCTTGTAGAAGATACAGTAGTGGTGACCCATGATGTACGTTGGTAAAAAGTTAAAACAATTTGCTGTCATAGAGCCATGATGAAAATTATTACTGAAATTATAATCGAGAAAATTCAATTCTATCAAAACAATTCTAATTCATAGAGAAACCGTATGAACAGTTTGCTTTTGTTGCTGGGTGCCTTACTTGTGGCAAGCAGTAGTGACATATTTAGGTTATCGTGGCCCTAATTTCACGAGTCACATATAAATCGTTTTTTTAGCCTCAGTTTCACTTCCAACAGCATCTGTTGCCTGCGTAGTTTCACTTGTATACTTTCACAACAAGGACTGTATTTTGTGTTGTCTTCAAAATTGTAGTACAACAATTTGGTTTGTTAGTGTGGTGTGTTTTTTTGTTTTGTTTACTTTTTCTAGCAACAGGCTGTTCTCTGTCATCCATGCTGGAGTGCAGTGGTGTGATCATAGCTCACTGAAGACTCAGACTCATGGGTTCAAGTGACCCTCCTGCCTTAGCCTCTCAATTAGCTAGGACAGCAGGTGTACACCACTAATTCTAGTTTTTGCTTTTTTTTTTTTTTTTTTTTGGAGACAAAATGTCTCGCTATGTTACCCAGGCTGGTTGCAAACTCCTAGGTTCAAGCGATCCTCCCACCTCAGGCTCTCAAACTGCTAGGATTACAGGTGTGAGCGATTGTGCCTGGGCTAGAGTACAACAATTTGTAGATAAAGCAGTTTGTTCGAAAGTCATCAGTATGAAGATTTTTTTGGTTGGGAGGCAGGACAAAGAGTTAGTTGCTAAAGTCATGCCATAATTTTCATAGAAATATAAGTCAAAAAGATAAATGTCTTAGTCTGGGACTATTAAAAAAGTTAAATTATTGAAATAGAAGTATATTTATATAAAAAATAAATTTCTTTATTAATTTCATAAATCATTTAGATATGAGGTACAATTTAGAAATTGCAGCTGAAAGTACCATCTTGATGTAGTTTGTAACGTTGTATAGTTTAACTTAGAGAAATTAATAGTTATGGTCTCTAACTTCTTCATGAGTAATATACATGCAATATTTTATTGGAATTATTAAGTGTTCTTAGTATATGTCTCTCTCCAGTAATCACAGTGAAAGACATCTAATTTCAAGAGAACAAAGAATAAGAATTGAGATCAGAATTCAGAAAATTGGCCATGGCCTAGAAGAATTACAGAGTTCCATGTTTTAATTTAGTATATATAGGAATTATCTTCTTATTCTATAGAATATTAGGCAACCATTCTAACATATACAAATAGAGGTTATTACTTAAATACAAACCAAACAGTGTATTAAAATTTTGTCTAATTTTTTTCCTGTGGTTATCAAAGATCTATTGACGGTCAAAAGTTTATTGAGTTTTCAAAAATTGTACTAAAAATATTATAACCTTTTAAATTTGTGTAACATAAAAATGTTTGACTGACTGGATATATAATTTGGAAATACCTTCTGAAACTAGTGTACTTAAAAACTGACACTTTCTTCTTAACTGAAAACCCATATAACCATGTTCTATTTCTAACTTCACATTCATTTAATCAAAATTATCAATATTATGATTACAAATTAAACCATAGCATTTTAAATATGTAAATTTACTTAGAAGCCTTAAAAATAAAGCAACATTAATCATTATTATTTTCAACTCCGTCTTTTCAAAACCAAACTAGGTCTGTGACTAGTCATAGGATTCTTTAATTCATACCTATTCTATTTTATTTTTTATTTATTTATTTATTTTTATTATTTAGGGACCTCCTGGCTTACCTGGTCTCAAAGGTGACCCTGGCTCCAAGGGTGAAAAGGTGAGAATGAAAGAATGTGTTATTGATAAAAGAATATGCTTTTATATACTAATAGCCTTGCTTTTGCAGATTAAAATCATTCAAAAAAAAATGTCAACCAATATCTTCATCATTCTAACCCTGAAAAAAGCTTCAATCCTTAGTTTCCCAGATGTATTTAGAGGGGAGAAAATATGCAAATAGTGAAAAATGTGCCAGAATTCAGTGCTATATCTTCTCAAGTTTCCATTATAGCAACCATATGGAGAAAGCATATGGTTATACTAAAATAACTATTCAGAAAATAAACAGGCTGAATAACAAAATATCTATTTTTATGTTTTTAAATGTGAAAATAAAAATTTTAAACTAGAAATATCTTTCAAATACTAATTTGCTCTCCTATAATTTATGCTGAGTTGCACCAAGTACTTAGAGAAATGAGCCTGTTTAAAAATGGTATTATTATTGTTTGGATTATTTTTAAATCTTCAAATGCCTTTTAAAGACTGCAGAGTCTCTGAAGAATAGAAATTATTTCATATTAAATGAGATACTTATTAAAATAATGAGTTTTCTGTTATTTATTCAACTAATATTATAGATGGTCATTATTGGTTGAGAGATTCCTCAAATGGAGTACTTAAAATGATATTTTTAGAAAGCATTTTGTTTTGTATTATTTCCAATGCTTAATAAAGCCCTCACTTAAAGTAAGCAGTAAAAGATCCAGTTAGGTGATGAGGAGATTTTTAACTGTATATTTCATTCAGAAGGGTTATTTAATGTTGTTTTATCAGCATTGTTCATTTTTATGCCTTAGAAATTTAATGTGCAAATATTTTATAACTAAAATTTTATGAAGATAGTAATGCACATGTTATAACTTTTTTCTCTGCCTTTCAAAGGGACATCCTGGTTTAATTGGCCTGATTGGTCCTCCAGGAGAACAAGGGGAAAAAGGTGACCGAGGGCTCCCTGGAACTCAAGGATCTCCAGGAGCAAAAGGGGATGGGGTGAGTAAAAATACAGGTTATTTTTTCTACTCATTTCCAATAATATACACACACACAGACACACACACACACACACACACACACACACACAGTCCTTTAAGTATGATCAAAGAAAGAATTTAGAGTGTCTTAATTCTAATTTGTTTAAGTCAGTAATGTTCTTAAAAAGATATTTGTATTCAGCCCTAGGGCAAATAAATTTTACAATATTTAAGTTAGAAACCATAAAAATTACAGTTGAGTATTATTTAAACCAACATGTAATAAATTCCCATCACCTGTAAATCATATTCTGAGGGATAAAGGAATATACACATATACACACATAGATTTAAAAGAAAAACCTTATTGATATTGTAGCAACATAGGAAAAATTCCGATTATTTTGCACAAGTTAATTTTTAGATTCACCATGGAAAAATGTTTAAGCCATTCATAAATATTTTTGCATACTCTAAATTTTACAGTGTATGCTGTTATGAAAATGTTAAAAAGTTATGAAAACATGAAAATGAAATAGCTGAGGAAATCCCTTTACATTGGCTGATTCTCTCTCTAGGGAATTCCTGGTCCTGCTGGTCCATTAGGTCCACCTGGTCCTCCAGGCTTGCCAGTAAGTACAAGACAAAATAACCTTATAAGGTAGGGTTAAGTTACAAATATAACAAAGAGACACAAATGCTCCAGATTTTTATCTGTGCTTTTGCCTTTGCATTTTCTAGGGTCCTCAAGGCCCAAAGGGTAACAAAGGTTCTACTGTAAGTACTTTTCCCTTTGACAATTTAATTTTTCATTGAAACCTATTTAATTGCCTCTTCTTTATTTATGTCCTCTCTCTTCTTTCTAACAGGGACCCGCTGGCCAGAAAGGTGACAGTGGTCTTCCAGGGCCTCCTGGGCCTCCGGTAAGTACATGTTAACAAGAGTGATATTCTGATAATTCACATCTGGAAGCTGCCAATGATTTCTCTGAATTTATAAGATAGACAAAAAGCACATTCTGTCAAAAGTGCTGATTTTATAGGAAACATTATATCATTTACATAATCAAGTCTACATGCCAAAACTTAAATTTTAATTGATTTCACTGTTCAAATATAAATACCCTAATTATATACTATAGCCTTGTTTTTATTAATTTTTCAAGAGATCCATATACTATTTTGTCACATTACTGAAACCAACTTATTTTATGCCATAAAGATACATTTATGCTTGACTCTAGGAATAATGACAAAAATTCAGATGCTTCACATTTTTTCCTAGTGCATTTATAAGGATACTAATAAAAGCAATAGTAATAGCTACCACTTATTAATACTAAAATGTTCTAGGCTTCACATAACTAATTGAATGGTAGAATTAAAATATAGATCCATGTGAAAGAAATGTTATTCTTCTTTCTTGAGCTAAAATCTTTCCAACTATATGTATACTAGTTTGCTAGGGCTACCATAGCAAAGTACCACAGAGTCGGTGGCTCAAACAACAGAAATGTATTGTCTCCCAGTGTTGGAAGCTAGAAGTCCTAGATCAAGGTGTCAACAGCGTTGGTTCCTTCTGAGGTCCATGGCAGAAAGATCTGTTCTGCACTTCTCTTCTTGGCTTGTGGTGGCTGTCTTTTCCCTGTCTCTTCACATTATCTTCCCTCTTTGGGTGTATCTGTGTTTAAACTTCTCCTTTTTATAAGAATATCGCTTACATTGGATTAGGGCCCACTCTAGTGACATTATGGTAGCTAATTATATTTTCAGTGACTGTATTTCCAAATGGGATTACATTCTGAGATACTGAGAATTAGGACTTCAACATTACAAATTGTCGTGGGATGCAATTCAACCCATGACAATATGATAACTATTTGCTATAGCTCTGCTCGCAATGTGAATTCAAGTCTGGTTGCATTTATTTTAAGTTTGTACATTTATAATGATTTAAGTCACACGTATTTGAAGCAAACTAATGTGTACATATTTTTTAAAGTTTAATGTTTTATAATATAAATTATCAAATATAATAGTTAAGAGCGCAATAGCTTTAAAGTGCTGTTCTAATCCTCAGAGACTTTACAATCTAGTTGTAGAGTTAGGGCATATAAATGATGACTAATTAATAAACAAGAGACTAACATATATAACATATCTACACAAATCTGTGCTATATTATTGTGTACATAAAGGGCGAGAAGTCATCTAACTTATTCACCTACCTCAGTATTTCCACCAAGTTCATCATAGAAGAATCTATGACATTTATATATTTATAAACTTATCCTATAGCATAAATATTGTAGCTACTGAAAAGTTAAACCAACTTTAATTTCTTATAACAAAGACATAACCAGTATTAATTAATATCTGCAGAATATTCCACCTTATGAAACAATTGCACTCATATTTTCTTCTTCACAGGGTCCACCTGGAGAAGTCATTCAGCCTTTACCAATCTTGTCCTCCAAAAAAACGAGAAGACATACTGAAGGCATGCAAGCAGATGCAGATGATAATATTCTTGATTACTCAGATGGAATGGAAGAAATATTTGGTTCCCTCAATTCCCTGAAACAAGACATCGAGCATATGAAATTTCCTATGGGTACTCAGACCAATCCAGCCCGAACTTGTAAAGACCTGCAACTCAGCCATCCTGACTTCCCAGATGGTATGTTAATAATACATGACAAAGCAAATGTACCGAGCCTCTGAGTTTCTGAGGTGCATTGTCAGCTCGTTTATTCTAGTTAAATGTTTAATACAGTCTCTAAATAAAACGAAACAGTTAATTCTCTTCTAGACAGAAAAAAATCATTTATACTGTATAAATCAAGAGTTGCTTTGTAAAATCCTTGTCTGTTAAATAAGGTTTTATTAAACTATGACAAGATCATTGTTGGATGTTTAGAGCTAACACAAATGTACTTTGCTTGTAATAACTATCACAGAATAGATATTGTGTATACACACATGTGTATATTGTAATATGATTACTAACTTCATGTTAATGTGAATACTTACATTAATATGATTAGTATTTTAGATTAGTATGAATAATATGGATATATGTAAATAGCATAACTGATGTATATTTGATCTATTGGTTTAGCAATGATTTGGTACACCGAATATTTAAGAATTTGGATAGCTTGGAGCAAAAATGTATCTTTAACTCATCCACAGATATTCCAAACAACTGTGAATTCTTACTCACTAATAACAATTAGGATAATTTATCATACCAACTCTTTGATAAAACCTTTATATACCTATTGGTCAGAGAAAGAAAGAGTTTCAGGTATGTTAAGTTAGTTGACTAAACTTATACAATTATTAAAGTAGCAAGGGGCAGATCTTCATCTGATTTTTAAATTTCCCACTTTATGTTGAACTATTTTGTCTCCCCTTTACTCAGCAGAAAATATCGTTTTGCACTACCAGTCATATAATGACAGTTATAACTGTGATCTAAGTAACTCAATGCAGATAGAAAAATTCAGTGTAGTTCAAAAACAGCCGGCATAAAAAAAGGATGTCACAAAAATCTTCTAATCTTAAGCACACCTGTTAAAGGTAAAACACAGGTAATTATTAGTATTCCTATACAAACTGGTATCTGACATCTTCATGTTTATAATATGTTTATCTGAAAAAGATACATTTAGTTTAGTGATTTATAAGGAGATTTACTTTTAACTGGTATTATTTAAGCAAAGGATTTAGATGATTTAGATAATTCAATGTTATATACTCCTAAAAACCATATAAGAAATATCAAAGATTTACAGTGGTTATCTCTACTTGGTAAAATCTTAGATGATTTTTTATTTCCTTGTATTTTTTTCCTGAGAATTCTAATTTGTTTCAGACATGAGTATATTAATGGTGTAATCTGAAAAAATGTAGATGTTTTTGTTAAAAAACATATTAAAGCTTTGTGACTGTTAGAATACTTTTCCTGTTTATATACAAGTAGTAGCAGAAGATAAAGCAGGTTGATACTGCATTTTTTAGAGTTCCAGCACCAAGATAAGCAATTTGAGCTTTTAAAATATTAAAAGTTCATAGCCAGTGGACTTATGTAATTCAAATATTTAAAATGAAGTGGCAGGATGAAAAACAGTTGGAAGTATAAGGTAGAAATAATTTGATTCCTTTCCTTCTCAGTATAAAGGTCAAAGCTGCCACCCCTATATAAGAAAAAAAGAGGTTAACAAGAGAAAAGTATTAAAAATGTATTTGATTGTAGTTTAACATGACGTAGGAGTCTTCAGATTCAAGCTGCAAAGATACAGAGGAAGCTGTCTGATTTTATGCTTAGGTTCGATAAGGCAGGGACAGCTGTGTAGAAATGCAATATAATATTGGATAAAAAAAGGGTATGAGCTAATGGTACTAATCTGAGTAGGGAAACCTAGTAAGGCCTTCTGTTCAGATTCTCCCTGGCCTCTGTATTGTAGCATTTCATCCTCCCAAGTACAGGGTAGAACCCCTCTGGAATAAAGGTTTTAATTACTTTACGGCCAACTGTTACATAGAAAGGTGGGTGAAGGTTATGTTAGCAGTGGCAAATCCATATGCCATACTAAGGGTTGTAGGAGTGAAAGTTTATTAGAAAGTTTTAGAACAGGAATGAAAGAAAGTGCACTTGGAAGAGGGTCAAGCGGTCGTCTTGAGGGATTCAAGTGTGTGGTTTGACCTTTGACTTGGGGTTTTCTCTATTGGTATGTTTCTGAGGTTTGCATCTCTTCACCCCTGATTTTCCCTTGGGGTGCGCTGTCTGCAAGGGCAGTGGGCTGTCAGCACTTTGGAGGGGCCACACACACCTTGTGTTCACTGGAGTTGTGCGCATGCTCACTTGAGGCATTTTTCCCTTACCTGTTGAGTGTTCCCAGAGGAAGGTTATCTACCAGTCAAACTCCAACCATTTGCGTCTTAGTGCGCATGCTTGAGCCCACTAGCCCACCTCCTGAGATCATATAAAGAAGTTGCTGGTCACTAGTTTCAGGTGTTTTCTATGAGGGAAAGGAAGACGGCCATTCCCTGGCACCAACTGCAACCAATTATTATTTTAGCGAGACAGTTTAACAACCGCCTGACCTTCATCTGATGGTCGCCTGACATTCCTGGTGGGGTTGGCGGGACTCTCCCTCCCTGTTTATGTCTGACTGACTACCTACTGTAACAGTTAGAGTAATGTGTTTAGGGTTTATAGCTGGCGTTGCAGAAAAGGGGTTCTGGTTTCTATGACCCACTTTGGGGAGGAGGGATTCTAATTTCTATGACTTGCCTCAGGGGAGAATGAGGGATGAGAGACAGGAGGGCAGAGGTCAGAGAAAAACTGCTTCATAGGCTTTCACTTTGGGGTATCATTTTCTGAGCACCAACAGAGGGAAGCAAAGTAATGTTTACATGTATATCACTTTTCACTCCTAGTAACTCTTGTTAACTAAAACCATATTGTCAGTTATCTAAAGAATAACTTTGCTACTCCCACTGTTTTCAATGCTTACTCACGTAACACCAAATGAATGGTGATGATTATTCACATGATAAAATGTGTTCTGCAACACTTCAGCAATAGCATTAATAGCAGGCTGCATTAAAATATATAAAGTAGTTCTTCTTACGACCCCCTTCAAAGAGCGAGTACATTTATTGCAAGAAGTTTTTTTATATATATAAAATAAGGCAGAGGTTTGATCCCTAAGGCTAAGTAGATCCGACATCACCTCCATTGTTACAAATGAATAAACTAGGAAGAAAATATATTGATTATACTACTCAGATTATTTAAGTAGTAAATAATACTTATGAGATTTGGAGTCAAGTATGTCTTATTTCAATATGCATACAATTTATTACACAGGGATAAATGGAATGTTAATATTTGAGGAGATGATATTTAAGCTGAAACCAAAAAGTGATAGGCATGATAAGAATTTTAAAAAGGTGGCCGGGCGCGGTGGCTCAAGCCTGTAATCCCAGCACTTTGGGAGGCCGAGACGGGCGGATCATGAGGTCAGGAGATCGAGACCATCCTGGCTAATACGGTGAAACCCCGTCTCTACTAAAAAATACAAAAAACTAGCCGGGCGAAGTGGCGGGTGCCTGTAGCCCCAGCTACTCGGGAGGCTGAGGCAGGAGAATGGCGTGAACCCGAGAGGAGGAGCTTGCAGTGAGCTGAGATCCGGCCACTGCACTCCAGCCTGGGTGACAGAGCAAGACTCCGTCTCAAAAAAAAAAAAAAAAAAAAAAAAAAAGAATTTTAAAAAGGTATTCCAGGTAGAATATATGGGGCATCTGCAAAGCTTTGAGGCAGACAAGAGAAAGTATCACTGTCTATTAAAAAACATACCCCAATATGCCCAAAAGCTTAAAAGGGAAAAGATCTATTAACATGTATTTTTCCTATTTCTCTTTCTAACAAAATTTGATATCTAATGCATTCAACAATGATGTCAATGCATTTTTATATGACATATTTTTTGCTGCCTTCTAGGTGAATATTGGATTGATCCTAACCAAGGTTGCTCAGGAGATTCCTTCAAAGTTTACTGTAATTTCACATCTGGTGGTGAGACTTGCATTTATCCAGACAAAAAATCTGAGGGAGTAAGTACCAATCTGTTTTGGTGGTGAATGTTGACAGTTCCTGCCATGTTTTGCAATATTGAACTAAACAGGAAAATTATACTGTCATATTTTCATTTATCTGCTTTTCTTACAGAATAATTAGAGCACTTCATTTGCATAAACATGAATAAGCACCAAATTGATGCAGAGAGTTAACAAATACTTCTCTTCTTTATTTTTTACCCAGATGTATTCTTTCTGCACCTGCTTGCTCTCAAAAATTCTATGGCTTTCCATGACACAGCACAGCTGAATCTCAAATTTTAGTGCCTGTATAGTGTTCTTCTGCCCAATTACCACATCATAGACCTCACAGCTGCATATTACACCCAAAATATCTAATTTTATAAAGAATTAATCTTTTATATACAACAAAAGTCTTTTCTGCACTTACATATTTTTTAAATATTTAGCTCCTTTAAACAAATTATTTAATTTTTACCTAACAGTATTACCAGTATACTGAGTTCTATCTTCAAAGCTAAATGCAAATCATTAATGTAAAGAAAGTTTATTCACAAGCATAACAATATTCTCCAAACATTTTATCAGTGGGACATTTTGTCTTTATTGGTATTCATGTAATAAATCTCATTCTTCCTAGTAAATGATGTGGACAATAGAGGCATAGAAACTCCTTAAGGCAAAACAAGTAGCTTTATGTGTGACTAATGGTTTTGGGAGAAAAATTAAGTTTCTGAGGAAAGAGTGGGTAGTAAGGGCAGGAGAAAAAACAACTTCCATCTCCCAACCCTACTTGGCATGTGATGAAGCACAGTAAAGCTATCATAGCCTCCAGAGAAATGTGGAAAAATAGAAAATGCCGTTTCTTACACAGATAACTCAAGTTCCCTATTGTGAGGACTTATATACCCTTTGCTGTTCTTCACAAAGCGGAATAATAAATGCAGATCTATAAAAGATTCTAAATATTCTAACCAGCAGGGAATGATTCGGGTTGTTTCCAGTCAATGCCTTTCACATAGCATCTCTCCTTTGCTACTGTCTAAATATTTTCAAACATGTTCCTTGGCTATGGAGTGAAGACGGTACCTGCCTTGCTTGATGACACTGACTGACAGTTGGAGGATTTCCTTTGCAAAGGGTTTCTGAGTGTTCCACCAATGTCCCCTGCACCCCTTAGTATGCCTTTACCAGGTCGTCTTTCCCCTTTTCCTTTAGAGCCGATGAAGAGAACAAAAAGGAAATGGCTCAATCTTCACTGCATAGAATTTACAGGATCTATCTCAAATTTTTCTCTTTATCTCATTTTGTATAATCTAATTTGTATCATTTAAAAATGATTTTAAGAACTCCTTATTTTCTCAGTCTTACTAAAAATGAATTATATGTCTATAAAAATGCTGTTTATACTGTAAATTTTCACCTACTTACTAACTTTTCTATTCCTTTACAACAGGTAAGAATTTCATCATGGCCAAAAGAGAAACCAGGAAGTTGGTTTAGTGAGTTTAAGAGGGGAAAACTGGTATGTTATTACCTCAACATGAAATGGTTTTTCACAGACTCAGGAAGTGAAGTTCTAATTATGTATTTCTGGACCTTAACAGTGAAAGTCTAAATTATGCTAAAGGAGGATTCCCTGTGGTCTCTAGTTTGTTCCACCTAATATCTCTTAGACCACTGTGGTATCTTAAAGCAACCTAACATTTTTGTATAAAAGTAAATGGAAATATGCTAAATTTACTGAAAACAAGGATCAAATCATGCAATTTATTAAGTACCTGAGATAAACATCATAAAAATTGATTATGTTAGAAATGTCAGGTATAAGGAATATAATATCTACTTAATATCTTCCTATTATTTCATTTTCTATCTACTTGAAACCTTAATTCCTTCTTTGTTCTTCATTTCAGTAAGTTGGAATGTGCAACTTTTCTGATTGTTCTGGCACAAATTTAAAGATTTCTGTACAATTACCAGTTCATTTCAATAATTTTCTAAAGATATTTTAAGATTAGATGTCAAAGTTAAATTCGTATTTGAAAAGTGTTTAAACATATACATGTGTTTAAAGTATTTTATTTAGAATTTATTGAATTTAAAGTGTTTTCCAATTATGCAGATAATTATTCAGTTGTTTAATGTTCTTTGAAAAGCTATTATTATCCATTTATGACTATATAGTTATTATTTCTATACAAACTCATGCATATTAACCACTTTCATTGACTCTCTCCATTGTAGTTATAATTATCTATTATAGTCTTCCAGTTGCATATTAAACATCCATATTACATTATTATCTTTGTATAAGTTTAAAAATATATACAGATAGAACTCTATCTGTGTGGATTAAATTTTCCCAGTAGATATTTTTTCTTCAACCCCACAAAAATACTCATCATCTGATGTGCTATTCAGTAAGAACTAAGTAAATCTGTTTTAAGGAAGAAAGTAACAGATAACTGCCTTTACATTAACCTCATCTATAATCTAAGTGAACATCTTAACTTTTTTTTTCAAATTTAAGTGTATATGTTTCAGCTGAACTCAGATATTTTAATTATCAAAACTAAGACAATTTATAAAGATGATATGAGATAGTTGTTAATAATTTACAATTGAGACTATTTTACTGCTATAATTACAGAATAAGTATTGACTCAACAAGTATTAACTTGTTTTGTCTTGCACATTATGCTTGGTGCTAGCAATACAATGTTGAGTACAAACATCATCTAAAAATAGACAAACAGGCATTTCTGAAAATATTAATAACCTTTGAGAACTATTGCCCCAAAAATGAAAAGTGCAAGAACATGTTTACAGATTTGGATAAAGCTGATACATTTTGAAATGTTTGAAAGGAATAGTCAAAATCAAACATCATAAAACCAGATAATCTTCGCATTACTCTGAGATTCCTTGGTTTTCATTGTTTCATTATTTTACCAATTTGTTTTTCAAAAAGATGCACAAATATGCTGAAACATTTCTTGGAAACTAAAGCATTTTTTATAGAGTTGACTGTTTAGGAAACTAAGACATAGAGATAACATGATTGTTTCAAAGGTAAGCAGCGGCTACAGTAACTTAGGTGGGATACAATTCACAAAATCCTGTCTCTGGGTCTTCTGACCCTCAATGTACACTTTTTTCAATTAGGTTAACATGGGACTTTTGATTCATCTACATGCTTCTGGCATCACAGTTCACTGTCGACGATGATGTCATTCTTGGTAGCATAAAGGAGGAAAAGAGTCATTAGGTGCCTTTTTATTCCTTTATTCCTAGCTTTCATATTTAGATGTTGAAGGAAATTCCATCAATATGGTGCAAATGACATTCCTGAAACTTCTGACTGCCTCTGCTCGGCAAAATTTCACCTACCACTGTCATCAGTCAGCAGCCTGGTATGATGTGTCATCAGGAAGTTATGACAAAGCCCTTCGGTTCCTGGGATCGAATGATGAGGAGATGTCCTATGACAATAACCCTTTCATCAAAGCACTGTATGATGGCTGTGCGGTGAGTATAAGTTCTGCTTGTCTGCCTTCACAGAGATGAGAGGCAATATGTCACCATTTCAATTGGTCCTAAGCCAGATTTTTCTCGTGAAATGGATGTCAGTTGTTATTAACATTTGATGCTTAATCCTGACATGTTAAACTATGGTATGTGAGAAACCAGTAATCTTAACACACACACAGTTACGCTCATAGACACTCTGAAACATTTTTAAAGGCATAATAGAAGGTAATCTTGGATTATGTTATTTTATTAATCCTGACATTTGAATCATATCACAGCCAGTTATTCCTAAAATGAAAAAGAAAATAAAAAACCTTATGTCATTTGCCTCCTTACTGGTGATTTTAAAATGACAGATAAAGGAATCACTATTACACCATTTATAATATCAGTAATTTTTAGCCCTATATTTTTTTATAAGAAACTTGTTAATTTGTACTATATCAGTTTGAGATCCACTATCATTATTGTTATCTCTATCTTATAGAAGTACCTTTTTCACATACATAAGATTTTATGTAAGAAAATAATAAATAGGTGCCCTAAAAAGCTCATTGCTTTAGCCAAATATTGATGACTAAAGAGAAGTCACAATTATAGATAAATAAGTTCATGTTTTCCTCAAAATGAGTATAGTGCAAGTAGAATAAAGAAGAGAGAATAAAGCAAATGAATGGAGAAAGAGTTGGGAAAAGCTTCTCCAATATAATTTATTGTTAAATATTCATAAAATTAACATATCGCAGAAGAAATTTTTTGACTTTTGATTTTCTGCATTATAGTTCTGAACCTGTATTCAAATTTTTCTGTAACAGAATTTGACCATGTATATCTTAATTATAATGGTAAAGATGTATTATTTATACAGGAGGGGCTGGATATTGTGGCTTACCCCTGTAATCCCAGAACTTTGGGAGGCCGTGGTGGGCAGATCACCTGAGGTCAGGAGTTCAAGACCAGCCTGGGCAACATAGTGAAACCTCATCTACTAAAAGTACAAAAATTAGCCAGGCATGGTGGCACATGCCTGTAGACCCAGCTACTTGGGAGACTGAGGCAGAAGAATGGCTCAAACCTGGGAGTCAGAGGTTGCAGTGAGCTGAGATTGCACCACTCCACTCCAGCCTGAGCAACAGAGCAAGACTCCATCTCAAAAAAGAAAAAGAAAAAAAAAATATATATATATATGTGTATATATATATATATATGAGGATTCAATACCAACATCAATTTTCATATTGTGTTTATTAACTCAAGATTCTTTTTAACTATGAAATATATAGCTCTATCATAGTTAAGTAATTATAGCTAAATATTAAATGTAGTAATCAATGTTCAAAATTTAGAACTATTTCAGTAATAAGAATTATTATATAGATAATAGAAAATTTGTTTTTCTATTCTCTTCTCTCTCAGCTTCTTACCTCCACTAGAAGCCTAAGAAAAATTAAGATGCACTTAAAAATATTAAATGATTGTGTAACTTTTTATTTCTGCTTTATTTTACAGTCCAGAAAAGGCTATGAAAAGACTGTCATTGAAATCAATACACCAAAAATTGATCAAGTACCTATTGTTGATGTCATGATCAATGACTTCGGTGATCAGAATCAGAAGTTCGGATTTGAAGTTGGTCCCGTTTGTTTTCTTGGCTAAGATTAGGACAAAGAACACATGAAATCAACAGAAAATATACCTTGGTGCCACCAACCCATTTTGTGCCACATGCAAGTTTTGAATAAGGATGGTATAGAAAACAACTTGCTACATATGCAGGTACCATTTAGGAGATACCGATGCCCTTGTGGGGGCAGAATCACATGACAAAAGCTTTGAAAATCATAAAGATATAAGTTAGTGTGGCTAAGATGGAAACAGGGCTGATTCTTGATTCCCAATTCTCATCTCTCCTTTTCCTATCTGAATTTCTTTGGTGCTGTAGAAAACAAAAAGAGAAAAATATATATTCATAAAAAATATGGTGCTCATTCTCATCCATCCAGGATGTGCTAAAACAGTGTGTTTAATAAATTGTAATTATTTTGTGTACAGTTCTATACTGTTACCTGTGTCCATTTCCAAAACTTGCACATGTCCCGGAATTCCATCTGACTCTAATTTTATGAGAATTGCAGAACTCTGATGGCAATAAATATATGTATTATGAAAAAATAAAGTTGTAATTTCTGATGACTCTAAGCCCCTCTCTTTGGTTAATAATAAAATGCCTTTGTATATATTGATGTTGAAGAGTTCAATTATTTGATGTCGCCAACAAAATTCTCAGAGGGCAAAAATCTGGAAGACTTTTGGAAGCACACTCCGATCAGCTCTTCTCTGCCGACAGTCATTTTGCTGAATCTCAGCCAAAAATATTACGCATTTTGATGCTTTATTCAAGGCTATACCTCAAACTTGTTCTTCTCAGAATCCAGGATTTCACAGGATACTTGTATATATGGAAAACAAGCAAGTTTATACTTTTGGACAGGGAAATGTGTGTAAGAAAGTATATTAACAAATCAATGCTTCCGTCAAGCAAACGATCATATGTATAATTTTTTTCTACCTTATCTCATCTCATTGTTTTCAGTGTGCTTCAATAATGCAGGTTAATATTAAAGATGGAAATTAAGCAATTATTTATGAATTTGTGCAATGTTAGATTTTCTTATCAATCAAGTTCTCGAATTTGATTCTAAGTTGCATATTATAACAGTCTCGAAAATTATTTTACTTGCCCGACAAATATTACTTTTTTCCTTTCAAGATAATTTTATAAATCATTTGACCTACCTAATTGCTAAGTAAATAACATATGGTGGACTGTTATTAAGAGTATTTGTTTTAAGTCATACTTATTCAGGAAAATCTAAACCTTTTTTCCCACTAAGGTATTTACTTTAAGGTAGCTTGAAATAGCAATACAATTTAAAAATTAAAAACTGAATTTTGTATCTATTTTAAGTAATATATGTAAGACTTGAAAATAAATGTTTTATTATTTCTTATATAAAGTGTTAAATTAATTGATACCAGATTTCACTGGAACAGTTTCAACTGATAATTTATCACAAAAGAACATACCTGTAATATTGAAATTAAAACGTGAAATTTGTCATAAAGAATTTCTTTTATTTTTGAAATCGAGTTTGTAAATGTCCTTTTAAGAAGGGAGATATGAATCCAATAAATAAACTCAAGTCTTGGCTACCTGGATTGGTCATTTTCTTTCTTAAATAGCTTCCAAATTATTCTCAATTGCAGATAAAGCTTTTGATTCTTTCTTGACCATCCAGATTAGAATAGTTTTACACTTCTGAACAAACATATTACCATTCAGAGATAAGTTGTCTAAATCCCCCACATGCGTAAAATAGTAAAAAGAACATGGTAATACTAAATTTATAAAATAAAAGTAGATTATACTTAAAATTTCAAAGAGATATTTTTGTAATTAAGTCTTTTACAAAGTGTCAAAAGTGTTTTTGTTTCAAAATTAGTCATACATTCAGAACTTTTTAATTATCTAAAACATACATACAATTTTTGTATCATGGAATAGAAGGATTGTATACATTGGAAAATATACTTTAATGAAAGTATAGCAATAACAAAATATTTTGCATATTAGCCTGCCTCAGGGATGCAGTGTTATCCATTTAAAACAAAAAAAACCTTTAATTTGGCACTCAACAGAATGAATAGATAATTGAATGGCTTTGCTTTTATATTCTTCCCATATATGGATATAGTCTTCTGTAGGACATCAGACTTTTTTCTCTCCCTTATGATTAATTTAGTCTAGACAAAAGAAAGCTCATCAGAATAGAAAAAAACTATTAGATGACATTTTAATACTAGCCCCAGCAGGTATAAGTTATTCATATGAAAAATACAAAAAATAGTATAGACCTTGAAGGCAGGGTAAATCATGGACTTAGTGCACAGGAAATTTGATCTAACTTTCTTTAAGAAATAAAATTACAAACACAAAGTACAGAAGTGACTATAATGAATAAAGATATGACAACAAATTATTAATTTTATTAAAAAGTTGACACATAAAAATACCAGGAAATCTGGGAAAACAATGTTTCTATCTTTCTGAAACACTTCTGTGAGTTTTTATATTATATTTTTGGCTGCAATCAAGTGCCTCTTTATAAGAGATTTCATAATTTAACTTCCTGTAGAGTAAGATACTCTTAACCCGCAAGGTGAAAAAATGTTTCTTATTGATACCTTAGAAATATTTCTGTGTCATGTCGTTATTGGTAAGTATCATAAAATTTTTAGATTATTTAAAAATGTAGCAAAATCTCTATTACATATATTTCATATGCACTACAAAATTTGTGAGAAATTTCCACAGACTAGCTTCTGATTCTGTATATTTCAAATCTTGTTTCTCCTCCGCTGCCTATAGATTTCATATTCTGGGCACCATAAAACACATGCATGCCAAGGTACAAACTCAGTCCTCTTTGTGGTCATCATGACATATAATTAGTTCATTCCACCACTGCTATAAAGAAACACCTGAAACTGAGTAATTTATAAAGAAAATAGGTTTAATTGGCTCATGATTCTGCGGGCTGTACAGGAGAATAGCAGTTTCTACTTCTGGGAAAGCCTCAGGAAGCTGCCAATCATGGCAGAAGGCAACGTGAGAGTGAGGCATCTCACATGGCTGGAAGAGGTGCATAAAGACAGTGATGGGGGAGGTGCTACACACTTTTACATAACCATATCTCATGAGAACTCACTGTCACAAAAACAGCACCAAGAGGATGCCTTTAAACTCTTCGTGAAGGATCCACCCCCAGGTCTAATTACACCACACCAGGCCCCAGCTCCAACATTGCAGATTACAATTCAACATAAGATTTGAGTGTGGACACATATCCCAACTGTATCAGTGGATGACAGGGTTATTCCAGAAAGTCGTTTACACTAGAATTGCCAGCATTAATATACAAAAATAATGACAGGTTGTATAATTATACCCCCTCATGTAAATATAGTATACAAACCCCAAATAAATGAATCTATATTTGAATTTTCTCCTCGCTGGCCCCTTCCACTCTACCTAACAAAAGGTGAAATGACAAAGAGTAGTTGCAGTGGTAAAACAACGTTCTTAACTAATCATGGTCAATCTTACTTTAGCAAATATTACTAATAATATGACCACGTAAACATATTTCTAGGAGACCTCCCAGGGTCTTAAATGGAGCCCATGTAAAAGAAGTGTCCGGGAGCTTAAGCTTTATGAATTTCATGTTAAATAGACGGTGTCATGCTGGATAGCTGCAAAACATATGAGTTACCTAACAATATCAGGCATATATCAGCTATAAAGAAATTGCTGCTGCTCTAGATTTCTTTCTGCCACTATTATCACCACAGTATAAATCCCTTTCTAAAATGTAGCTAGTAACACCTGTGCTACCAAATATCACAGAACTTTTATAAAGATTTCATTTTAACAAAGTAAATATTATGCAAATTGCATGATCACAGAGGACCAAATCATCAAAGAGATTTATATACAAGCTTTACAAATGATTTGCAAAAGATACCAAAAAAAGAACAGCAGCCTAAAACATTTTAATATCCAGTAAGTCTGAATTCATGAGACATAGCCTATCAAATCTTCTTTTTCTATATCTACCAAAATATGTTTCACTTGCCAGAGGATGATTTTAATAGGTCTTGGGGGTCTCTCAACTTTGATACTTTGCTAGTTTCATATCCCTGTACTGGCTGTGTGATTAACCATTGCTCAGTACAGCTGCAGCCAAGATATCCATAGATTGCAGAATTATTTACAGAAAGTTTTTTAAGGAAAAATATCCTGCTTAAGCCATTCCAAGTTCAGTAAGCTGTACATAGCAACCCATACAGAATCCTCATTCCCTATTCATCTAATAAATCCATCTGTCAATATTTAGAAGGAGATGGTTCAGGGTAAAAAGAAAACAATAGAAAAAAAAATTTACAAATCCACTGTTAACTCTGTCCTAAAACCACAATTTGAAATAATTTCAGAAATGCTTCATGCTATAGTAACTGTGATTTATTTTACAATAATGTTATAATGGTAGTTCTGTCTATAATACTACAGGTATGAGCTAAACAAAACCACGGGGATACGGTTTGACTGGGTCCCCATCTAAATCTCATGTTGAATTCCCACTTGTTGTGTGGGAACTTGATGGGAGGCAATTGAATCATGGCAGCAAGTCATTCAAATGCTGTTCTTATGATAGTGAATAAGTCTCATGAGAACGGATGGTTTTAAAAAGAGGTGTTCCCCTGAACAAGCTCTCTCATTTTTGCCGGCCACCATCCATGTAAGATGTGACTTGTTCCTCCTTGCCTTCCACCATGATTGTGAGGCTTCCCCAGCCACGTGAAACTGTAAGTCCAATTAAACCTCTTTCTTTTGTACATTGCTCAGTCTAGGGAAGGTCTCTATCAGTATGGTGAAAACAGACTAATATAGTACCTTGGTACCAGTGAACTGGGCACTGCTGAAATGATACCTGAAAATGTGGAAGCAGTTTTGGAACTAGGTAACGGGCAGAGGCTGGAACAGTTTAGAGGGCTCAGAAGAAGACAGGAAATTGTGGGAAAGTTTGAAACTTCCTAGAGACTTGTTGAATGGTTTTGAGCAAAATGCTGATATGGTCTCAGATGGAAATGAGGAACTCATTGGGAACTGAAGCAAAGGTGACTCTTGTTATGTTTTAGCAAAGAGACTGGTGGTATTTTGTCCCTGCCCTAGAGATTTGTGAGACTTTGAACTTGAGAGAGATGATTTAGGGTATCTGGCAGAAGAAATTTCTAAGCAACAAGCATTCAAGAGGTAACTTGAGTGCTTTTAAAAGCATTCAGTTTTATAAGGGAAGCATAGCATAAAAATTCAGGAAATTTGCAAACTGACAATGTAATAGAAAATAAAAACCCTTTTCTGAGGAGAAATTCCAGCTGCAGAAATTTGCATAAGTAACAAAGAGAGGAAAATTAATCCCCAAAACAATGGGGAAAATGTCTCCAGGGCAGGTCAAAGATCTTCATGGCAGCCCCTCCCATCACAGGCCCAGAGGCCAAGCAGGAAAAATGGTTTTGTGGGTCAGTCCCAGGGTCACCATTCTGTGTGCAGCTTAGGGACTTGGTGCTCTGAGAGCCAGCTGCTCCAGCTGTGGCTGAAAGGGGTCAATGTAGAGACTGGGCCTTGGCTTCAGAGGGTACAAGCCCCAAGCCTTGACAGCTTCTATGTGGTATTGAGCCTGCAAGTGCACAGAAGTCAATAATTGAGGTTTGGGAATGTCTGCCTAGATTTCAGAAGATGTATGGGAACTCCTAGATGCCCAGGCAGAAGTTCACTGCAGGGGTGGGGCCTTCATGGAGAACCTTTGCTAGGGCACTACAGAAAGGGAATATGGGGTCAGAGTCCCCCATGCAGAGTCCCTACTGGGGCACCACCTAATGGAGCTATGAGAAGAGGGCCACTGTCCCCCAAACCCCAGAATGGTAGATCTACCGACAGCTTGCACTGTGTGCTTGGAAAAACTGCAGACACTCAACGTCAGCCCATGAAAGAAGTCAGGAGAGGGGCTATACTCTACAAAGTCACAGGGTTGGAGCTTCCCAAGACCATGGGAGCCCACTTCTTGCATCAGTGTGACCTGGATGTGAGACACAAAGTCAAAGGAGATCATTTTAAAACTTTAAGATTTGACTGCCCTGCTGGATTTCAGATTTGCATGGGATCTATAGTCCCTTTGGCCAATTTCTCCCATTGAAATAGCTTTATCTGTTAGTTATTTTATTTATTTATTTATTGAGATGGTGTCTCACTCTGTCACTCAGGCTGGAGTGCAGTGGCACAATCTCAACTCACTGCAACCTCCACCTCTTGGGTTCAAGCAATTCTCCTGCCTCAGCCTCCCAAGTAGCTGGAACTATAGGTGCCCACCACCACACCCAGCTAATTTTTGTATTTCCAGTAGAGATGGTGTTTTACCTTATCGGCCAGTCTAGTCTCAAACTCCTAACCTTGTGATCCACCTGTCTCAGACTCCCAAAGTGTGTGAGACCTCAGGCCTGGCCGGAATGGCTGTATTTACCCAATGCCTGTACTCTCATTGTATCTAGGAAGTAACTAACTTGCTTTTGATTTTACAGACATAGGCAAGAAGGGACTTGCCTATTCTCAGATGAGACTTTGGACTGTGGACTTTTGGGTTAATGCTGAATGAGTTAAGGCTTTGGAAGACTGTTGGGAAGGCATGATTGGTTTTGAAATGAGAGGACATGAGATTTGGGAGGGGCCAGTGGTGGAATGATGTGGTATGGCTGTGTTCCAACACAAATCTCATTTGGAATGATTGTATTTACTCAATTCTTGTGCCTCATTGAATCTAGGAAGTAACTCACCTATTTTTGATTTTACAGGCTCATAGGTGGAACAGATTTGCCTATTCTCAGATGAGATTTTTGATTATAGACTTTCAAGGTAGAGCGAAAAGGAGCTAAGATTTTGGAGGACTGTTGGGAGAACTTGATTGGTTTTAAAATGTGAAAACATGAGATTTGGGAGGGGAAAAGGACAGAATGATATTGTTTGGCTATGTCCCCACCCAAATCTCATCTTAAATTGTAGTTCCCGTAATCCTCACATGTTGTGGGAGGAAATTGGCAAGAGGTATTGAATCATGCAGGTGGGTTTTTCCCCTGCTCTTCTCATAATAGTAAATAAGTCTCATGAGATCCGATGGTCTTACAAATGACAGTTCCCCTGCACACATTTTTTTTTTTTTTTTTTTTTGGTCTGTCATCATGTAAGATGTGCCTTTGCTCCTCCTTTGCTTTCCACCATGATTGTGATGCCTCTGCAGCCATACGGAACTGTGAGTCCATTAAACTTTTTTTTTTTTTTTAATAAATTACCCAGTCTTTCATGTTTCTTCATATCAATATGAAAATGGACTAACACACTAGTGAAAGAAATAAGAATGAAAAAAAAAAAAATGATAATAATAACACCAACCCTTAAAGTATTATCTGTTTAACTAAAAGTAAAAAAACAATGTAACTAGGGCAAATTAAGTTTTCATTGTAGATTTTGGATTAAATTCTTGAAAGTCTCTCACAATTTTCATGTAAATATTTTCTAAAAATATATTCAGTGGGTTTCAAATCATGGAATAATGGAATGTCAATGCCTGAAAGTATGGTAGTCACTTATTCATCAATTAATCAATGATCAATTATATGATTTAGCATTGTGATGTGTCCAGGTTTCTACTAGAAAGAAGTTCACAAAATAATTATGTCATAAGTTGTCTATACTATATCCTTAATAACAGCCTAATGGAAGAGATGCACCCATCCCATCTAAAAGGAAAGCTTATTATCAAGTTTCTGACTATACAGAGATTCACAGAACTGGAAAAGGAATAACAGTCAGTTTGTAAGTGTACATTGTAAAGATGATGGTAGGTCCCCAAGTATTTGTAGGGTTTAGATGAGTGTGTGTGGAGGAGAAAAAGAAGATCACTTCGAATAGGAAATCCATGAAAGTATTCCAGAAGCATAAGCAGGGATAGCATATGAAAAGGACAAGAACTTTGATGAAACAGCTGTCAGTGAATGGACACAGGTGATGGATTGCCAAGGTCTGTATTTACGGTTGGGTTGTAATGGCTTAAAATCACACAAAAGAGTCTGGATAGTATGCAACATATAATGAAGAATGAATGTTAGTTCTTAAGTAGGACAAAGTCACAATGGAAGTCGTGTTGAGAATGACAATGTTGGCAGATTTTTCAGAATCTACCTACTAGATATTCTATCTATGTTGAATGAATCTGTGAGATGAGTCAGATAATGAAGACCAAGTGCCAAGAGATTGTTGAAGATATTTAAGTGGGTGATAAGACAAATTTGTATTACAGTAACCATACATGCATTACTTAAAATGAAGAAAGAAGTATAAATCTTTTTTGTTGTTGTTTTGTTTTGAGATGGAGTTTCTCTCTTGTTGCCCAGGCTGGAGTGCAATGGTGTGATCTTGGCTCTCTGCAACCTCCGCCTCCCAGGTTCAAGCCATTCTCCTGCCTAAGCCTCCGGAGAAGCTGGGATTACAGGCATGTGCCATCACACATGGCTAATTTTGTATTTTTAGCAGAGACGGGGTTTCTCTATGTTGGTCAGTCTGGTCTAGAACTCCCAACTTCAGATGATCTGCCCACCTCGGCCTCCCAAACTGCTGGGATTACAGGCATGAGCCACCATGCCTGGCCATAAATAAAATTTTTAAAATTACTTTTTAAAAAATTTACAAATATCCCAGGGTCATTCACCAGACACATCTTAAAATAGTTACCTAGCCTTTAAGAACTTATAACAACATAGAAATCTTACTTTTACTAAAATCTGAAAAGCCAACAAGTCTCAGTGAAATAAATGATATCTGGAATAACTCTATTGCTTGACTTTGTATCTTCCATTGTATCTCATTTACTATTGTAGAAATTACATATGAAAATAACTTGCAATTACTTAAACAATACATACTTACAATGTTTCGGGACAGTTGTTTGCCTCATATAAATAAAAGTTTGTGTACCTTATCAACTGTAGAAGAGGTACATTTATAGAGTAATTAATTGCTAAAATTTAGTTATATATTTCTGTCTGCTAATGTTAAAATTTTCCTAAGTAAACACTAGCACAGAAGGAATAGCTAAATAGACTGTAAGCCTTGGGCATAATTATGAATAATTTATAGGAATAAAATTATCTGGTTTGAAAAAGATCAGAGCATTATAGCCACTAACTTTTTTTTTTTTTTTTTTTTTTTTTTTTTTTTTTTTTAATAGAGATGGGAGTCTTGCCATGTTGACAATGACTGGTCTTGAACTTCTGTTCTCAAGCCATCCTTCTGCCTTGGCCTCCCAAAGTACTGGGATTATAGGTATGAGTCACTGCACCCAGTCTCTACTTTCTTACACAAGATTTACTTTTTAATCTACTGCAATTTAAATTATCTTCTGAACTCTTTTAAAAGTTTTTGATATCACAAATAATAAAATATTTACCTAATCCAATATGCATATTTTCAGAGATGACAATTTATCATGTCAAAATCTGCTCCCCCTTCCTGTGCTCCTTATCTCACTTAATGGCACCACCATCCACTCTTTTGCCTGGGCCAAAGACATTTGGAGTAATTATCAGTTGCTTGCTGTTCTTTCAAATCAGTCATCCATTTCTGTCAATTATGCTTATATATCTTTCAGACTTGTTCCTTCCCCTTTATTTTCATTACCACTGAAATCACCTTTGCTAAAATAACAGTGAGAAAATTATAAGAGTGAAAGAAATTTGACCTAGTCAACTCCATCTTGCCTTTAGCCTCCAGACTGCCTTTGGTCATTCTTGGGCGCTAGTCAAGCTAACTTTGGAAGGAAGTTAGTCTACAGTTTAATAATAGCACTTCCGAAAACTAAACCACCTTTGTAAAACTCATTAAAGATCACCAGATTAGGAGGGTGAGAAGGGCCTGATATCTGCCCAAGATACAGGCATAATAAAATGATTACTAGCCATTATTCTGGAGGTCACTTCAGAGATTTGTAACTTCTCTAATTCCTTCTGTAAATAATATCACTACTGTAGAACCTAAGACTGACCTTTTGAGATGTGTTTTCAAGTTTTTGCATTTCTGATGACCAGACGGTCCCAAGAGGGCCAGTGACTTCACTGTGACACTCACACAGAAGGGACTCAGCACACAAGGACCATTTCCACACCACTACGATTTCATTTTTCAACCAATCAGCAGGACTAATACCCTAGCCCTCTGCCTGCCAAACTATCTTAGAAAAACTAGCCTCCAAATTTTTGGGAAGGCTGATTTGAGTAATAATACAAATCTGGTCTCCCTTTTAGCCAGCTCTACATGTATTAAACTCTCTTTCTTTATTGCCATTCCCCTGTCTTGATAAATCAGCTCTATCCAGGCAGCAGGTGAGAAGAATCCATTCGGCAGTTACAGCACTGTCCAAGTTTGTGTAGTGATGATTGTTCACTACACAATTTTAAAAGCCTTGCTATGTGATATTTTTTACTTTCCTTATTTCCAAATCTAACTTCCACACACAGTTCACTCCCACATATAAAATTCCTCAATGGCTTCCTATCACCTACCACACTGACTTTCACTTATTCTGTTTTACCGTGTGTAAAACATACGTTTCACAACCACTCCTTCACTCTTTCTCTTAGCTATAGGCACTCCACCCAAAATTGAAATAATATTTTCAAATATATTGATTGTGATTCACCATGGTATGTAATATTCCATTTTATGGTATTGTATTTTATTTCAGAAGATATTAGTTGTACTCATTAGAATGATCAGTTACTTAATCTAGAAAACACTGGCCAAAGGAATAGATGTCAAACACATTACATTGTTGAGTAAAGCCACCTGAGTGACATTCCTTCCTATTCTGCCTCTGTCCAAGTTGGTTCACTCTGGTCTCCTATGTCTAAGTACAGTGCAATTTGGCATTGTGACGCTAGTTGAATTGTATGACCCTATTGCATGTAGATAGATTTTACCTAAAATATGTCCATTGCAATTGTCTATCCAATACCAGTTAAAAATGAAAAGAATAGAAATGTGTGCTATTACGACATTGGTTTACAAAAAGGTTAGGTACATTTGTAGCTTGAATAATAAAGTTGTTAAAAAATCAGGTTTAGTAAATTTAATGACATGAGATGCTATTTGTAATGTACTTTTCAGTGCAAAAAAATCTAAAAGTCTAGGAAACTTTGAGTTTCATAAGTAATTTTGCCTATATTGAAGACAAATGTTGCTTCTTTTTGTATTTTTTTTAAATCATTTGAAGTCACTGGGAACAAGCTGCGCAAATACCCTAGCCTTGTCATGGAAATTAGTTATTTCCATATTAAATTCTCATTTGTAACACAAAAGAAGAGATGAATCGTTAAATAAAAAACTAAAAACAGAGGATCTTCAGGCTAATTCTAGTTAACTTCATTCAAATACAGCAGCTGGAGGCAGGCTCAGTGGTAGGTTAGTATCATATACTGCATCAGTTACTATGCAAGCCTTCCCAGCAAGAATCGTCCACAGTAATACAAATCTGTATCAAAATTATATGCCTTGTTATCAGAAGCATTAGTATTCCTGAAGTCTCTACGTTGTCTTTAAGTAACATATTTGTGTAACAAAAGGAAAATGATGTGCAGATGTACAGATCTTTGAAGAATCACAACAAAAGAGCCCAACAGAGAAAAGGTAGACACCATTCATATTTTCTATTTTCTTCTTTACTCACTAATTTCTACCTAAAATTAATGTATTCTGTTTTAATGGATGCTTTGCTTATCTGTGAGCAAAATAGATTTTTCTTCCAAGAAAACTTAGTGAAAGCTGCATTATATACATGAATATAGACCTAAAAGAAAATTACTTGATTACTGATGAGAATTGTTTTAAAAATGACCTAAGATTATTATTCTCCTACTCTTTTTTTTCTTTTTTTTTGGTGGAGTTTTACTCTTGTTGCCCAGGCTGGAGTGCAGTGGTGCGATCTTGGCTCACTGCAACCTTCACCTCCCAGGTTCAAGTGATTCTCTTGCCTCAGCCTCCAGAGTAGCTGGGACTACAGGCACGCATCACCATGCCCAGCTATTTTTTTTTTTGTATTTTTAGTAGATTCAATGGGGTTTCACCATGTTGGCCGGGAGGTCCTCGATCTCTTGACCTTGAGATCCACCTGCCTCGGCCTCCCAAAATGCTAGGATTACGGACTTGAGCCACTGAACCCGGCCTATTCTATTCTTAACAAACATATACCCATGACCATTAATTTACTCGAATATTCAAAATTTTATCTTATTCTTGGTACTCATAACAAAGTAAAACAAAAACTACACTTGGTATATTTATCCATATTTTCATAGTTTTTATATACATGGGTGTGCCTTTTACACTCATTTTAAAGATCCTTCCCTGCTCAGATGGCACATCCTGTAAAACAATGTGGGAAGGATTTAGTTTAAAATAGAGGATCGGTGTAATGAAGCACTATGAGTCTGGTAGAAAGTCAAGGAGCAGGACAGGAAAATATTCAATTTGACTTTGTCCTTGATATACCATGGAACTGGAGCAAGTAGAAAATCTTACTAACTGAAAGACCAAAGTCATCTAAATGCAAGTTCTTATCAAAAATCTAAGGTGCTTTGTTATTCACATTTTAACCAATCATTCAGAGCAAAGCCTTTTCATTTTTTCTGAAAGTTTCAAAAGTGACCACACAGTTTATAGAAATGTTTCTCAAACTTCCCATTCTTAGCACCACAAATGACTAACAAACTGATGAAAGGAATGGGTTAAAAAAAATGCTTATTTGAACCATACAAATCACTTTAGAAATATTTTAAAAGAAAGTTGCAAAAGGTTGGCTATAATACTTGACAAAAAGCCAAATAATTTCTTAATTTTCCCCATCTCCTTTTTTTATTTGCAAGGTCTTTCAGTTTTCTCTTCATAATGCTTTTATGACTCCTTCATTGTAAAACTAAATTATTAGTAATCTAGTCTGAGTTCATTCTTAAATCAATTTCCCAAATATTCTTCCTTATTTTAATCATCACTTTCACTTCCAAATAGGCTCACAAATACTTCAATGCACACCACTGTTGCTGTCAGATCTATTTTCCTTTAATTACTCAGATTGTTACTGGCAGCAAACCCATATAGGCCTGCAGCAACTTCAGTTCTTGGCTCCTCAGTAAAAAGAGTTTGACTGAGGGGCAGAAGGCAGAAGGAGAGACCAAAGCATCTTTCACAACATGAGTGAAAGTTTATTAACAAACTTTAGAGTAGGACTGAAAGGAAGTAAAGTAGACTTGAAAGCAACAACAAGAGATTTTGCTTTCAGTGTGTATCACTCAGAATTAAGCTAGTAACCAGTGAACCAGTTATGTCCCCTATTCTTATTTCTTGAAATATGAGGAGAGGAAACACATGCAGCAGGAAAGAAAAAAGTGACTAACAATCATTAAATTTGGAGAGTAAAGTGGATTGTTTTGCTCTGTGCAACTGTAAAATGGTGAAGGAGGACAAGTGGGTGACTTGTGCACACTTTGACCTTTGACTTAGGGTTTTATATGTTGGTATGCTTCTGGGGTCTTGTGTCCCTTCTCGCCTGATTCTTCCCTTGAGGTGGGCTGTCCACAAACACAGTGGCCTGTTAGCACTTGGGAGGGGCCACATGAACAATTTGTTTACTGGAGTTGTGTGCATACTCACTTGAAGCATTCTTCCCTTACCAGTTACCATTCCTAGAGGAAGGTCATAGACCAATTAAACTTCACCCTTTTGCCTCTTAGTGCACATGCTTGAGTCAACATGCCCAATTCCTGAGATCTTATTGGGAAGGTGCTGATAAACAGTTTCAAGTGTTTCTTATCTATTGGGAGACTGCCGTTCCCTGGCACCAGCTGCGACTAATTATTACTTTAGAGAGACAGTTTAACAACTGCCTGAGCATCACCTAATGGTCCACTGACATTCCTGGTGTGTGTGTGACTGGTTGGATGGAGGAGGCTGGTGAGGGAGGAGCCCTCTCCTGCTCTCTTCTCATGCCTGATTATCTACCTACTGTAACAAAATGTTACAGTTTGTTTTCTTTTCTACCACAATAATGCTACCTAACAAACAACTGAAAAACTTTGTGGTTTAAATATTAAGTCTTTGTGATGGATGGGAGGCTGTTCTGGCCTGAACTAGACTAGACTGATCTTGCTTTGGCTTGTTCATGTGTTTGCTGGCAATTGGTTGGCCAACTAGAGTCTGGCAATAAAGAATGACCTTGCCTGTGTGGGTTTCCTTCACATGGCAGCATGTTAGACCACATCTCTTCAAATGGTATCACAATGGGTAAAGACAGAAAGGAAGAGAGAGAAAGATAAGGAGACACGTACACAGCCATTCATTTGAGGAAAAGGGTCAAAACTGCTTCGCTGTTAATTAGGAGACTTTCTATTGGAAAAGCAAGTCACAGGCTATCATGTTCACTAGAAAAAAAGAAATAATAATCTCTACCTCTGAATGGGAGGAGCTGAAAAGTTACATTGCAAAATGCATGAATATAGGAAGGAGTGAAAGATTGTGATGATATCTGGATTCTATCATAATCTCTGTCAATCTCATACTCAAAGAACTTTTACTTATTTAATATACAAAAACTGCTTCTTTCTGGCCTAAGCTTTTCTTCTTTTTAATCTTCTTTTCTATTTCTCCTCAATGTGTTTCTCCTCCCTGAGTCAGAGCATCTGTTCACTCTGACATGAATATGCCTTCCATTTTAGTTCTGTGCTCTCACTCATATCCTCTAACTTAAATGCTATTTTAAAATTTTTTTATACTTATCAAAATTCTATTTTTATTATTCAACTTTATTTCTATTAAACCTTTATGTTTATTAAAGCCTCCAATGTTTTCTGATTACTCCAATGCATATTGTTATTTTTATTTTTGAACTCCTACAGTACAAACATGAAGTCCACTTAATTTCAGCCCTTGGTCGCATAGTTGTTTGTGTCATATACTGCTCTTTAATGAATGTTAGTTTAGTCTACCCAGAAAGAGTACAAATGTGCATCCTTCACAGCTTAAAAATCACTTCTAATTATATAATAGGTATGTTGAGGGTTGAGTTGTATCCTACAAAATTTCATATATCCAAGTCTTAATCCCAGTATCTCATATGTATTTTATTTGGACACAAGGTCTTTAAAGAGATAACCAAGTTAAAACAAAGTAATAATTGTGAGCCCTAATCCATTATGACTGAAGTCCTTATGAAAAGGAACTTTGGACACAGAGGCAGATACACATAGAAGGAAAACTATGTGAAGAGACACAGGAAGAAGACACTCATTTACAAACAAGGAGAGAGGCCTGGAAGAGATCCTCCTCCCACAGCTCTCAGAAGGAACCAAGCCTGTCAATATCTCAAGTGTCAACTTCTATCCTCTAGAAGTGTAAGAACTCAAGTTTCGGCCGGGCGCGGTGGCTCAAGCCCGTAATCCCAGCACTTTGGGAGGCCGAGACGGACGGATCATGAGGTCAGGAGATCGAGACCATCCTGGCTAACACGGTGAAACCCCATCTCTACTAAAAAATACAAAAAACTAGCCGGGCGAGGTGGCGGGCGCCTGTAGTCCCAGATACTTGGGAGGCTGAGGCAGGAGAATGGCGTAAACCTGGGAGGCGGAGCTTGCAGTGAGCTGAGATCAGGCCACTACACTCCAGCCTGGGCCACAGAGCGAGACTCTGTCTCAAAAAAAAAAAAAAAAAAAGAACACAAGTTTCTGTTGTATAAGTGCCTCAGTTTGTGGTACTTTGTTACAGCAGGCCTAGAAAACTAGGTATTAAGTAAATATTGTTTGAGTAGATAAAAGATGTATTAGTATTAAGCAATAATCCTACATTCTTAGAAAATAGAGAGTTTTATTAAATTGCTAGGAACTTAAAGGTTTTGGATCTCACATTCCAGATGCATTAAACAAGAGATTTTGCTTTCAGTGTGTATCACTCAGAATTAAGCTAGTAACCAGTGAACCAGTTATGTCCCCTATTCTTATTTCTTGGAATATGAGGAGAGGAAACACATGCAGCAGGAAAGAAAAAGGTGACTAACAATCATTAAATTTGGAGAGTAAAGTGGATTGTTTTGCTCTGTGCAACTATAAAATGGTGATTGACAAACAGGTGTTAAATGTTAATGAAGTATATGAGATTAAAAATAAAATAGGCATAAGAGTGCATAAAAGTGTATGGATGTAGCTAAGACATGTTTTTTTACTTCTTTTTTGGATATCCAGTGGTGGATGAGACAGACCTAATTCCTCACCTTTGAGACTTCAAAGATAGGCCAGACATAGGAACAAAGATGGCTGATTAGAAGTGGCTGCAATCTGCAGCACTCACAAAGAGAAATGAAAAGGGGTGAGTGAATTCAACACCTTCAGTGGAAATATCCATGTTCTTGCATTGGGAATAACTAGGCAAACAACTTGACCCATGGAAAATAAAGAAAAGGAGGGGGGGTGACAAACAACCTAGGAGTGGCACAGAGCCCAAGGAACCACCACCCCAAGCCAAGGGAAGTGGTGAGTAATAGTGTGACCCCACTCTGGAAACCATCCTTTTCTAAGGATCTTTGCAACCCGCAGATCAGGAGATCCCCTCATGAGCCCACATCACCAGTGCTTTGGGTCCAATACACAGAGCTGGGTGGAGTCTTGGCATACAGCGCCTCGGGCACACACAGAGACCCAGGAGTTGTACATACTCTGTCCCTGGGTTCTATGGCATGGGAGGAAATCTGCCAATACATATCCCTAAGAAGGGGACTGAATCCAGAGAGCCAAGCAGGGCTATTCTGCAGACCCCACTTTTATTGTATGTCACAAGTTAAGACCCACTGGCTTGAAACTCCAGCCAGCCAACTGCAACAGGCCGAAATCTGCTTGAGAGGGTTCCACTTTCCTGGAAGTAGGACTGCCGCCATCTTTGCAGTTCAGTAGACTCAGCCGTTCCAACCTGTCAGCTTTGGAGAATACAAATAGCTTGAACGAGAGAGGGTCCCCCACAAAAGAGTAGAGCTGCCTTACCAGATTGTGGCCAGACTGCTTCTTTAAATGGGACTTCAATCTATTCCTCCTCACTGGGCCAGACCAGCCAGGGTTCTACAGATAGCGATCTAATCACTCCTTGGGATGTAGCTCCTGGTGGGAAGGAATGACCACCACCTCTGTAGTTCAGTTGACTCCGTCTTTCCAGTCTGTCAGCTCTGGAGAATACAAACAATCCAGACAAGGAAAGCTCCCAACTCCCATGACCCCACCCAATGCAGCACACCTGTTCTACCCAAAAGCAGACAGACTGCTTATTTAATTGGGTCCCTAATCCCGTTCCTCCTGATTGGGTATGACCTACCAACAGCGGTCTCCAGCCACCTTCTACAGGTGTATTCAGGCCAGCAACAGGTAAGTAACCCCTGGAATGGAACTTCCAGAGGAAGGAGCTGGCATCTTTGCTGTTTTGAAGCCTTCACCGTGATACCTACAGATATGGGAAAACCCAAGGAAATTAGGATCTGGAGTGGATACTCAGCAAACCACAGAAGCCCTATGATAGAGTGACCTGACTGTTAAAAGAAAAGCAAACAAACATAAAACAATAACCTCAAAAAAAAGGACCCCACAAAATATTTGCTTAAAGATCAGCAACCTCAATAATTCAAGGTAGAAAAGTTCACAAAGATGAGAAAGAATCAACACAAAAAATGCTGAAAACTCAAGAAAGCAGAATGTCTCTTCTCTTCCAAATGACTACAACACTTCTCCAGCAAGGGCACAGAACTGAGCTGAGGCTGAGTTAGCTGAATTAACAGAAGTAGGTTTTAGAAGGTGGTTAATAACAAACATCACTGAGCTAAAGGAGTATGTTGTAACCCAATGCAAAAAAAACTAAGAATCATAATAAAACAATACAGGAACTGATAGCCAGAATAGCCAGTTTAGAAAGGAACCTAACTGACCTGATGGAGCTGAAAAACACAAAACGAGAACTTCATAATGCAATCACAAGTATCAATAGCAGGATAGACCAAGTGGAGAAAAGAATTTCAGAGCTCGAAGACTATCTTTCTGAAATAAGATAGGCAGACAAGAATATAGAAAAAAAGAAGGAAAGAAATGAACTAAACCTCCAAGAAATATGAGATTATGTAAACAGACTGAACCTACCACTGATGGGGGTACCTGAAAGAGATAGGAAGAATAAAACCATGTTGGAAAACATACTTCAGAATATCATCCAGCAGAACTTCCCAACCTAGTAAGATAGGCCAACATTCTAATTCAGTAAATGCAGAGATCCCCAGTAAAATATTCCATGAGAAGATCACCTCCAACACATATAATCATCAGATTCTCCAAGGTCAAAATGAAAGAAAAAATGTTAAGGGGAGCCAGAGAGAAAGGCCAGGTAACCTACAAAGGAAAACCCATTAGACTAACAGCAGACCTCTCAGCAGAAACTCTGCAAGCCAGGAGAGACTCGGGGGCAAATATTCAATAATCTTAAAGAATAGAATTTCTAACCCAGAATTTCGTATCTGGCCAAACTAAGCTCCATAAGTGAAGGGGAAATAAGATCATTTTCAGACAAGCAAATGCTTAGGGAATTTGTCACCACCAGGCTGGTCTTGCAAGAGCTCCTGAAGGAATCACTAAATATGGAAAGAAAATACCATTACCAGCCACTACCAAAATACACTGAAATACACAGATCAGTGACACTAGGAAGCAACCAAATAAACAAGTTTACAAAGTAACAAGCTAACATCATAATGACAGGATCAAATTCACACATAACAATACTAACCTTAAACGTAAATGGGCTAAATCCCCCAATTAAAAGACAGAGAATGGCAAGCTGAATAAAGTGCCAAGACCCATCAATATGCTCTCTTCAAGAGATCAGTCACACATTGCAAAGATACATATAGGCTGAAAACAAAGGAATAGAGGAAAATTTGCCAAGGAATGAAAAACGGAAAAATGCAGGGATTGCAATTCTAGTTTCTGACATAACAGACTTTAAACCACCAAATATAAAAATAAAGACAAACAAGGACAATAAATAATGGTAAAGGGTTTAATTCAACAAGAAGACCTAAATATCCTGAAAATATATACACCCAACAGCAAAGCACCCTGATTTATGAAGGAAGTTCTTAGAGACCTACAAAGAGACTTAGACCCCCACACAAGAATAGTGGGAGATTTTAACACCCCACTGTCAATATTAGATAACCGAGACAGAAAATTAACAAAGATATTTAGGACCTGAACTCAGCTCTGGATCAAGTGGACCTGACAGATATCTGCAGAACTTTCCACCCCAAAACAATAAAATATTCATTCTTCTCATTGGCACATGTAACTTATTGTAAAATTGATCACAAAATTATAAGTAAAACACTCCTTAGCAAATGCAAAAGAACGGAAATAATAATAAACACAGAGCAATCTAAGAACAATCTTAGAACTCAAAATTAAGAAATTCACTCAAAATCACACAATTATCTGGAAATTTAACAACCTGCTCCTGAATGACTTTTGGATAAACAATAAAATTAAGGCAGGAATCAAGAAGTTCTTTGAAACTAATGAGAACAAAGATACAATATAACAGAACCTCTGGGACACAGCAAAGGTAGTGTTAAGAGGGAAATCTATAGCAGTAAATGCCCACATTAAAAAGCTAGAAAGATCTCAACTTAGCAACCTAACATCACAACTAAAAGAACTAGAGAACCAAGAACAAATAAATCCCAAAGCTAGCAGAAGACAAGAAATGACCAAAATCAGAGCTGAAATGAAGGAGATAGAGACATGGAAAATCATTCCAAAATATCAATGAATATAGAAGTAGTTTTTTGGGAAAAATTAATAAAATTAATAGACTGCTAGCTAGATTAATAAAGAAGAAAAGAAAGAAGAGTCAAGTAAACACAATCAGAAATGATAAGAGGGGTATCACCATTGACCCCACAGAAATACAAACAACTACCAGAGAATACTATAAATACCTCTATCAACATACACTAGAAAATCTAGAAGAAATGGATAAATTTCTGGACATGTACCCTCTCCCAAAGCTGAACTAAGAAGGGGTTGAATCCCTGCATATACCAATACAAGTTCTGAGATTGTAGCAGTAATAAATAGCCTATGAACCAAAAAAAGGCCCAGGATAAGATAGATTTACAGTTGAATTTTACCAGAGGTACAAAGAAGAGCTGATGACCTTTCTACTAAAACTATACTAAAAAATTGAAAAGGAGGGACTCCTCTCTAACTTATTCTATGAGGCCAGCATAATCCTGATACTAAAACCTGGCAGAGATACAACAACAACAAAAAAGAAAACTTCAGGCCAATATCCTTGATGAACATCCATGCAAAATCCTCAAAAACCTACTTGCAAACCAAATCCAGCAGCAGATCCCAAAGCTTGTCCATCACGATTAAGTTGAATTCATTCCCAGGATACAGGGTTGGTTTAACATATACAAACCAATAAATGTGATTCATCACTTAAACCGAACTAAAGACAAAAACCGCACAATTATCTTAATAGATGAAAAAAAGGCGTTCGATAAAATTCAACATATCTTTCTGTTAAAAACTCTCAATAAACTAGGTATTAAAGAAACATAACTGAAAATATAAGAGCCATTTATGAAAACCCACAGCCAATATCATACTGAGTGAACAAAGTTGGAACCATTCCCCTTGAAAATTGGCACAAGACAAAGCCTATTTAACATAGTATTGGAAGTTCTGGCCAGGACAATTAGGCAAGATAAATAAATAAATTGTATTCAAATAGGAAGAGAGGAAGTCAAACTATCCCTGTTTGAGAATGACATGATCCTATATCTGGAAAACCTCATCATCTCATCCCAAAAGCTTCTTAAGCTGAGAAGCAACTTCAGCAAAGCATCAGGATGCAAAATCAATGTACAAAAGTTGCTAGCATTCTTATACAGCAACAACAGGCAAGCAGAGAGCCAAATCATTAATGAACTCCCATATACAATTACTACAAAAATAATAAAATACCTAAGAATATAGCTAAGAAGGGAATTGAAGGACTTCTTCAAGGAGAACAACAAACCACTGCTCAGAAACATCAGAGAGGACACAAACAAATGAAGAAACTTTCTATGTTCATGAATAGGAAGAATCAATATTGTGAAAATGGCCATATTACTCAAAGTAATTTATACTTTCAACGCTATTACCATTAAACTTCCATTAATATTCTTCACAGAATTAGAAGAAACTATCTAAAATTCATATATAAGCATACAGAGTTCATGTAGTCAAGACAATCCTGAACAAAAATAATAAAGTTGGAGGCATCATGCTATAGCCTATACTACAAGGCTACGGTAACCAAAACAGCATGGTACTAGTACAAGAGCATATACATAGACCAATGGAACAAAATAGAGAACTCAGAAATAAGAATGCACAACTACAACCATCTGATCTTTGATAAACCTGACAAAAGCAATAGGGAAAAGACTTTCTATTTAATCAATGGTGCTGTGATAGCTGGCTAACCATATGCAGAAAATTGAAGCTGGACTCCTTCTTTACACTATATACAATAGTTAGCTCAAAATGGATTAAAGAATTAAATATAAAACCCAAAACTATAAAAAGCTCTAGAAGAAAATCAAGGCAATACTATTTAGGACATAGGCACAAGTAAAAACTTCATGACAAAAACTTCAAAAGCAATTGCAACAAAAGCAAAAATTGAGAAATTGAGTTTAAACTAAAGACCTTCAGCACAGCAAAAGAAAGTGTCATCAGAGCAGAGTGAAAAGACAAACTACAGAATGGGAGACAATGTTTGCAATCTATCCATCTGACAAAGGTCTAATATCCAGAGCCTACAAGGAACTTAAACAAATTTACAAGAAGAAAAAGCATTAAAAGTTAGCAAAGGACATGAGTAAACACTTCTCAAAATAAGACATACGTGGAGCCAACAAATATATATTTTTTAAAAGGTTCAACATCATTGATCATTAGAGAAATACAAATCAAAACCACAATAAGATAAAAACTCACATCAGTGAGAATGGCTATTATTAAAAATTCAAAAAACAAGAGATGTTGGTGAGGTTGTAGAGAAAAAGGTGTGCTCTTACACTGTCGGTGGGAGTGTAAATTAGCTCAACCATTGTGGAAGACAGTGTGGCAATTCCTCAAAGACCTAGAGGCAGAAATATCATTTGACTCAGCAATCCAATTGCTGGATATATATCCAAAAGAATTCAAAGTATTCTGTTATAAAGATATGTGCATATATATATTGACTGTGGCAGTATTTACAATAACAAGGAAATGAAATCAACCTCATTGCCCATCAGTGATAAACTAGATAAAGGAAATGTGGTTCATATACACCATGGAATACTATGCAGCCATACAAAGAGCAACACCATGTCCTTTGCTGGGACATGGATGGAGTTGGAAACCATTATCCTAAGCAAACTATCACAGGAACAGAAAATCAAATACCACATTGATATGTTTTGAGTGTCCACACCCAAATCTCATCTTAAATTGTAACTCCCACAATCCCCATGTGTCATGGGAGAAACTTGGTGAGAGGTAATTGAATCATTGAGGCAGGACTTTTCCATGTTGTTCTTGTGATAGTGAATAAGTCTCATGAGATCTGATGGCTATATAAAAGTGGGAATTTCCCTGTACAAGCTCTCTTCTCTTGTCTGCCACCATATGAGATGTGCCTTTCACTTCCCACCATGATTGTGAGGCTTCCTCAGCCATGTGGAACTGTAAGTCCAGTAAACCTCTTTTTTTGTAAATTGCCCAGTCCCAGGTGTGTTTTTATCAGCAACATGAAAAATGCATTAATACACACATGTTTTCACTTATAAGTGGGAGCTGAATAATGAGAACATATGGACACATGTGGGGGAACAACACACACTGGGGCCTATCTGGGTGAGGGGTTGAGGAAGGGAGAGCATCAGGAAGAATATCTAATGGATGCAGGTCTTGATATCTAGGTGATGGGATGATCTGTGCAGCAAACCATACTGGCATGCGTTTACCTATGTAACAAACCTGCGTATCCTGTATATGTACCCCTCAAATTAAAACGAAAGTTGAAGAAGACATTGAATAAGAAATAAAAAAAGTAAGCCAGGTGTTAATGAAATAAAATATCAGTAATAACAACAACATCGATAATAACAATAACAAGAATAATAATGAATTATCATATAACACATATAACACATAGCCTCAATATAACACTTATGATATAACACATATAAGGACATAAGGCAATTTACGGCAATGGCTCTAATGTTCATTAGGAGCCCAGGAAGGTGTCTGTGGGTAAATGATCTTCAATTTGAGACCCCCCAAGTTATGTAGAAAATTTCCATCTGAATGGCAGTGAGAGAGAGAAAGTGCATGAAGAAAGGGAAGATCATGATTACATCATGAATCTAGTGGAAAAAAATCATGGTAGACAAACAGTCTGAGTAGAATTTCGAATTTCCTTTTTTTTGGGGGGGGGGAGTATTGCTATAAGAATTTTTTCCTCTTAGTCTCACCACACCAAAAAGTTCTGTAGTGTAGTTCTGAAACTTTCTGTTAAACAGACTGCAGCTCCTGCAGGCTGCTGCCCAACCTGGACTGACACATTAGGAACAAGAAATAAAATAGTAAGACATGCCTTAGAGACTTGCTTAAAGTTCTGCAGTGAAGAGAAACATAGGTCTGTTCACGAAAATTGAAAACCCAAAGCAGTACTTCACAGATAAAACAATACCAGAAAGAGAAACAAGCTATCATCAACAGAACAATTTAAAGCATCTGTTGATAATTTAGTCTCACAACTCAACTTGGGCAGAAGAAAATTCAATATTGTTTAATGAAATAAATAAAATATTGTGGAAAATAAAATCCCAGTGCCCAATATAGCAATAGTATTAATGTCTGCAGATTCTGTATGACAGATGCACGCAGCTGCCACTGCAGAGGCAGCTGCACAGCTATATACCAGCTTGTGGCATAATAAACTATTCAGTATAGACAGACTCATCCCCAAGAAGGAGTGATTTGGGCAGATATTCCATGTCCTGTTCTTTGAGGGAGTCATGCCCTATGGCCAGCAGTCAGCTGGACAATGATTATTTGAGCCAGGGGGAGCTGTTTACCAGATGGAGCTGAAAAAATACATGAGACATGATTCCATCATAAGTTGGCCTTAAATTGTTCTGATTTCCAAAGCCACTAAGGGATATTACTATAAGCCACAGGAGAATGATTTGCATGAAAACCCCTAGAACCCTTTGTAGAAATCATTAAAGGGATTGTAATATAGTATACGTCCTTAATTGGTGACTAAAGAGCCAAATCTGGCTCTCAGATCTATGTTGTTTGGTCACATACAGCTTTTATATTTTTAACTTTTTAATTAGATGCAAACCTCTGAAAGCCTGACTTTCTGGCTTCTCTTGAAAATTTGGAGAATCTGATAAAATGAAAAGTGCCCACCACATCTGTTAGATAGGGGCATGCACTCTGTAACATGCTGTGTCCTCCTGTACTCGCTGTTGTTTTGCTTATATTTGGTTTGCTCCATTTTGATTGGTCCTTCTAGGCATTTGAGCCCTGAAACAGAGGACTAATATTTAACAAACAAACAAACAAACAAAAAAACAAACAAACAAAAAAACACAGCAAAAGAGGGTAAATATTAAGAAATATTGGCCGGGCACGGTGGCTCAAGCCTGTAATCCCAGCACTTTGGGAGGCCGAGACGGGCGGATCACGAGGTCAGGAGATCGAGACCATCCTGGCTAACACGGTGAAACCCCGTCTCTACTAAAATACAAAAAAAAAAATTAGCCGGGCAAGGTGGTGGGCGCCTGTACTCCCAGCTACTCGGGAGGCTGAGGCGGGAGAATGGCGTGAACCCGGGAGGCGGGGCTTGCAGTGAGCTGAGATCCGGCCACTGCACTCCAGCCTGGGCAACAGAGCCAGCCTCCATCTCAAAAAAAAAAAAAAAAAAAGAAAGAAATATTGATCAGAGAAGAAATTTGTTTTCCAAAAGAAAAGCAGAAGTTATAAGAGATAGATTAATAAATCCAGTAGAAATTGGGCAGATCAGCCAGTTATTATGGAAAGGGAGTCAGATCTCATGAGAAGTACTTGAAACAACAAAAAGGTAAAACAGGCTATATTATGGGATAGCTTACACTCTTTCAACCAGAATAATGAAGGCAGTCAAGAACCAAGTGAAGATGCTGTCTAAGTAAAGTCTTTATCACAGCTCACCTGTATTTAGAGTCTCCTGTCTGGTTTGATCTTATACAACGGCATCATAAAGAAAATACATTTTGCAAAAGAAGTTATTAATAATTTGAGGATGGCTCATCCCTGGTTGAGATCGCTCCACATTAAATGTCTGAAGAGGAATGTGGAAAAAATTTGTGTCAGAGGCAAATAACAACATCATGAAGGAGAACATCTGACTTACATGCCAAAGGGGTAACCTGAGCCTCGATGCTTCAGATGGCTTCATAGCACTGCTGTGATCTTGTCAAACTCAAAAAATTACTGATGTTTATAAAGAAACCTCTGAAATCTGGAGCTCAGCCCTGAAATAAAGCAGAGAGACGCTCACTTTCCTGGATTCCTGTATAAGGGTTTGAAACAATCTAGAGACAACTGCTCAGACTACTCTTTCTGTCCTTACCATCATCCCGGAGGGCTGGGCTGTCCAAGAACATAAGAACACAGACAACAGCACAGTATATAAACTGACTGCTCCTAGACTCTGAAACACTGAGCTTCAAGGGCTGTCTCTGAGGATTGTGCCTTTGGACTAGAACCATGCCTCACACAACCACCTGTGCTGATCTAGAAAGGATGTTACATTCAGTTCACTACATTTTATTTTTTACTAAGTCCCCTTTAAAGATTTATTGAACATGTCGGAGAGGAAGTTGGATAAACAAGAAAGCCTTTTAAAACTCTTCTTAAGATAAAATTTAGGGTGACTTCTGCCACTAGGAAGATAGAGTAGATATAATTCCCCTAATCCTCCCATGAAGTACTATTGAAAAACCCTGGACTCAGTATATAAAACAAACATAAGTAGATTCTGAAAAGTCAAAAGAAAAAGGCAGATCAGTCAAGTGAGGGTCCTTACCGCAGGGATGAGGTTTGGCTTTCCCCACCAAGTCTCCATTAATACCACAGCGGGAGTAACCTGATTACTCCTGGGCAATGGTAAAAGTCTTGACTTCCTAATGGGCCTCTGCCACCACTCCAATAGAGACAAGGGGATGTCTTGTTACTTTCCTGCCAACTAGGGGCAAAAGTTTAGACTTCCCACTGGTTTCTATTGATAACAGAGGGAAGAGCTCACTGCCGACAGTGGAAATGAAAGCCTCAGCATCTTCAATTGCTTTCTCTGCTATCATCCTTGCAGGAATGTAGGGAACTTTTTTACAGCCTCACAAGGATGGAAGTGTGTGATCCTCACTGATTCTTTCTTGATGTCAATAAGGTGGCACCACACGTTTTCAGTTGGAGTAGTGCAGTTACCATGTAAAAATTTTTGGCCTTGCTAGGCTTTTCCTTTTCTGGTCCTGTAGGTAGAGAGAATAAGCTTTTGTTTAGACTTTTTATGTCCATGTCTGTTGGCATTTCTGGGTTACCAGCTTCTTCAACTCCAAGTTTGGAGTATATGATGCAGAAAGAAAACCCAAGTGTAACAGAACAAATAGTGATTCCCAAATAGTTATGTCCACTTGGAACCTCACAATGTGCTCTTATTTGGATATATTGTCTTTGCAGATGAATTCAAGTTAAATTGAGTTTATACATGATTAAGGTGGACTCTTATCCAAGATGACTGGAGTCTTTACAAGAAAAGAGAATAGAGAGATACAAAAAGACAGAGATTGTAAAAGGGGAAATAAAACCATTCCTATTTGCAGATAAGATGGTTGTCTATGTAGAAATCCCAAAGGCATCTGCAAAAATAAAAAGTAAAAAATCTTGAACTAATAAATGCATTCAATATGGTTGAAGGATACACGATTAACATACAGCAATCTATTGCTGTATACTAGCAATAAACACATAGACACCAGAATTGAAAATACAGTACCATTTATAACTGCTAAAAATAAAGTATTTATGTGTAAACATAACAAAACATGTACAGGACTTGCAAGCTGAAAACTACATGACACTGATGAAAAAAATCAAAGGTTATTTATAAAAATGAAGAGAAATACTGTGGTCATATATTGAAGTATCAATAAAGTTCCCAATTCTCCAAAAAAAAAATGATATATAAGTTTAATTGAGTTCCTATAAAAATTCAAGCAAGATTTTTTTGCAGGTGTGTACAAGATTACTTTAAAATGTGTATTGAAAACCAAAGCAACTAGAATAGCTGAAACAATTTTGAAAAAAGAAGAATAAAGTGGAACAACTGCTCTTTCTGATTGCAAGACTTCTATAGCTATAGTAATCAACATTGTGTGTGGTATTGGCAGACTAGACAAATAGATCAATGGAAAAGAATAGAGAACTCAGAAATAGACACAAATATGCCCAATAAATTTCTGATAAAGGCACAAAAGAAATCCAGTTGAGGAAGATAGCCCAACAATTGCAAATAAATAAATAAAACTTGTGCTAAATCTCATATCTTATACAAAATTAACTCCTCCTGGATGATTGACTAAAATATGAAATGTAAAACTGTAAAACTTAAGAAAAAAGAAAGTAACTTATCATTTATATTTTTGTTTCCATTTTTTCAAATTTTAATTTTGGTGGGTACATAGTAGGCTTCTATATCTACGAAGTACCTGAAAGCTTTGATTACAAGCATACAATACATAATAATCACATCATGTAAAACGGGGTATTCATCCCCTCCAAGCATTTATCTTTTGTGTTATAAATAATCCAATTATACTCTTTTACTTATTTTGAAACCTATAAATAAATTATTGTTGACTATGGTCACCCTAATGTGATATTAAATACTAGGTCTTACTCATTCTTTTTAACTATTTTTTACTATCCATTAACCATCTCCACCTCCCCATCATCACCTCACTATTCTTCCTAGTCTCTGATAACCACCTTTCTACTCTCTATTTCTATGAGTTCAATTGTTTTGAATTTTAGATGCCACAAATAAGTGATAACATGCAATGTTTGTCTTTCTGTGCCTGGCTTATTTTACTTAGCACAATGACCTCCAGTTCCAATCGTCTTGTTGCAAATGACAGGATCTTGTTCATTTTTATGGCTGAACAGCATTCCATTGTGTTTAAGTGCTACAATTTCTTTATCCATTTATCTCTGATGGACACTTAGGTTGCTTCCAAATCTTAGCTATGGTTAACAGTGCTACAACAAACATGGAAGTGCAGATGTCTCTTCAACATACTGGTTTCCTTTCTCTTCAACATACTGGTTTCCTTTCAATTTCACCGCAGTGAAATTGCTGGATCCTATGGTAGTCCTACTTTTAGTTTCTTTGAGGAATCTCCAAACTGTTCTCCATAGTGGTAGTACTAATTTACATTCCCACCAACAATGTTTGAGGGTTCCTTTTTCCCCACATCTTCACCAGCATTTGTTACCTGTCTTTTGGATATAAACCATTTTAACTGCAATAAGATTATATCTCATTGTTTTGATTTACATTTCTCTGATGACCAATGATGTTGAATGTCTTTTCATATACCTGTCATTTGTATGTCTTCTTTTGAGAAATATCTATTGAAATATTTTACTGATTTTTAAAATCTAACTATTAATTTTTCCTGTTGGAGTTTGAGCTCCTTATATATTTGGGTTATTAATCCCTTGTGAGATGGGTAGTTTGCAAATATTTTATATCATTCCATGGGTTGTCTCATCACTTTGTTGACTGTTTCTCTTTGCTGTGCAGTCTTGTTTAACTTGATGTGATCCCATTTGTCCATTTTTGCTTTGGTTACCTGTGCTTGTGAGGTACTGGTCAAGAAATGTTTGTCCAGACCAATGTCCTGGAGAGTTTCCCCAATATATTCTGATAGTGGTTATACAGTTTGGGTTCTTGGATTTAAGCCTTTTATCCATTTTAATTTGATTTTTGCATACAGAAAGAGATAGAGTTCTAGTTTCATTCTTCTACAAAGAAATATTCAGTTTTCCCAGTACCATTTATTAAAGAGACTGCCTTTTTTCCATTGTATGTACGTTCTTGGAATCTTCGTTGAAGATAGAGTAACTGTAGGTGTGTGGATTTGTTTCTGGATTCTCTATTCTGTTCCATTGGTTTATGTGTCTGTTTTTATGCCAGTACCATACTGTTTCGGTTACTATACCTCTGTAGTATATAATTTGAAGTCAGCTAACATGATTCCTACAGTTTTGCCTATTCTGGGTCTTTTGTGTTTCCATATAAATTTTAGATTTTTTTTTCTATTTCTGTGAAGAATATCTTTGACATTTTGATAGGGACTGCACTGAATCTGTAGAATGCTTTGGATAGCATGAACATTTTAATAATATTGATTCTTCCAATCCATAAACATGGAATATCTTTTTATTTTTTGTTGTCCTTTTCAATTTCTTTCATCAGTGTTTTATAGTGTTTATTATAGGGTTCTTTTACTTTTTTGGTTAATTACTAGGTATTTAATTTTATATGTGGCTATTGTGAGTGGGATTGCTTTTTTTTTATTATTTCTTTTCCAGATTGTTCACTATTGGCTTATAGAAATGCAACTGATTTTTGGAATGTTGATTTTGTATCCCACAACTACTCAACTTGTTTATTAGTACTAACGGTTCTTTTGTGGAATCAAGGTTTTTCCAAATATATCCCTGCAAGCAAGGATAATTTGACTTCTTCATTTCCAATTTGAATGCTTTCTATTCATTTCTCTCATCTGATTGCTCTAGCTAGTATTTCCAGTAGTACGTTGAGTAACGGTGGTGAAAGTTGGCATCCTTGACATGTTTCAGATCTTAGAGAAATGGGTTTCAGTTTTTCCTCATTCGGTTTTATACTAGTTGTGGGTCTGTCATATGTGACTTTTATTATGCTGAGATATATTTTTTCTATATCCAGTTTTTGAGAGTTTTTATCATAAAAATATGTTGAATTTTATTGTATGGTTTTTCAACATCAGTTTAAGTGATCGTATTGTTTTTGTCCTTCATTCTGTTGATATGATGTATCACATTGATGATTTGCGTATATTGAGGAATCCTTGCAAACCAGGAATACATTCTACTTGGTCATAATGAATGGTATTTTTAATATATTGTTGAATTTGACTTGGTTTGCTAGCATTTTGTTGAAGATTTTTGCGTCAATATTCACCAGGGATATTGGCCTGTAGTTTTCTTTTCTTTTCTTTTTTTTTTTTTTTTTGAGACGGAGTCTCGCTCTGTCGCCCAGGCTGGAGTGCAGTGGCGGGATCTCAGCTCACTGCAAGCGCCGCCTCCCGGGTTTACGCCATTCTCCTGCCTCAGCCTCCCGAGTAGCTGGGAGTACAGGCGCCCACCACCTCGCCCGGCTAGTTTTTTGTATTTTTAGTAGAGACGGGGTTTCACCATATTAGCCAGGATGGTCTCGATCTCCTGACCTCGTGATCCGCCCGTCTCGGCCTCCCAAAGTGCTGGGATTACAGGCTTGAGCCACCGCGCCCGGCCAAGGCCTGTAGTTTTCTTTTCTTTTCTTTTTTCTTTTTTCTTTCCTTTTCTCTTTTCTTCTCTTTTCTTTTCTTTTCTTTTTTTTTTTTTCCTTTTCTTTTCTTTTTATGTGTTTTGGTTTTGGTGTCAGGGCCTCATAGAATGAGTTTGAAAGTGTTCCCTTCTCTATTTTTTGGAATAGTTTAAGTAGGATGTTATTAGTTAAGTATTTGGTAGAATCCAGAAGTGAAGTCACTGGGACCCAGGCTTTTCTTTAGTGGGAAATTTTGTATTATGGCTTTGATCTTGTTACTTGTTATTGGTCTGTTCAGAATTTAAATTTCTTCTTGGTTCCATCTTGGTAGGTTGTGTGTATATAGCAATTTGTTCATTTCCTTCTATTTTTTTTCCAATTTATTGGCATATAGTTGTTCATAGTATTCACTAGTGATCCTTTGAGCTTCTGCAGTATCAGTTGTAATGTCTCCTTTTTCATCTCAGATTTTATTTATTTTAATCTTCTGTATTTTTTTCCTTAGTCTGGCTAAAACTTTTCTATTTTGTTTAACTTTTCAAATAAACAAACTTTTTGTTTCATTTATCTTTTGTACTGTTTTTCTTCAATTTTATTTATTTATCCTCTGATCTTAATTATGCCTTTTCTTCTACTAATTTTGGTTTGGTTTCCTCTTGCTTTTCTAGTTCCTTCGGACACATAAGTCAATTGGTTCTTTGAAGTTTTTTGTTTGTTTGTTTGTTTGTTTGTTTGTTTTGATGTAGGCACTTGTGACTATAAGCCCCTCTTAGTACTATTTTTGTTGTATCTCATAGGTTTTAGTTTGTTGCATTTTCATAATCACTTGTTTCAAGAAACTTTTCAATCTCTTTCTTAATTTCTTCAATGACCCACTGGTCATCCAGAACCACATTGTATAACTTCTATGTATTTGTATAGCTTCCAAAATTATTCTTGTTATTGATTTTCATTGTGGTCAGTGTAGATAATCACTATTATTTAATTTTTTGAATGTTTTATGACTTGCTTTGTGACCTAACATATGGTCTATCCTTGAGAATGATCCATGTGTTGAGGAAAAGAATGTGTATTCTGCAGCCATTGGATGAAACGTTTTGTAAATATCAGGTTTATTTGGACTATAGTGAAGATTAAATCCAATTTTTTTTGTTGATTTTCTGTTGGAAAGATATGTCCATTGTAGAAAGTGGGGTGTTGAAGTCTCCATCTATCATGATATTGGGGCCTATCTCTCTCTTCAGTTCTGATAATATTTGCTTTATATATCTGGGTGCTCCAGTGTTGGGTGTATATATATTTGTGATTGTTATTATCCTATTGCTTAATTGACTTCTTTATTATTATATACTGTATTAGGCTATTCTTGCATTGCTATAGAGAAATACCTGAGACTGGGTAACTTATAAAGAGTGGAGGGTTAGTGGGCTAACCATTTTGCAAGCTGTATAGGAAGCATGATACTGACATCTACTTGGCTTCTGGAAAGGCCTTAAGAAACTTACAATCATAGCAAATGCAAAGAGAAAGCAGGCATGTCACATGGCCAGAGCAGGTGCAAGAGAGCGAGGGGAGACATGCTACACACTTTGAAATCACCAGATCTCATGAGAACACACTCTCTATTGCCAAGACAGTACCAAGATAAATGGTGCTAACCCATTCATGAAAAATCTGCCCCCATGATCCATTCACCTCCTACCAGGTCTTACCTCCAATATTAGGGATTACCTTTCAATATGAGATGTGAGTGGGGACACACATCCAAACTATATCATAGAGTGACCTTCTTTTCCTTTTCTTTTACTTTTTGTCTTGAAATCCACTTTCTCTGACATAAGTATAACTATTCCTGCTCTTTTATGGTTTACATTGGTATGGAATATCTTTTTTCATCTTATTTTCAGTCTATGTGTTCCTTAGTAGGTGAAGTATATTTATTGTAGGCAACAGATTATTGGGTCTTCTTTTTTCATCCATTGAGTCACACTATGTCTTTTGATTGGTCAGTTTAGTCCATTTACATTTTAGTTATTAAATTATTATTAAATGTATTAATAATAAACTTCATAAGTAAGAACTTTTATTATTGATAAGTAAAAACTTATCCCTGCTATTTTATTGATAAGTAAGAACTTATTCCTGTCATTTTGTTATTCATTTTCTGGTCTTCTCTTCCTCCTTTCTTTTCTTTCTGTCTTTTAGTAAAGTTGATTTTCCCTGGTGATATGATTTAGTTTCTTGCTTTTGATTTTTTTGTGTACCTGCTATATGTTTTTTGGTTAGAGGTCAAAATGAGGATTGCAAATACTATGTTATAACTCATTATTTTAAGCTGATTACAGCTGAAAATATTTTGTATATACTAACAAGCATACAAAAAAGCAAGAAGAAAACTAATAGGCTCTACATCTTAATTTTATCCTTCACTTTTTTTTAACTTTTTGTTGTTTCTATTTATATCATATTTTATGGTCTATGTCTTGAAAAATTATGGTAGCTATTATTTTAGAACTGTTCATCTTTTAGTCTTTCTTCTTAAGATAAGATTAGTTTACACACCACAGTTACAGTGTTATAATATTCTGTATTTTCTGCATACTTACTATTAGCAGTGAGTTTCAGATGATTTATTTATTGCTCATTAATGTCCTTTTCTTTCTGATTGAAGTACTCTCTTGAGAATATCTAGTTGAACAGGTCTGGTGTTGATTAACTCTCTCACCTTTTGTTTTTCTGGGAAAGCCCTTATTCTCCTTCATGTTTGAAGCACATTTTTGCCTGATATATTATTCAAGGGTGAGCTTTTAATTTGTTTTCCTTTAGCACTTTAAATATGTCATGTAATTCTTTCTTGGCCTGTTAGGTTTTCTTCTACAGAAAATCTGCTGTCAGAAGCATTGGAACTCCATTCCCTTGCTGCTTCTTGGATCCCTTTTTAATCTTTTACCTTTGGAAGTTTGATTATCAAATGCCTTGAGGTTGTCTTCTTGGGTTAAATCTGCTTGGTGTTCTACAACCTATTTGTACTTAAACATTGGTATCTTTTTCTAGGTTTGGGGAGTTCTCTCTTATTATCCCTTTGAATAAACTTTCTGCCCCTATCTCTCTACCTCCTGTTTAACACCAATAACTTAGATTTGCCCTTTTAAGGCATTGTCTATGCTGTAGATGTGCTTCATTTTTAATCTTTTCTTATTTTGTCTCCTCTGATATTGTATTTTCAAGTAGCCTGTCTTCAAACTCACTAATTCTTTCTTCTGCTTGATCAGTTCTGCTATTAAAAGACTATGATATATTCTTTAGTATCCCAGTTGCACTTTTCAGCCACAGAATATCTGTTCAATTATTTTTAATTATTTCAATTTCTTGTTAAATTTGTCTCATTTAGTTCTAAATTCTTTCTCTGGGTTATTTTGAATTTATTTGAATTTCCTCCAAACAGCTATTTTGAAATCTCTGTATGAAAGGTTACCTATCTCAGCTTCTCCCTCTGGTGCCTTATTTAGTACATTTGATGAAGTCTTGTTTCCTTTGATGGTCTTGATACTTACAGATGTTTGTCTGTTTTTCATCACTGAAGAGTTAGACATTTATTTTATTTTTCTCAATATGGGTTTGTTTGTATTGGTCATTCTTGGGAAGGCTTTTCAGATATTCAAATTGACTTGAGATTTGTAATCTAAGCTATATCTGTTTTAGGGTTTAACCTATGCCTAGTAATACTGTGGTTCTTGCAAATTCATAGAAGTCCTGCCTTGATGGCCTTGAAAAAGATCCAGAAGAATTATATGGATTACCAGGCAAAGACCTTTGTTCTCTTCTCTTACTTTTTCCCAAACAGAGCCTCTCTCTCTCTGTTCTGAGTCACCTAAAACTGGGGCTAGAGTAACACAAGCATCCCTGTGGCCACCTGCAGTAGAATTTCACTTGGTTAGATCTAAAGCCAGCACAGCACTGGGTCTTGTCCAAGGCCTGCTGTAACCACTTTCTGGTTACTGCTTATGTTTATTCAAGGCCCTGGGGCTCTACAATCTTTGCAGGTTGTAAAGCCAGCCAGGCCTGTGTCCTTCCGTTTAGGGTAGTGAGCTCCCCAAGGACCTGAGCAGGTCCAGAGATGCTGTCATGGAGCCAATGAGTATAGTCTATATCCATAGACATGTCCTTGATGTTCAATTATACTATAGGTGAGCTGTCACTAAAACCACAAGACAGAGTCCCACACTTTCCTCCCCTTTTGAAAGGCAGAGAAGCCTCACCCCTTAGCCACTGCTGTCACAGACCCACAGAGAGTACTATGAGATTACTGCCAATATTCCTCTAAGGCCCAAAGACTCTTCAGTCAGCTTGTGGTGAATTCCACTTGGCCTGGGACTCCCCTTCAGGGCACTGGGTTCCCTTCAGGCCCACAGGTCTAGAAATAATGTGATGGAAGATTATCTTTGAAATCTGAGGCTGGGCATCGAGTTCTTAAACATGATTCCAAATGCAGCATGATCCATAAAAAAGGAAACAAATGAGATATTTTGCCCATTTTTTAATTGGGATTTTTTTTTCTGTTCAGTTGTTTGAACTTCTTATATATTCTGATTATTAATCCTTTATAAGATGGATGGTTTGAAAATATCTTCTTCTACCTTGTGAGCTGTCTCTTTGCTTTTTTTGTTTTTATTCCTTTGTTATGCAGAAGGTTTTTAGCTTGATATAATTTCATTTGTCCATTTTTCCTTTGCTTGCATGAGCTTTTGAGATCTTACTCAAGAAATCTTTGCAAAGACCAATGTCCTGTAGTGTTTCTACAAAGTTTTCATCTAGTGTTTTCATAATTTCAATCCTTGAATTTAACTCTTTAATTTATTTTGCTTTGACCTTTTTATATGGCATGACATAGGATTCTAGTTTCATTCTTCTGCATAAGGATAGCCAGTTTTCCCAGAAAATTTTGTGGAAGAGACTGTCCTCTTGAGAGGTGACAACGTGTTGGCAGCCCTCATTTGTTCTCAGCGCCTCCTCAGCCTTAGTGTCCACTCTGGACATGCTTGAGGAGCCCTTCAGCCTGCCACTGCACTGTGGGAGCCCCTCTCTGGGCTGGCCGAGGCCAAAGCCCACTCCCTCTGCTTTCAGGGAGGCGTGGAGGGAGAGGCGCAGGCAGGAACTGGGGTTGCCTGTGACACTTGGGGGCCAGCGGGAGTTCTGGGTCTGTTCAGGCTCAGCGGACCCCATGCTTGGAGCCGCTGGCTGGTGCCACTGGTCCCAGGCAGGGAAGGATTTAGCACTGGGTGAAGGGTGCACCGGGTCCCCCAGCACTGCTGGCCTGCTGGCGCTGTGCTCGAATTCTTGCCATGTCTCAGCCACTTCCCCACAGGGCAGGACTCGGGAACTACAGCCTGCCATGCCTGAGCACCCCCCACCCCAATGGGCTCCCACGCAGCCTAAGCATCTCCCTGCTCTGAGTCGCCTAGTCCCATTGACCACTCAAGGGTTGAGGAGTGTGGGCGGGTGGTTCGGGACTGGCAGGCAGCTCTGCCCGCAGCCCCAGTGCGGGATACACTAGGTGAAGCCAGCTGGGCTCCTGAGTCAGGTGGTGACTTGGAGAACTTTTATGTCTAGCTAAAGGATTGTAAATGCACCAATCAGCGCTGTGTGTCTAGCTCAAGGTTTGTAAATGCACCAGTCAGCACCCTTTCAAAACAGACCTATAAGCTCTCTGTAAAATGGAACAATCAGCTCTCTGTAAAATGGACCTAGCAGGAGGATGTGGGTGGGGTCAGATGAGGGAATAAAAGCAGGCTGCCCCAGCCAGCAGTGGCAACCCACTAGGGTCCCTTTCCATGCTGTGGAAGCTTTGTTCTTTCCCTCTTAGCAATAAATCTTGCTGCTCCTCACTCTTTGGGTCCGTGCCACCTTTATGAGCTGTAACACTCACTGCGAAGGTCTGCAGCTTCACTCCTGAAGCCAGCCAGACCATGAACACACTGGGAGGGACAAACGACTCCACACGGGAGGAATGAACAACTCCAGATGTGCGGCCTTAAGAGCTGCAACACTCACTGTTAAGGTATCCAGCTTCACTCTTGAAGCCAGCGAGACCACGAACCCACCAGAAGGAAGAAACTCCAGACACATCTGAATATCTGAGAAAACAAACTCTGGACACACCATCTTTAAAAACTGTAACATTCACTGCGAGGGTCAGTGGCTTCATTCTTGAAGTCAGCAAGACCAAGAACCCACCAATTCTGGACACACTTTCCCCAGTGAATTTTCTTGGACTTTTTTTTGTTTTTTTAAAGAATCTCACTCTGTCACCCAGGCTGGAGTGCAATGGCCCAATCTCGGCTCACTGCAACCTTCAGCTCCTGGGTTCAAGCTATTCTTCTGACTCAGACTCCTGTGTAGCTGGGATTATAGGCGTGTACCATCACGCCCATCATTTTTATATTTTTTTAGTAGAGACAGAGTTTCACCATGTTGATCAGGCTGGTCTCAAACTCCTAAGCTCATGATCTGCCCACTTTGGCTTTCCAAAGTGCTGATTACAGGTGTGAGACACTGCACCTGGCCTTCTTGGCACTTTTGTCACAAATAAGTTCACTGTAAATGCATAGATTTCAGGGTTCTCTATTCTGTTCATGTGTCTGTTTTTATTTTACCATGCTGTTATGATTAGTATAGCTTTGTAGTATAATTTGAAGTAGATCTGAATAAACATTTACTAAGGGAAGATATCCAAGTGACCAACTGGTATATTAAAAAGTCCTCAACGTTACTAATCATCAGAGAAATGCAAATCAAAACTACAATAAGATATCATCTCACCTCAGTTAAACTGGCTTTTATCTAAGAGACAGGTAATAACAGATGCTGGTGAAGATGTGGAGAACGAGGAACCCTTATATACTGTTGGTAGGAATGTATCTTACTATAGAGAACAGTAAAGAGATTCTTCAAAAAGCTAAAAATAGTATTACCTTATAATCCAGCAATTCCACTGCTGGTATATATCCAAAAGAAAGAAAATCAGTATATTAAAGAGACATCATGTGAACCCAATCCCTGTTGCACAGAACAAAGGGGGGCAAATGCGGGAATAAAGATAAAGACTGTTGCGGGAAGTCAGGGACCCCGAATGGAGGGACCGGCTGAAGCCACAGCAGAAGAACATAAATTGTGAAGATTTCATGGACATTTATTGGTTCCCCCAAATTAATATTTTTATAATTGCTTATGCCTGTCTTTACTGTAATCTCTGAACATGAATTGTGAAGATTTCATGGACACTTATCACTTCCCCAGTGAATATCCTTGTGATTTCCTATGCCTGTCTTTACTTTAATCTCTTACTCCCATCATTTTCTTTGTAAACTGAAGAGGATGAATGTCACTTCAGGACCCTGTGATTGTATCAACTGCACAACTTATTTGTAGAGCATGTGTGTTTGAACAATATGAAATCTGGGCATCTTAAAAGAAGAACAGGATAACAGTGATGCTCAGGGAACAAGAGAGGTAACTTTGAACTGGCCGCTGGTGAGCCAGATGAACAGAGCTATATTCCTCCTCTTTCATAAGCAAATAGGAGAAATATGGCTGAATTCTTTTTCTCAGCAAAGAACATCCCTGAGAAAGAGAATACGCCCTGAAGGTAGGCTTATAGATGGCCCCTTTTTAAGGCGTCCCATCTTTTATGGTCGAAGCCGAAGGGATGAAATAAGTCCTGGTCTCCTATAGGGCTCCCAGGCTTATCAGGTGGACAAAAATTCCTACTTAACAAATTTTGGTCAGACAGGTTATCTGCTTTCAGACGTTGTTTCCTGATAAGATGTTATCAATGACAATGTGTGCCTGAAACTTCATTAGCAATTTTAATTTCACCTCATCCGGTGGTCCTGTGATCTTGCCCTGCCTCCATTTGCTTTGTGACATTGTATTACCTTGTGAAGTACATGATCTCTGTGACCCACACCCTATTCGTGCACTCCCTCCCCTTTTGAAAATCGCTAATAAAAACTTGCTGATTTTATGGCTCGGGGAACATCACAGATCCTGCCGACGTGTGATGTCTCCCCCGGACAGCCAACTTTAAATTTCTCTCTCTTGTGCTCTTTCCCTTTATTTCTCAACCCAGCCAAGACACTTGGGAAATAGAAAAGAACCCATGTTAAACATCAGGAGCGGGTTCTCCTGATAAAAGACAAAAGAATATATTTGGAAGAAGAGATCAGGGGGTTCCTTGCTTCTAGTGAACCAGGGCCCTGAGCTTTTACTCCCTTCGTACTTATTGGGTAAAGGAGATAGGGAGAAGGGGATGGTTGTCAGACAGCTGCTTGATTCAGTGCAGGCTTGCATGGCTCATTCTCTGAACAGTAGTCTCCAGATATTCCAGTAGATAACCTGAAGGAGCATGGCTCCAGGGAGTGATTGCACTCAGCATACCTTCTGGCGGCAGGAATAGTCATGAGTTTGCCTACATCCTTCATTAGTGATAAACAGTTTGCTGTTTGATCATATTGCCTCCAGTGGAACGATGAGTTGATCATGACCCACAGGTCTTCAGCTCCTTACATTTCCGCCTTTCTGTTTATGTATTAATTGAATGAATGTAAGGCCAGGCTGGACAGCTCTCATTTTATGATTGGCAGTCCATCTGATTTTACAGACTATGAACAGAAAACAGAGACAGAACAGCATTTTTCCAAGAACTACGTATGAGATGTTAATGTGGTGCTTTATATAGGTCCAAGGATTAAGGCTCTCGAGTCCTTGCTGGAATCTATCTAGTCTTCTAAAGAAGGCTTAAACTCTTGAGTTTGCTTATTTAAATAAGGAATTCTGTTTTGTAGTTTGCTAATATCAAGGATGATGTTGGATGTGAAAGCTCCCTGCAAATGGGCTTTCACAAGGTCCCATAGATACTTACTTTTGTTATATTCTAAGTTGGTTACACAAATTTGAGTGTGATTAAAATGATAGCACAATTGTTGTTGCAATTGTAAGGTTTGTACTTGTTCTCCTAACCATAGAACTGTGGATTTCAACATAGCCACTTCAGTTTGTAACTCAGTGTTAATTTTATTCTGAAGTAGCCACACTTGGTTGGCTGTAGTGTCCAGTTCTCTATGTACTGAGCCGTTTGAACAGAACTATGCAAAGCTATAAGAGGACATCACAACAGAAGTTATTAGTGTGACCAAGGAAACAATAGCAAATATTATCATGCCTAAGGCTCTATGGGCATGATGAGAAAGCTGAGTTAGAAGTTGTTTCATGAAGTGCAGAGCAGGGGTGGCAGCCCAAGTCTTGGACAGATTAATTGGAATCCATAGCCCAGGGATGCAACCCAAAATTATCAAAGTAGAGAGATTATGTGTTTGCAATGTGCTAAGATTAATGCAGTGATATAACTGACAAGATTTATTAGTTCAATTGGGTATTGTTTACCTGGAGCTGGTCCTTCTTAGCTGCCAAAAAGACATAAGGATTAAAAACAAAAATCATAAATTGAGTGGTGATACTCTTTACAAATGTAAGATTAAGACTGTGTTGCTTACTATTGCTATTATTGGATAGTATCCTAACCCAGATGCTGCCATTCATAAATGGGAGTGCTGCCTTCCATTGTATCTCTTGAACTGGTCCTTTCCTCCCTAGATAATGCCACTGAGGAAGAAGTGGGCTAAAGCCTTCTCCATGCCAAGCAATCTGGGCAGCAGACTGGGATTGGATCCCGATGTAGTATAAAGATGCATGCATTAAAAGTTTGCCACCAATGCCAGTGAAGTTTGTACCATGATTTCTGATTTTCATTTTTTCCATATAGTTGACCGTTAGGTCCCCAACCCACAATGTCTCCAGTTAACATAGATTGTTTTCTAGGCAGTGGGCCAAGACACTGGTTCCACGGAGCAGGGTAGAAACTATCAAAGGGAATCCATTCCATATAGTCAGCACTATTGGGGCAATTGGACCGGGAATGGTTGGTTAGCATACAATTAGTTGTTAACTAATGTAATTAGTTACATTAATACAACCAAGACTTAAAAGGTACATGACTTTTCCATAGTGACTCAACCATTCTTGAGCTTGAATTATAAGACAGCTACAGTTGAGCGACATCTTTGTAGTGATACACAAGGGGAGTCCTTCCAGTGGGGTGGTAGACTCTCTGTTCTGAGAGTCTAATTGTTCTATGTCAGGGGGAGATAGGGGTCCTGGAGCCCATACTCCTTGATCATGATAGATCTCAGGGGTAGTGTCACTCCAAAGTACAGGTGGTACTACTGGGGGATCAGGAACATATGCCCAATATGTTTCCCTCTGCACAGGAAAAACATACTGCACAGGACATTATGGCTAACATGGCCAAGAACATGAAATCAGGCGTTTTTGCCTGGCCTTGATGCTCCAGTACTTTCTCAGCTTTCTGTGTAGTTTTCTTGAGTTGCCCCCGGGTTATGGTGGTTGATGTCATCGTGACTACGATTGGCCTTCTCTCTGTCTTTCACTCAAGCTCAGCTGGCTCATGGCTCATACAAGAGGGACCGGGACCATGGTTGGCCACCTGGGGTTCCTCCAGTCTCCCATTCCATGGTCACGTGAACCTTGAGGGCACCCACATGGTTTTTCCATCTCCTGTAAAAACAGAAGCATACCCTCATTCCCACATTAATAAATCCACTGAACCTTTCCATTGTCCTTCTTCTGGGGATTTCCATAACATTTTTGGATAAACTTTTTTCTTTTCCTCTAACAGTTGCCAATGTCTTTCTGCTGGAGTCTTACCATCCATATCAGGAGTCAAAAAAATTAAAGTAAATAAGGCTAAATGTAGTTTTGTTTGAGGTGGTAAATGGTCTCCTATTCTTTCTGTTTATTCAACATACGTTGTAATGTTTGATGTCCCCGATCTAAAATGCCTTGTCCTCCAGGAATATAAGGAATTCCTGTTTTATGGGGTATAGCCCAAAGCTGTAAGAAATTTTGGAAAGCATGACTAGTATAAGCAGGTCCTTTGTCAGTTTTTAATTGTTTAGGAATCCCCAAATGATGACAGACAATGTCGCTGTACATGACCAGCTGTCTTACTTGTTTGGCATGTAGCATGCAGCATATGAGAATAAGTGTCCATAGTCACATGAACGTAGCTAAGCTTGCAAAGCCTGCGATATGTGTAATATCAATTTACCAGATTTCATTTGGAGCCAAATCTTGTGGATTACAGCTTCTACAGGTATGGCTCCAGGGACATGCTGGTGAGTAGGACAGGCTTTCATTATAGCCTTAGCTTGGCTGCAAGACAAGTGAAACATGCAAGTAAGAGCAGAAGTATTTTGGTGCAGTAGTGCATGAGAGGCTTGAGTTTGCTGAAACACAGAACCAATCAGTTTATCTGCTCTATCATTACCTAGAGATAGCGGTCCAGAAATTTGTGTGTAAGAGTGAATATGAGAAATACGAAAACGAGCTGTGTGAGAGGAAATAGCTTCCTGAAGTCTTAGAAACAAGTAGTTTTGTTTCTAGGGTACATTTAATTGTAGTAATTCTTATGTGACTGGCTACATTTAAAAATCAGCTGAATCGCAGACAATGTTGATAGGATCTGAAGTTGTGAGCTCTAAAACCTGAATGACTGCAATTAACTCTGAGTGTTGAGCTGAAACCCCAGAGATCATTATTGTTTGAGGATATTTAGGTTCATAAATAACTGCACGACCTTTGGAAGAGCCATCAGTAAAATAAGTCTGGCCACCTGAAATAGGTTTGTGATGAGTAGTCACAGGAAGAATGAAAGAATGGACTTTATAAAACTGCAAAATTTTTTCTGAGGGTTAGTGGTTGTCTATTATTCCCACTAAGTCTACAAAAGCAATTTGCCATGCAGTTGACATTTCCCAAGCTGTGGGCTGTTGCTGATTGTCTAAGGGAAGAATAATTTTGTCTGGATCCTTTCTCATAAACATTTTTGACCTATGCTTATCTATTGTCACAATATGTATAATTAAAGAAAGATAGACTTGCAAGGTTTTGACCTCTTGATTAGGTGGAAAGAGTCATTCCATGACTGTTACAGGTTTGTCTAAGCATTTGCCTAGAAGTCCTGTTGGAGAGTGGGGGGTAGGAAGAACAAACAAAGCAAAGGTTTGTGTGACTGTAGCCATGAGGAATGTCGCTGTTGAAACATCTGTTCTAAAAGCTGTAACTCCACTTCAGCCTCTTTGTTCAATTGCCACAGGGAATTTAATGAACAATCTCCTTGAATGGTTTAACCTGTCTTTCCAGTTATTGATATCAGGTTAGAGTTTCCTTGTAAGAATTTCCCTAAACCTTTTCCACTCTAATATCCCATGTCCTTCAACATTTTAAATTCTGGATTACCAAGTTTTTATTTGTAAGTCTCATATCTCATGCTGTTAGTCAACCTTGATCCCATAAATTGATAGCTATATTTGCAACATAAGGCTGGAAAGTACATGAATATCCATCCAGACCAAGACAAGGTAAAATCTCAGCACTCTGTTGAACACTTTGAACTGCTCCTACACCCACTAAGGATGTGGAGGTTAGTCTGAGAGGCCATGCTGGGGGCCAGTCCTTACAGGATATTATTGACACATCAGCTCCTGTGTCCATAAGCCCATAAAATTTCTTTCCTTTAATTTGTACTACACAGGTGGGTCTATTAGAGGCTATGGGTTGGGATAGATAGATTTCTCATGTAGCTGTGCTCCCAAACCCTTTATTTCCTCATTTCTCCTTTCATGGAGAAGGGTGTAATTTGCAGGGAATATGCAATAATTGAGCAATATACTCTTCTGGTTCAGAAACCCAAAGATTTTGTGACATTAAAGCTACATGAATTTCTCCTTCATAATCAGAGTCAGCTACTCCTGGGACTACAGTAATGCCTTGCTAGTTAAGGGGGCTTTTGACCAAAATTAGTCCTGCTGGTAAAGGTCCCCAAATGCCAGTGGGAACTTTGGTAGGTTTTTCTCCTCCAACTAATATAATTCTTTCCCTGATCAGAATCCTGCACTTCCTGGTGTTCCTGGGGTGAGGGAATCAATGTTTCTTCTGGGACCCATTCCTGAAACAGGGTTGTGGCCTGGACTGGAAATGCCCTCATTGTTCGTGGGGCCTGAGTCCAGGTCCCCTTCTCATTTCCCGCCAGGGGGGTGCTATTTTGATGAAATTTTGAGTGGCATTTTTTAGCCCAGTGATTTCCTTTGTTACAGCGAGGACAGATTCCTGGCATTTTTTTCCACTGTGGGGTGGGGGAACAGCATTTTAAGATCCTTTCTGTCCTGAAATCTGGTGGCGTTCCTTTTTAAATGTCCAGTTTTTCTACAATTACATTTTCCCATTTTAGGATTTGACCCTTGACTCTTTTTAGATTTGTCAACTGCTAAATTAGCCATTGCTTGCACTAACATTGCAGAGTGATGAAGGTCAGTTCCTACATCCTGACAAACTCTGAGAAAATTTCCCTAGTTTTTTGTACACCTCACTGGTGCCAGTGCACATTTATATTCTACATTTGCATTCTCAAAAGCTAAAGTTAAGGTTAGTATTTCTGCATCAGTGGTATGAGGAATTTGAAGCTTCACTGTCTCTTGTAATCTTGCAAGAAAATAAGCATAGGGCTCCTGTGACCCTTGCATGATATGTACAGAGGATGGTACTGGAACTCCCTCTTCTGGAATGGTGGCCTAGGTACATTTAACAGCCTGTGCACACTGCTGATAAGCAGAATTTGGGAGTGCCGTTTGATGTTCCAGGTCTGAATAAGGACCATTACCTAACAGCATATCCTCTGTAACATCTTCTTGTCCAGCAGCACGATTCTGTCTAACCTGGTCTACGTACATCTCTTGCCAATTAAAATTCCATGTCAGATATGCACTAGCAGACAAACAAGTTTCAGTAAATGTTTTACATCAAAGGGTAGAAGGCACATAGCACCAAGTACAGATTCTAGCAATTCTAAAGTGAATGGGTTCTACTCCATTATTAACTATACTAGGTTTTAAGTCCTTCAACAACTTAAACTCTAATGGGTTGTGTTTATAAGTATACCGCTGTGGATTATTTGGATCAGGCCTTATGGAAATAGGAAAACTGCAAGGACCTAAGAGCTCTCCAGCTATGGCAGCAGAGCATAAAATTATTTGTATTGGGGTCTCTATCTCTGCTACTGAAGGAGGCAGTACAGATGTTTCTGCTATTGGAGGGGGCAGTATGGGCCAATTTTTAGCCTCCCTTTTCTGTTTTATTATTTTTTTTTCAATTGGTGCTCTGGGTGGAACAACAGATTCTTTCAGATTTTTATACTCAGAATATGATTCCTGCTGTCCAGCAGAATAAGAAGGAGATAATGGCAGAAGGACAGTATGAACTAAACTCCAAGTGTATAAAACAGATGATCAACTTTAAGACTTTTTGATGATCCCATTTTAATCCTTCTCCTGCTCTGTCCTAATTTTCCACATCAAGAGTGCCTGTCTCTGGAAACCATGAGTTATGCATAATAACCTGCTGCAGAAGCTTAGTTAATGTCTGTGAATTAACCTGAGTTCCAGACTGTCTCAACAGAACTTTAAGCAACTGCACATAATGTTTTCCTTCAACAGACAAATTATGCCCCACGTTACAATGATTCAGAAAACTTCTCATTCCCAGTACTTCTTTACAGCACTGACCTTACATCATTCCCAGTACCTCTTTAGGGCACTGAACAATATCTCTTTAGGACACTGACTTTATATCTGCTGCCAGCAGACTCGTCCCAAGGTACCCATTCATCTTGTCAGTTTCACTTCCTCTGCTCCAGCAGAACTGCTTCATTCACATCCTTGAAGTCCCTGTTTGGGTGCCACTTTGATGTGGTCAGTGGGCTCCTGGCTTCCAGTGAACAAGAGCCCTGAGCTTTTAGCTCCCCTTGTATTTACTGAGTAAATGAGATAGGGTGAAGGGGGTGGTTGTCAGTCAGCTGCTTGATTTGGTGCAGGCTTGCATGACTGCTTCTCTGAGCAGCAGTCTCCAGATGTTCCAGTAGATAACCTCAAGGAACACGGCTCCAGGGAGTGATTGCACTCAGCATACCTTCTGGAGACAGGAGCAGTCATGAGTTTGCCTACATCCTGCATTAATGATAAACAATTTGCTGTTTGATCATATAGCCTCCAGCAGAATGCTGAGTTGGTCATGACCGACAGGCCTTCAGCTCCCTACAGAGATATCTGCACTCCTATGTTTATTGCTACACTGTTTACAATACCCAAAATACTGAATCAACCTAAAGCCTATTAACAGGTGAATGGATAAATAAATAGTGGTACATACATACAAAATGGAATATTATTTAGCTTTAAAAATAAATAAATCCTGGCATGTCATGTGCTACAACATAGATGGTACTGGAGGACATTATGTTAAGTGGAGTAAGCCAGACATAAAAAACAAATATTGCCTGCTCTTACTCATATATGGAAGCTAAATAAATAAATAAACTCATGGAAATAAGAATGGTGGTGACCAGAGGCTGGGAAGTTTAATGGGGAAGAAGGGATTAAAAGGGGATGTTTAATGGCTACAAAAATACAATTAGATAGAAGAAATAAGATCTAGTGTTTGGTAGCACAATAAGGTGACTCTAGTTAACAATAATTTACTGGTTACAATTAGTCATTATTGGTAATGTTAGAAACAAAATGCTTGTTCCTCAATTATTTGAAATAAAATGCTTATTCCTCAGTACTGCAAAGAAATAGTATTCAAATATAAATTTAATTTTCTCAGCAAGGCAATTTCTACTTCTATAGAAGGATGTGACTCACGAATGGAGTAATGTCGAGAGCACACCTGAACAAGAGAGGGGAAGGGGTTCTTATTCCTGATGCAGTAAGCCCCCGCATCAGGGGGTCATTCCCCTATTGGCGAGGGTTGAACTGCACAGTCTAAGCTAATTCCAATTGGCTATTTTAAAGAGAACACGGGTATGAGCCAGAGTGGCAGGGTGAGTAGTTTGGCAGGAAGGATGGTTAGGAACTGGTAACTAAAGGTGACTTAGGTCAGAGCAAGTGACCAGGGGTGGCTCAGTTCAAAGCAGATGACCAGGATGAGTCAGGATGGAGCAGGTGCCCAGGGGAACAGATGTGAACTACTGATTAAAACTGACTATTTATTGAAACTACAAGAAAGTTAAACTTTAAAATAGAGGACAAAGAACTGAACCTACTGATTCTTTGAAGAGAAATCTAGAACTCATTGTATCCAACAGTAACAATAATTTACTAGCTAACAATATTGATAGCACAATAAGGTGACTATCGTTAAAAATAATTTTGTATATTTCAAAATAACTAAAATGGTAAAATTGGAATATTCTAATACAAAAAAGATAAATGCTTGAAGTGTGTATATCCCCATTACTATAATTTTTTTTTGTTTGTTTTTTGAGGCAGAGTCTCACTCTGTTGCCCAGGCTGGAGTACAGTGGTGAGATTTGGCTCACTACAGCATTGACCTTCAGGTTTTAAGTGATCCAGCCTCCCAAGTAGCTGGGACGATAGATGAACACCATGACACCTGGTTAATTCTTTTTTTTTTTTTTTTTTTTTTTTTTTTAGACGAGTCTCGCTCTGTCGCCCAGGCTGGAGTGCAGTGCTAGGATTTCCACTCACTGCAAGATCCACCTCCCAGGTTCACACCATTCTCCTGCCTCAGCCTCCCATGTAGCTGGGACTACAGGTGCCCGCCACTGCGCCTGGCTAATTTTTGTATTTTTAGTAGAGACGGCATTTCACCGTGTTAGACAGGATGGTCTCGATCTCCTGACCTCATGATCCACCCATCTCGGCCTCCGACACCTGGTTAATTCTTACATTTTTTGTAGAGACGGGCTCTCGCCAAGTTGCCCATGCTGGTCTCAAACTCCTGGGCTCAAGTGACCTGCCTGCCTCAGTCTCCCAAAGTGCTAAGATTATAGGCATGAGCACCACACCTGGCTCCGATTACTCTGAACTGATCATTACATATAGTATCAAAAGTGTATATGTGTTCAATAAATATGTACAACTCTTATGTAGCCATAATAATTTAACAATTTTTAAAACTAAGAAACAAGTGTATTTTATAAAAGTTAAAAACCTATGATCTGTGAAAAAACTCATAAAGAGAATGAAAAGACAAGTCATAAAGTGGGAGAAAAAAAGACAAGTCATATGTTCAACAAAGACTAGTATAAAGCACTCTCAAAACTCAACAGTGATAAAATGAACAATCCAGTTCAAAAATGGCAAAATACATGAAGAGACATTTCACTGCAGATGTTACTCATGTGAAAATAAGCACTTATACTATGTTCAACACTGTTAGCTATTGGTGAAATGCAAATAAATACCATAATGAGTTATACTACATACTCATTGAAATGAAAAATAAAATAAAATAAAATGACATCACCAAATTCTGGTAAGAAATCACAGTAACTGAATGATTCATACATTGTTGGTGTGAAGGTAAAATTTTGCAGTCACTCTGGAAAACAGTCTGTCAGTTTCTCAAACAAAAAGTAAACATGCACTACCATAAAATCCAGAAATTGCACACTTTGGTGTTTATTCCAGAATAATTAAGACTTGTTTTCACACAAAAACCTGAAGACTAATGTTTATAGAAGATGTTTTCATAATAGGCAAACACAGCAAGCAACTCAGATGTTCTTCAATGGGTAAATGTTTAAACAAACTGTGGTACTTCCACACCCTGGAATACTATTATGATAAACAAAACAACTGGATAAATATTCAGATAATTATGCCGAGTGAAAAATATCAGTTTCAGAGGTTATATACTCTATGTTTCCATTTATATATCAGCCTTGCAATGACATAATATAGATTGGTGATTGCCAGGAATTAAGTAAAGAATGAGAGTGGGAAGGAATTGTATGTGCCCATGAAATAGAAACATGACTGACCCTGGTGGTGAGGGAAATGTTATGTATCTAGACTGCTTTAATGCCAATATCCTGCTTGTAATGTTGATCTATGTTTTTCCAAACTGATACCATTTGGGAAAACTAGTTAAAGGGTATACAGGCTTTCACTTTATTTTTTTCCTACAACTGTGTATGTATCTACATTTCTAGTAGAATAAAAAAAATTAAATTAAAATTTCAAATATTTGATAAAAAACACAATATAGAAAATAAGATAGTTATGTATTCCAGAGTTAACACATATTACTATCACTTCATACAACAGAGAAATAAACAACTATAGATACAGAAATATTCATATTCCCCTTCCTATGTCTATTCCTTTCTAAGTTCCTTGTACATATGGGCATACAGTTGTTCACAAGCATAGATAATAACTACAAACTATAAATAATATTGCTTAATCAATTTTTATTAGATACAATATGCAAACAATAAAATTATTCAATGTAAATGTAAAGCTTGATGAGCTTAAGATAAATAAACCTAGGTAATCACCACCCGAATCAAGATTTAGAACATGTCTATCATCTCAAACAATTTTTTTTGTCCCTTTCCAATCCATGTTCCTTAACCCTAGCCCCACAAATCCTGTGTAATTTTGTTTTGAGTATCATAAATATTTACATAAATTTACCATACAATATCTTTTTGAAACTCAGCTAACCCCCAGTACTACGTCAGATGTCGCTCAATCTTTCTCACTTTTTCAATATGCTTGCGTACTTGCGACTTCCTGAAAAACTTCCTGATGTTGGAGGAAACAGATTTCACTTTTTCTTGAAGGAATTTTAACATAAAGCATTTTAATTAGAAGTGCGGAAAATATTTATCTGTTGAAAAGAGAAAACAGCTCACAAGTTGGGATACTAGGAGAGCACAGTCTTTCTGTAAGATCTTGTTTAAAGGCCTGGAGCTGGAAATCTGGGATGAAACTGTGTTGAGAGAGCATGTTGTCAAATTTATGGTAAAAATATTGAGATAATTAGAACAAACCAAGGGGCTCCACTTATACCTGTCTCAGTCATTGCTGCCCAGGACATTCTGGCAGCAGAATGAAAGTGAAGATAATTTAGTAAATATAGTTAGAGTGAGATCTTTGCCAAACCCATAGGAATCCTACAAAGGCAAGAAGAAGAAAGGCCTTATTTGGCTAGGCGCAGTGGCTCACTCCTGTAATCCCAGCACTTTGAGAGGCCAAGGTGAGCTGATCATGAGGTCAGGAAATTGAGACCATCCTGGCTAACATGGTGAAACCCTGTCTCTACTGAAAATACAAAAATTAGCCAGGTGTGGTGGCGGGCGCCTGTAGTCCCAGCTATTCAGGAGGCTGAGGCAGGAGAATGGCGTGAACCAGGGTGGCGGAGCTTGCAGTGAGCAGAGATGGCGCCACTGCACTCCAGTCTGAAAGACAGAGTGAGATTCCATCTCAAAAAAAACAAAACAAAACAAAGCAAAAACAAACAAAAAACCTTGTTTTTCTCTGCTGTTATTGAACAGAGTGATTGTAACTCTTACTGGGGAGATAGAGACTGGAGGCAGAACCCTCTCTTGATTACCACAACCAATCTTACATATTATGACATAAGAAAATGCTAATAGTTAAATATATTAGCCAAGAATGTACAACCATTAAGGTAAAAAATCCCTGGAAGATGACCTGGGTCCTGCTTGCCTTCCTCAGTTGAGAGATTCAGCGTGCATAGAGTAAAGAGGATAAAGGAGAAACTAGGAAAGCAAAATGACATTTCTACCAAAGTAGTTCTGCCTTCCAAGATAACAGAAATCACTGGAAAGAATTCTCTCTCTAGGTACTTTAAACCAAGGGGAATTAAATAAATGGCATTTTCAGTAACGGAGGGGATTCTATTGTAAAAGTTTTTTCTTCATTAAACTCTTATGAAAAATTGGCCAAGAAAGAGACTTTCTCTATGTTAAAGTTTAAAATTTAGAACTTTAAAAATAATAGCCTTGCTAAACTTATTTTCCTGTAGGGAAAGGCTTTAGCCTTTAGTCTTCACAGTTAATGAAACTGCACTGACATAACTGGGGCAAAACGTGAATTTAGAAATTTTAGAGGTTATTTAAGCTGGAAGCAGAACTTTTCTACTCGTGCAAAGTAAGATAATTTTTTGTATTCATCCTTAAAATTGGTAGGTGGATCTAACCTATAAAGAATAAATTAATGGAACAATAGAGAAATATGGTGGTGAGAATTCTGAGTCTCCTTTATCTTCATCCCTGGTTTTATGTAAGTGTAATCCCATCCTTTTTGTGTGTGTGAGAGGAGCCTCTGTTTTGCTTGTAAATGTTACAATATGGCAAAAATGATAGAATATCACTCACTTGATTGGACACTTCACATGGCAAAGATGGTAAAATGTGTCTCCCACGATTACCTTATATTATATAAAATTTCATTTTAGCAGACTGACAAGCAAGAGATTCTTCTGCTGCTCTTTAAGAAGCAAACAAGTATGTAGCGAACTGCTTATGAGGGAGGACTACACTCATAGAACTGCAAGGAAATGAATTCTTCCAATTTGAATGAACTTGAAAGTAGAGTCTTCCCCAGTCAGTCCTCCAGATAAGGATGCAGTCTTCTTATCACCTTATTTGCAGCACATGAGACCCTAAGCAGAGGATCTAGTTAAGCTATGCTTAGACTTCTGAACCGCTGGCATTGTGAGGTAGTAAATTTATGTTAATTTAAGCTGCTCAGTTTGTGATAATGAGATAAGCCATATTTCTAGAATGAGTCATTTTAGAAATTCAATTGCTGAGAATTCAGGCTGATATCAGTCTTGATAAAATTAAAGTATTTGCATAAAATGGCGTGTTTTAAATCACTTTTCTTTTATAACATAAAATTGATTAGCAATAGATGATTTGTTAAGAAACAGTAGTGATCCATTAGAGTGGAGAAGAAAATATTGGCAGGTCGCTATAATGTGAACAATATCTGAACAATGATTATCAAGCAGTATTCCCTTAATGCTAAAAGAAAAGATGATTACTGGATATAAAAAAAAAAACATTTAATAGAAAAAATGAGTTTTAGTATTTGACAGTACATAGGAAAATTATAGTTAATAATAATTTACTGTACATTTCAAAATAGCTAGAAGAGAAAAATTGTAATATTCCCCACACAAAGGAAAGATAAATGTTTGAGGTGATGGATATCCCAACCCTCAGTTCTCTAATTACACATTGTATACATGTATCAAAATGTCACATATATCCAAAAATATGTACAACTATGAAATATCAGTTAAAAACCAAAAAAAGTTAAAAGCATTGAAATCAGCTTTTCATTCATATTTTCATCACAAGATCACAACTCCTGAGACTTCTGAATTACTGAGATCCGAACAGACTACCTTCCACATTTTCTAACAAAAAGATGATTTTATGGACTTACAATTGAAACTGGCCATATTTACTGTTTGAGAAACTGTGTATATGTAAATAATTTTAATAAGATGATGGAGATATGTTGCATAACTAAGAAAATTATAGTATAAATAATCTTTTAAAATGGAGTAGGGAAAAACAATTTTGTTAAATGTGGTTGTTTTCTAATAACTAACCTTTTTATGAATGAGCATATTCTTTTATCTATATGGTGATCCTTCCATTACAAAGACGCAAAACTGAAGGTTGTCAGCCAACCATATTTCATTTCATTCAAATTTTGACGTTTTGCACCAAATGAAGTGCTTGCAGAATTGTGATGTGTGCTGAATCTGATTGGTTTTTTCTATTAGTTTGTTTAAGGAACAGGACCACATGTACTGTAAGTCACATAAAGGTTGTTTTATACAAGCTTTTGGAATGAATTTAAAATTATATTATACGATATAATTTTTATTATTCTAATTTTCACCTTTTAACATTTTCTAATACTCTGATGGATTTGGAAAAATTGGCTTGTGAAAAATTGAGTTAATATCTGTAAACATAAGGATATTGTAAAACAGTAAAACTGCTAGTGATACAACAATGAGCAATGGCTCTAAGGAAAAAATCTTGCAATGTAGAAAAGAGTCGTGAATTAAAATAAAGAGTGTACTTCAAACGGAGGCAGGTAGAGGAGAGTTTTAGACAAAATTTGAAATTTACTTATTAAGCATTTGAGGACTCTATTACACCAGATGTTTTAATTAGTAGGGAAAAATGATTTTGGTGGGAGGAAGAGTACGATTTATTTTCCTTCATTTTCAAAGTACTAGGATATCATCACGTTCTGCAAACTCTGGAGTCAGTTGAAGAACAGATGGGTTAGACTTCAAATATAAAAAAAACGGCGGGGGGCGGGCAATTGTAAACATCAATATCTTGAGAGTCAAAGTCGCAGTTTAAAAACACATTTTTTTTTACAACATATAGGTAGCTGCAGATGTTAAAATTATTGACAAAATTGTGGTTTGTAACTGTGCACATGAGACTAGAATAAAACAGAGCCTGATGTCTGATGTGATAAATATAAATCAAATATAATTCACATTTATTAACAATAGTTCATGTCCTAAAAATTGGATGTTTTTTTCCAACTGAGAAAGTATCATTAGAGAAGGAATTGTCTACTTGAGTTGGAAAAACAGTAGGTGGAGTTCAATACCAGAGAAGCAGCAGAGAAAGGATGGGCAGCAGGATAGCAGCTTATTGAAGGGAAGATCTGAAAATAGCAACAGAAACAAGAATGGCCCACAACACAACGTGAGTCTTCACCAAGGGATGTTTCCAAATCCAAAGACCAAAGCTTCAATAGTGTGAGAGGAGGCATTCAGATACTTCTTCACTGTTTGCCCTACAGGATTAAATATGGGAGAACACAATGAACACTGTGACATTTATGACATTGCTGAAAACTGGTGAAGGAACCCCTATGGGTGAAGGAGGAATATAAGGTGGATCAGTGCTACAGTTGGAGTACAGGTAAAGACACTGAGCAGGCCAAACTAGTGAAACCTAGGGACACAGTGTCTACTTATGACTGAGGCTTAATAAGAACAGCAGAGAATGTCCCTTCTACACTCTGCCACCAGATTAAAAATTAATGAGTATCAGGTAACAGAACAAAACCCTTAGAAGAGGACCAGCATAAGAACAAAATCCTGGAAAATAAACCTTTCTAAGCCACATAGTAAGGATCTAAAGCTAACAGTGATGCAGAGATGATAAAACCATCCCTTAACATATATGCAAGTTATCACTAGAGGAATTTGATAACTCTGCTGTGCTGAGGGTAAAAATAACAACAAAATAATCCTAACCAAGTACAACCCCTGGTCTCACACTACCAGAAGATCTATCAGAAGGAGAGGCATAGCGATTATTTCTAACTCACCCCCAACAAGTCCCACCAGTAAGTTATTTAGTTCTGTTTCTACTGTCACGTATGAGATGTCGGGCTTCTTTCAGTAAAATATTAAAAGATTTATTAAAAATCAAGAAATACAGAAAACACTGACAAGTCTTTGTGCCAAGACACAGAAATAATCAACAGAACCAAGCAGGTATATGACACTGATGTGGGAAAGCTCTAAGTAGAACATTAAAATAAGTCTAATAAATATAATAAAGGTCCTAATAGAAAAAGTGGACTCTGCAATTTTAGATGCATAATTTTAGCAGGGAAATGAGTATATAACAAAGACACAAATGAGAATGCTGGAAACAAATAAAAAATAGTGACAAAGATCAGAAATGACTTCAACAGACTCTTTTGTAAACTCAACACAACAATTTAAAGATTCATTGAACTTCAAGATACGTTTTTTAAAAAGTGAGAAAATAGAACAGAGGATCCAAAGGCAGTAGGACAATATCAAATGGTCTAATAAATGTATTCTAGGAATTCCAGAAAATAAAGAAAGAATGGGGAGAAGAAATATTTAAGAGAATAATGGCCACAAATTTTCCAAAACTAGTGAAAGATATTAGACATACACATAGGTCTATCATATTCAAACTGTTGAAAATAAATGAAAATGAAAAAAAAAAAATGTACAGGCAGCTGCAGCTACAAAAAAAAAAAAAAAAGATACAAATCATTGAGATGCTCAAAGAGAAGAATTGCAATAGAAATCTCATTTGAAATTATGCAAACCAGGACACAGTGGTTGGGTGTCTCTGAAGCACTGAAACAAGACAAAACAAAACAAAAACAAAGAAACCTGCAGAAAACATTCTATATCCCTTAGTTTTCAAAGTGAAGGAGAAATAGCTACTTACACACACACACACACACACACACACACACACACACATAACCTGTGATGATTTACTAGCCAGTAGACCTGCACTACAAGAGACATTAGGGAATTTCTTCAGGCAGAAAGATGATGATGTCAGACAGAAACTTGGATATACAAGAAAGAAGAAAAACTGATGGATATAAAGTAAATAAAGACAAGCATAGCATCCAGTTTCTTTTAAAATTTAATTGCACTAAAATATCTGTTTTATTTTATTGTACTTTATGAGATAGGGGATAGCTCTGTTGCCTAGGCTGGAATACAGCGGTGTAATCAGCTCATTACAGCTTCAAATTCCTGGGCTCAGCCTCCTGAGTAGCTGAGACTATAGGCACACTACAATTCCAGGCTATAAAATAACTCTTTATAAAGCAAAATATTGAGATGTTGTAACATATATTATATAGTATATAAACATAATGTTATATATATAAAATTTTTTGAGATGAAGTCTCATTCTGTTGCCCAGGCTTGAGTGCAGTGACACGATCTCAGCTCACTGCAACCTCTGCCTCCCAGGTTCAAGCAATTCCCCTGCCTCAGCCTCCAGAGTAGCTGGGATTGTAGGCAAATGCCACCACGCCTGACTAATTTTTGTATTTTTAGCAGAGATAGTGTTTTACCATGTTGTCCAGGCTGTTCTTGAACTCTTGACCTCAGGCGATCCACTCTCCTCAGCCTCACAAAGTGCTGGAATTACAGGCTTGAGCCACCATGCCCACCCCACAATGTAATATGTATTTAAAGCATCTGTTAAAGTAAAATATATGACCACATTGCCACAAGGATGGAAGGGAATAATTGGTATATTTAGTTCTGAGCCATTTACTCTACAAATCAAGAGTATGATGTTATTTATAAGTAAAGAATGACTTATTAAAGACGTATATTTTAAATCCTAGGACAACCAATAAATTTTTTGAAGTAAGAAATAATAAGTCAGTAGTAGAGACAAAATAGAATTTTTAAAAAACTCAATTAACTGAGGAGAAGGCATTAATTATCTGTTATATGCATTTATTTATTTTGCTTTCTACATTTATTTCAGCTTATAGGAACACAGTTTTGCAATGATTTATTTCCTAATGTTTTCCTAAATGCTTTTCTCCATAAATTATAAGTTGTACGAGAGCTGGAGCCATATATGTTTTTGCACCTGATTATATCACAACAGCCTAGACTGGGCAATAGGTTAATTAAATATTTGTTGAATAAGTGAATAAAATCGAACTGCCTTTGGAAGCAATTTTCTCTCTCTCCAATGCCCTCGGTGCATTTCACTGGCTGGACAAGGGTTCCTAAGCTTTCCAGACACTGTTCACTAGCTCCTCTTGTGTCTGCAACTGCCCATTCATACAACATTCTTACTTTGAACTCACTGTATTAGTTTGCTAAGGTTGTCATAATAAAGTACCACAGACTAGGTGGCTTAAACAACATAAACTTATTTTCTCATAGTTCTGGAGGCTTAACTCAAGGTCTCAGTATCTGAAATCCGTGTCCACAGGTTTGGTTTCTTCTGAGACCTCTTCCGTTGGCTTGTAGATGGCCACCTTCTCTCTGTGTCTTTCCTCTGTCTGTCCACATCCCTGTCATCTCTCTGTGTACTCAAATTTCTTTTTCTTTTTCTTTTTTTAATAAGGACAGCAATTAGATTGGATTTGGGCCCACCTTAATAACCTCATTTTGAATTAATCACCTCTTTGAAGGCCTTATTGTAAAAGACAATCGCATTCTGAGGTGTTAGAGATTAGAGCTTAAACATGTGTATCTTAAAGGGATGCAGTTCATTCCATACCACTTTTTGTCAGTACTGAACAAAACAATGGTAGAAGATGGGGTGGTCTAATTATGAGCAAAAAAAAAAGGTCTCTAACTTAATGGAGTTTGATATAGTTTATTAAGGTGATAATTAGGTAATCTAGTGTAGTCATGCGTAGCTTAACAACGTAAATACTTTTTGAAAAAAAGCATTAATTTCACCAGTGTATACTTCTACAATCTTAAATGGTATAGACTACTACACACCTAAGCTATATAATATGACCTATTCCTTTAAGCTGCAAACTTGTACAGTATGTTATTTTACTGAATCCTGTAGACAATTGTAAAACAATGGTATTTGTGTATCGAAACACAAAAGCAGAGTAAAAATACAGTATTATAATCTTATGGGACAACTGTCATATATGAAGTCTGTCACTGGCTGAATTGTTATTATATGGCATAAAACTGTATTTGCAATACAATGATAATAGCGCAAACAGAGTTAACATCTTCTGATGACATCCGAGATATGAAGAGACAGAAAACAATTACTTTGAATGACTAGAACCTTCTTTTAAATGTTAGGCAATCACAGTTAGAAATTCTACTTGTTGGAAAGTATATCACTCGATATTTTAATTTTCCTGTTTTGTTTTTTTAGCAGCAGATATTGCCTAGTTTTAGGGAAAAATGATTAACTGGCATTTGCAAAATTAAGTACATAATAAGTTTTCAATGTGCTCATTTGGTAGGTTTAGTTTAATTTGTAATTACTGTGTATACAAGTATACTTTGTAGAAGCAGCTGAGATTCGATGCAGTTACACATTAGTTAAAATTATTATGATAAAATTAGCTACAGAAAGAGTTACAGAGGCAAAAGTCTTTTTTGAAATCATATGCTAAAGATTCCAGCATATGTATGGAAAATTGGTGTAATCATGCATTTAAAAAATACTTTATCACTTAATATTTCCTACGTTGGAAAAGAACAACACTGTATACACTGCTGGACTGTTTCAGGGGAGGACTTCTTCCTTTTATCCTTCTTCTCAGTTTTTGAGGTACATAAACAATGATATATGAAACGTCTAGATTGCTAGTGCATTCTAGGTTCCAGTTCGACACAGGACTAAAACTACCCTTTAAGTGAAGTCTAAGTCATAAGGGTGACTCTCAGAAAAATACAAAACAAAATAGAAAGAAATAAAGGTGAATCAATAAAAAGGAAGTCAAACTGTCACTGTTTGTTGATGATATGATTATATAGCTAGAAAATCCTAAAGACTCCTCCAAAAACCTCCTAGATCTGATAAACAAATTCAACAAAGTTTCCAGATACAAAATTAATGTACACAGATCAGTAGATCTGCTATACACAAACAGCGACCAACCTGACAATCAAATCAAGAATGAAACCCCTTTTACAATAGCTACGATAAATAAATAAATAAATAATAAATAAATAAATAAATAAATAAATAAATAAATAAAATAAAACACTTAGGAATATACCTAACCAAGGAGGTGAAAGACCTCTACAAGGAAAACTACATAACACTTCTGAAAGAAATCACAGATATATTGCCTAGTTTTAGGGAAAAATGATTAACTGGAATTTGCAAAATTAAGTACATAATAAGTTTTTAATGTGCTCATTTGGTAGGTTTAGTTTAATTTTTAATTACTGTGTACACAAATATACTTTGCAGAAGCAGCTGAGATTTGATGCAGTTACACATTAGTTATAATTACTATGGTAAAAGTAGCTACAGAAACAGTTACAGAGGCATAAGTCTTTCTTGAAATCATATGCTAAGGATTCCAGCATATGTATGGAAAATTGGTATAATCATGCATTTATATTATAATAATAATATTATTATTATTTGAGAATTATTATCTCTAATAATAATAATAATAATACAAAACAAACAAAAAATCAACAAAAAACAAGCAAACAAACAAACCAAAACCCCATGAACTGACCCCCCCCCAAAAAAAATAGTTTCCACATCCTGATGATTTCATCCTCCTTGAACTGACCAATCAGCAACAAGAAACCCAATTTTCCAGCTCCTCGCCTTCTAGGAACCTCTTAAAAGCCTCAGCCCAGAACTCCTTGGGGAGATGAATTTGAGGGTCTCCTCCCATCTCCTTGCATGGCCACCCTGGGATGGTTAAACTCCTACTCTGCTTCAAACCCTGCTGATATGGTTTGGCTGTGTCCCACCCAAATCTCATCTTCAATAAACCCTTTTCCTTTATAAATTATCCAGTCTCAGGTAATATGTTTATAGAAGTGTGAGAAAAGACTAATAGACCAATACACCCTGCTGTCTCAGTGTTTTGTTCTGTTATTGGACTGTCGGTCTTGCAACAGCAGAGATTTGACAGCATTTTTTTTTTAAGACAATTAATAGTGTGAAGAGCTCTCTCAAAGAACAAAGAGACAGAGATTTCAATATAGTTAGATATTTGACCTAAATGTTAATGAAATACCACACCAGCAACCTTATTATTTTTATTATTTCGATAATATTTTATGATATTGATTTTGTAGTAAATCTCAACCTATTTTGCACATGCACATTAGCAATATCTACCTTAAAATGATATAAATTATGTAAGTTTATGCAACACTGTATTTATGAATAGGAAAACTTACTGAATATATTCATAATTATTAATAGGAGAATTTCTCCTAGTAGCTATCACACCATAATTGTACTATAATATACAGGATAATGTAATTTGGCTCAAGGCATAGACAAAAATACAAATTGAAAGAATGCTGAGACAGACCTGTGCATCTATGAATACTTTATATAAGTCTGAAGAGGCAATGCCAACCACTGGGCAAAGGAAAAACTTTTTACAATAAACAGTTTTGAGGTATATTGGGAATAATATACCTCTCCCCCTGCATATTAGGAAAGCTATCACAGTGTGGGTGATCACCTCCTGCGATATGGGGAGTACTATCACCTTCTCCCCTTCTGGATACCAGGAACAGTATCACACAGGGGTGTACACTTTCTGCAATATTTCGAGTAATATCAACTTCTCGGCTTTTGAATATTAAGATCAATATCACGGGGTGGATGTACACCCCCTGGCGTATTGGGAGTAATATCAACCTCTCCCCTCCATGGATATTAGGAACAATATCCCGGGGTGGGTGTGCACCTCCTGCTCTGTGGGGACTAATATCATCCTCTCCCTTCCAGGATATTAATAACAATATCACAGGGTGGGTGAACACAGCCTGCGATACTGGAATTGTTATCATCCTCTCCCCCTCCGGATACTAGCAACAATATCACAGAAGAGGTGTACACTCCCTGCGATATTGGGTGTAATATCATAGGCTTCTTCCATGAATATTAGGAGCAATATCACCAGGTGACTGTACATTCATTGCTCTGTTGGGAGACATGTCATACTCTAGCCCCTGGATATTAAGATCAAGGTCACAGGGTGAGTGTACAACAACTGCGATATTAAAACTAATATCATGCTCTTCGTTCCTGGATATTAGGAACAAAATCACAGGTAAGTGTACACCCCTTGTGATATTAGGAGTAATGATATTATTATCAAACATCGGTTTTATTAATAATTATAAATGTTAACATTAATAGTATAATGTTATTAATTTTTAATAAATATTATAAATATATGATTACTCATGGTTGAATTAATTATTACTATTCATGTCATTTATCAATATTAGTTATTAATGTTAATTATTATTTTATTGCCAATGTCACTTATTGATTTAAGTAACATGAATTACTGATATGATTATTCTATTATTAATAGTGATATTACTGTTAATTATTAATAGTAATTGTCAATATTTTAATCAGCGTTAACTTTTACTCTCTTTATTGTAATTATTAATATCGATGATTATTATTAATTGTGCTTATATTATTAATACTAATAATTAATATAATTGTTCCTGATATCCCAGGAGTGGGAGAGGATATTACTAGCAATATCGCAGAAAGGGTACACTCCTCTATGATGTTCTTCCTAATAGCCAGAGGGTAGAGGATGACATTATTGAAAATATCGCAGTGGGTATACATCCCTTCGATCATCTTGTTCCTCATAGCCTGGGTGGGAGAGGATGGCAAGACTCCCAATATTGCAGGGGGTGCAGACCTCCCCGTGATATTGTCCCTAACATCCAAAAGTGGAGAGGATGCTAATACTTCCAATGTCACAGGGAGTGTACACCACCTCTGTGATATTGTTCCTAATATCCAGGGGACGAGAGGATGATATTAGTGTCAACATAGCAGGGGGTGTACACCCCTTCTGTGACATTGTTCCTAATAGCCGGGGGGGGGGAGAGGAGGATATTACCCCCAATATCGCAGGGGGTGTACACCTCCTTGTGACATTGTTCCGTATATCCTGGGAGGGAGAGGATGATACCAGTGGCAATATCGCAGGGTGTGTACACACCCACTGTGATACTGTTCCGAATATCCAGAAGGGGAGAAAACGATGATACTCCCAATATCGCAGGCAGTGTACATCCTCCTGTGATATTGATATTGTTTCTTACATTCAGGGGGAGAGGATGATATTACCCCGAATATCGCAGGGGTTGTACACACCTCCTGCTATGTTGTTCCTAATATCTCGAAGGGGAGAGCATAATATTACTCTCAATATCGCAGGGCGGGAGGACCTCCCTTGTAATATTGTTCTTAATATCCACGATGGGAGAGGATGATATTACTCCCAATATCGTGAGAAGTGTACAGCCGCCTGTGATAGAGTTCCTAATACCTAGATGGGGAGAGGATAATATTACTGCCCATATCGCACAAGCTGTAAAACCCCTTCAATATTTTGCCTACAATCCCAAGGGGAGAGGATGATACTACTCCCAATATCGAAGAAGGTGTACACCCCCCTGTGACACTATTCCCAGTATCCACTTTGGGAGACGATGACATTACGCCCAATATCACAGGGGTTGTACACCCACCCTGGGTTATTGTTCCTTATGTCGAGAGGGGGAGAGGATGATATTACTCCCAATATCGCAGGGGCTGTACAGCCCTCCTGTGATATTGTTCTGAGTATCTTGGGGAAGGGAGGATGATACTACACACACTATCGCAGCAGGTGTACACCCACCCAGTGATACTGTTCTTAAGGTACTCCACCTCCCCCCACCAGGGATATCCTCCCCCCACCAGGGATATTGTTCCTCATATCCAGGGGAAGAGAGTATAACATTACGCCCAATATCGCAGGGGGTGTACACACCCTCTGTGATGTTGTTCCTAGTATCCAAAGGTAGAGACGATGACATTACTGGCCATATCGCAGGGGGTGTACACCCTGCTGTGATATTCTTTTTGATATTCAGGGGAGGGGAGAGGATAACAGTGATCCCAATATCGCAGAAGGTGTACAGACCCCTGTGATACAGTTCCTAAGGTACAGAGAAAAGAGAATAATATTACTCTCAATATCGCAGGGGGTGTAACCCCCCGCCCCCCATATATTGTTCCTAATAGGCAGCAGGGTAGAGGCTGATATTACTCCGAATATCGCAGAAGGTGCACACACACCTGTGATATAGTTCCTAATATCCAGCGGGAAAGGGGCTGATATTACTCTGGATCTCACAGTGGGTGTACACCCCCAACCCCCCGTGGTATTGTTCCTAATACCCAGGTGCGCAGAGGATGGTGATATTGCTGATGATATCGAAGGGGGTGTACAACTCTTCTATGATGTGGTTCCTGATATCCAAGGGGTGAATGGATGATATCACTCCCAATAACGGAGGAAGTGTACATCACCCTGTGATTTTGTCCTTAATAACTACATGGGGAGAGGTGATATTACTCCCAATATAGCAAGGGGTGTACACCTCGCGTGTGATATGGATCGTAAAATCGAGAAGAAGAGTGAATGGCATTGCTTCCAAAATACACGGAGTGTACACCCGCTCTGTGATATTCTTCCTATCATCTAAAGGAAGAGATGATGATATTACTCCCAAATGGCAGAAGGTATGCACTCCCCTGTGATACTGCTCCTCACAACTCGTGGGGGAGAGCATGATAGTACTTGAGATATGACAGTGGCGCTACACCCCATCTGTGGTATAGCTCCTAATTTCCAGTAGCTAACGTAGGTTGTGCCTCCCAACAGAACAGCGGGTGGACACCCGCCCTGTGATATTTCCCCAAATATTCAGGGAAACCAAGGATGACATTACCCCAAATCTCGCAAAAAGTGTACACCCATGGTGTGATACGGTTCCTAATCTGCGGAGGTGCAGAAGATGCTATTAGTTTTCATATCGCAGGCTGTGTGCATACACCCTGTGAAACTGTCACTGATACCAGAAGAAAAGAGAATGGTGATAATGGACACAGAACGCAGGAGGGTGAGGCAACCCCCGCGATATGGGTAGTAAGAGCCACCCCCTCTCTCCCCCTTCACCCCTCCGCTATTACGATCTTTTGAGGTAATTACAGCAAAATTGCAATCCAGCCACACAAAATCTATTTATTCTTCCTTCTGGCACACAGGTTATATTCTCCAACTTTTCTGCATTTAAGTGTGGCTCTGACCATGTCTCAGCTAAGGAATACGAGCAAAATTAATGCATGTCACTTATGACCTAAATTTTGGAATGTATTGTAGTTTCACCTCATATTCTTTGTTTTTTTTGCAGACCAGGTACATAAAAATGGTAACACCCTAGAAGATAACTTAGCCGCTTGAACCTCTTAAACATCAAATGGAGAGAAATCTCATACAGACTTGTATAGGATTGATCATAGGAGAAACATTTTCAGGAAAATGAAATTGAGGCAACAATACCATACAGCAACTTGATTATCTAATAAATTTATAAAATAAAAATTTGAGTGTCTGATCACGCCAAGTATTAGCAAAATGTGAAACATTCATACTCCGCTGGTGGTAGTGTAAAATTGGTATAGCTAATTTGAACATTAATATAATAAATTAAAATGCTAGAAAATAATATAAATTAATAAAATGAACAAACAACACCTTCACACATTGTGGATTCACCCAAAACACAAGCTATTTACCATAGTAAAGAAGATTAAAGGAGGATTCTGAACAAAATTAGTCTGTTTTTACTAAGCCCAAATGATCTTTACTCACGTAATTCTGAATATGGAATATAAAAGAAAGAGATTGAAATAAGAAGCAGAAGCAGAGAGATGAAGAGATTAGTTGCTGAGATTTACCAATATGAAAAAGTGTTGGAATAAAAATGTTGATTGAGAGACATGCCACCTTGTAACTAAAAGAACTGTCAAGTTCCAGGCAAAACCATACTTACATCAATTCATTATTATCATGTAATGAAATCTAAACTATTGGTCTAAGTGTATAATGGGGTTGTTCTAAAACTATATTTTCCTTTGTTTTTTACTAAACATTTAAAATGATTTATGTATAAACATGACCAAGTATCAGGAGTAAATTTTTAGTAAGTAGTAGCTATGATATCATGTCTCAAAATCATCTCGATAATCTGAAATCACAGTAATTGTACTTTGAAAGGAACAATAAAATTAATTCAAATAAGCCTTGAAGATCTGATCAAGAAAAAAATATAAGAAATAAAATATGAGACACCACTATATGCCCTAAAGATATTAAAAGCATAATTGGTGTATTGGCAATTGCGAATAATATGTCAATATTTAAAAAATTAGATTGACAATTTGATTTCATCGAAATTGGCACAAATAAATTGTATATTTGTTAAAGACCAGGGCAGAGTTTAGAATTCATAGAGGTCAGTTCAAAATGAAAATGCAAGATTCCATGTTCAAAAAGAAGGAAAAAGTGTCATTAAAGGTACTAAAATATCATACCTTTCCTACGTGTCATGATGGCTTTTAATTTGCTGTTGAAAGCTGTGCCATCTTTACCATGAGAATACTCCTGGGGCAGGTGCAGACCCTCAGATGCCCCCATATGGACCTGCTCTATAACTGGAAGTGCACACACACACACACACACACCCAGCCCACTGACTGCTAGCTTTCTCCTCCTGCCAGCCACTAGTTAACACCCTTGGCAATCCCCTTCTCCAAGGTTTCACTGCCCCAACCAGGGTGGTCAGGTGAACCCTAATGGATTGTTTTGTTAAAGCTGGACACCTTTAGTAATTTGATGAGAATCAGTTGAGTGTTTTTCCCATGATGAGCCTGGAAACATTCTCCGGTGCTGTACAAGTGTAGGCAAATGGATTAACAGAATAGCATACAGAGTACAGAAACAGATTCACACAAACACAATTACTTGAGTTAGGAAAGAAGTCACTACAATTCAGGGGAAAAAGAACAGTCTTTTTAATATATAGTTCCAGATCAACTGACTACAATATAGTCTACCCTCCATATCTAGAGGTTTTGAATCTGAGGATTCAGCTAACAGCTAATAAAAAATATTTGGGATGAAAGCAATAAAAATAGAAATACAACAATAAAAATACAAATTAAAAAACAATATAGTATAACAACTATTTATATAGCATTGACATTGTATTAGATATTATAATCTAATATGAGATTATCATAAATAATCTAGAGATGATTGAAACTATATGGGAGGATGTGTGTAGGTTATATAACCCATTTTATATAAGGACTTGAGCACCTGTGGATTTTAGTATTTGTGGGGATTCCTGGAACCAATCCCCCACAGGTACTGAGGAATAACTGTGTTGGAAAAATGGATTCGTGGTCCTTGCTCAAATTTTAAATAAAAATCAGCTCCAGGTCTTAAAATATAACATAGAGAATATCTCCATAAGCTTGGATGGCGCAAACATTTCTTAAAAATGATAAAAGGCTCAAACCATAAGCAAAAAATTTGATTAATTATACTTTATTAAGAAATAGGAAAGACTGCCTAATAAAGATATTATTAAGAAATTAAAAGGCACATCCCAGAGTGGGGAGAAGATATTTGCAATATCTGACAAACTACTCATTTTCAGAATATATAAATGTTTCTAATAAACTCATAAGGAAAAAACAGAAAGCTCAAATTTGATTTCTTTATAGTATTTATTTATTTATTTATTTATTTATTTATTTATTTAAGACAGTTTCGCTCCTGTTGCCCATGCTCCAGGCTGGAGTGCAATGGAGCGATCTCGGATCACTGCAACCACCGCCTCCCGGGTTCAAGAGATTCTCCTGCCTCAGCCACCTGAGTAGCTGGGATTACAGGCGACCGCCACCACACCCGGCTAATTTTCGGTTTTTTTTTTTTTTTTTTTTTTTTTTTTGTTGTTGTTGTTGTTGTTGTTTCTAATACTTTAAGTTCTAAGGTACATGTGCACAGTAGAGATGGGATTTCACCAAGTCGGCCAGGCTGGTCTCAAACTCCTGACCTCACGTGATCCACTCGCCTCAGCCTCCCAAAGCGCTAGGATTACAGGCATGAGCCACTGTGCCGGACCCTTTTTATAGATTTTAAACAAGCATTTTAAAAGATGTATAGATAACCCATTATGAAAAGGTGACTAGTTTTATTTACTGTTAATGAAATGAAAATTAAAAGTATGATAAGATACTTTTGAATACTCCCTACAATAGCTTACATAATCTTAAAAATTTCGGCCGGGCACAGAGGCGCGTGCCTGTAATCTCAGCGCTTTGGGAGGCCGAGGCGGGCGGATTACGAGGTCAGGAAATCGAGATCATCCTGGCTAACACGGTGAAACCCCGTCTCTACTGATGGCAGGCTCCTGTAGTCCCAGCTACTTGGGAAGCTGAGGCAGGAGAATGGCGTGAACCCGGGAGGCGGAACTTGCAGTGAGTCGAGATTGCGCCACTGCACTCCAGCCTGGGTGACAGAGCGAGACTCTGTCTTAAAAAAAAAAAAAAAAAAAAAAAAAAAAAAAAAAAAAAAAAAAAAAAAAAAATTCACAATATCAATTATTGGTTAAAAATAATATACGGTTGATAAAATTGTAAATTAGTAAAACTACTTTGGAAGATTGTTTTAATTGATATACTAATATTTCACAATCCCCATCCTAGATCTATAAATACCAGAAATACATACCTATATACAATAAAATATATGTACAATAATGTTCATAGCAACAATATAATATTCTCAAACGTGTGGGGAGAGCATATGTTGTAGGATTAATAAATGTATTTGGTACATCCATTATGGAATATTTAAAAACAAGTAAACAACTTATTGCTACCTGCAGAAACATGGAAGACTCTCACTCATCTTAAAGATGTCAAACATAAAAGAATGCATATCAGTTGATATAAAGTTCACCACTGGTGATAGAACTAAGCATAGTAATGATTACTCGGTGGGAGGTAGGGGTGAACTGAGAATGGGAAATAGGGAGCTTCCTGGGTGCTACTACTGTTCCATATGTTAATCTGGTTGTGGGTTTCTTGGGTATTTTCATAGGATAATATTACGCAGACTAAAGAAAAGACATGTTAAATGAGGAGGAAACAATTTTATAAAAGTAATAGATATGTAGAAAAATAATGAGAAGACCTCATATATGTCTAATAAGAAATTGAGGAGAGAAGGATAGAAAAGAAGGCAAAAAGACTATGTTAAGAGAAATAGTGACAAAATTGTGATGAGATTATTATTTTTATTCAAAGAAAAATTGAAATCACATTTTATACATAATATCACTTCTCAGCGTACGAAAAACTATGATGAAAAACAAACTTTGAAACATTTAGAAAAAAATATATAAAACCTCTGACTTGGAAATACTTTTTGGCCAAAAATATTTTTGATTAAAGAAGGACTGAAAAACTCAGCAGAAAAAGAAAATGATTATTAAAATCTATGATATTAAAAGTAAAAAAATATCTCTTCAGCAAGGACTTACAGGTGAAAAACAAGTGGTTGGCTGTAGAAAGATATTTTTAACAGATTAAACCAACAAAAGACTGGTATCCTAAACGTGTAAAGAATTTTGCATGCCCATTAGAAATAAAATAATGAACTATCCAATACAAAAACACGTACGACATGCAGAACACAAAATCATAGAATAGACAACATAAAGAAACCAGAAATATGTGATAAAATGGATCCCTGACAATTTTAAGAAGTCACTTTACGACCTCTGAGCTATTTAACTCTAGATTTGTTTCACTCTTTTGAAATCATTGGTTGTTAACTTTTTCTAAATGATGTACCCAATTCTACTCTTAATTGAGAACACTTATAATTGTGTAACAAGAATTTAAGTAATTTATGGAGTTTATTAACCTCTATTTATCTCTTTCACTGATTCACTAGAGGATTCAATGGAATCTGTAAGATTCCAGATTTTTAAAAAATAACATAGTAAGTAATACATAATACAAAATTTGACAAAGTGGACACTAAGGGTGGTAGCTTTTTTATTATCTTTTTTATTACCCTACAGCTTTCTATATTCTTGAAACAGATCATAATAAATTAATAGCAACATTAAAACAGGTTATAATATTGAAAAAAATAAGGGAAGAAGAAAATAAATATGTTGGGGCAATTTTACCCCTGCCAAAACCTGATTACAGGAACCACACAAATTCAAATGTGTCAAAAGATGAAATTATAATTAGTATTCCTATCTATTATCCACAACTCTTTAGCAGAGTCTGCCTATTTGAACAGTTGTATTTGTAATGCAGACTGGGCCTTGTCAGATACTAACAAAAGTAAATCAGCAAAATGATTCTCCTTCGTTTCCAACCTTAGGCTCCGGGCAATCAAAGAAACCATGAACATCTGCCTGGATTCTGATTGCGCTGTTCACTGATTCAGTGCACCCAAATAAGCAACAATTAGTCTGTTCAGCATGTGTCAAAAGACCCGTCAAGTTAATTCAAATTAGGACAGGATAAATTGAATCCAGTTGGCATCTTGCATATTTGTGTGCAAAGTTTAAACAAGCATCAACTGTGCTATAGTATCTTTTATTTACAAGCAAAACAAGAATATATTGTTACATAATTCCAGAAATAACTATTTCTCACCATAATTTTGCTTACATCATTTTCTAGATGTATTTTCTTGGGTTGGAACAATTTTTAATGGATTTGAGTAGACTTGGGTATTGAATCTGGTTAAAATAATGTCTGTTTTCTTATATGCATTCATTTTATTTCCAATAATTAGCTCCAAGGTACAAAAATAGGTTTCAAAGATTGAGATGTGTATATTTCCATAAATTATGCTTTTAAATATGAGCTCTCTTTGGTCAAAATTTGGCATTTATTTCTTACATTTTTAGAAAATGTTAATGCCTTTAAGTGACCAGGTGATAGATTTCCAACTTATTTATTGAATAGCAATCTGCAGTATCAATTACCTTTGTATCTTTAAACTGAATCAGAGAATCTGAATATTCAGAGAAATAGTTAAACTTTTAGGAACCTGACACGCTTACAGCAGAAAACAGAATGATTGCATTGACATTAATTATCTTTTGTCCCATCTTTTTCATTTAGGAAAATATCTTTCTACAATACCCCATGTTCCATCTCTGTTGATGTTTGGTTGGAATAATGTAGATGGTCACCAAATGTGTTGCACTATTGATTTTCAACAGAAGAGCTCCACAGTGCTATTATCTGTAAGTAATACTGCAGGTGAAACATAACTTTGGGAAAAAAAAATAGAAAATTGCTTTACCAAGCTCTTAAATGTTTACTTTTAATGATTCATATTCTCCCACTTTTGACATTTCACTAGTGAGAGAGGGAGAAGGAGGCTGTGAGAATCTGTGGTTCTGACTAAATTTGGAAACAAGGAGAACTAAGAAAAGATGAGGATGAATTATATCAACATTTAAGAAAATATAAAACAATATGGCCTATGGTTTAGCGGAGAAAAAGTTTAAAATAACAACTAATAATCATTTACCAGGATACTCGCAGGTTTGGAGATCAGTGAATGTTTGCCAGAAAGCTTGGAGTCTAGCAGATCTCCACTTCCACAGAATAGAAATACATACTCTGGTCCATATGGGCTAGGGAGTTAGAGAGACTTCTCCTCTTCTTTTCATCTAATTTGAATATCAGATAAACACTAGGTTGGAAAAAGGCACTGCCTGGTAGGATGAGACTTTGTGTGTGTGTGTGTGTGTGTGTGTATACATATTAATACACACACACATATATAACATACACATATATGTACACACATGTGTGTGTATGTGTGAAAATCAACATCGAAGAAAAAATATGATAAGAAGAAATACTAACATAATTCCCAAATGGTTAAAATACGCTGATAGAGGCTTTTTGCTAAATTCTGATATTAGGAAGAACCTTGGGACTATTTCCAGCAGCTGTAGCCTAGAGCAGAATTTTCTGCCTTTAAAGAGGCCTGGTGCATCAGGTTAGATGTCTGTTTTTAGTGTGATAAAGGCAAGGATTTCCTTTGTATGGAATTATCTGATACTAACACTGTGTGTGTGCGCGCGCGCGCATGCGCGCACGTATCATTTTCATCACATCATTGGGTGTGTATGTGAAGAGCCAATTAGAGAAATATGGAAATTCAGTGACATTGAATTTCATTGAATATCCAGTTTCAGCTCAAAAGTTCTGCAGTCATTGCTTATTTTCAAGCCACATAATCTTTTATTTACCTCATCTTTTATGTCAAGAAACTTGTGGAGCGTCATGTTTAGTCATGTTTAATCTGACTTTTTTCTTTTCTTTTTTTTTTTTTTTTTTTGAGACGGAGTCTCGCTCTGTCGCCCAGGCTGGAGTGCAGTGGCCGGATATCTAGGCTCACTGCAAGCTCCGCCTCCTGGGTTTACGCCTTTCTCCTGCCTCAGTCTCCCGAGTAGCTGGGACTACAGGCGCCCGCCACCTCGCCCGGCTAAGTTTTTGTATTTTTTAATAGAGACGGGGTTTCACCGTGTCAGCCAGGATGGTCTCGATCTCCTGACCTCGTGATCCGCCCGTCTCGGCCTCCCAAAGTGCTGGGATTACAGGCTTGAGCCACCGCGCCCGGCCTAATCTGACTGTTTTCATTAGAATTATGTGACTTTAAGAAATGTCAGTCTTTAGTTACTAGGATGAGTATACATAGTTCTAATCAATATGTTGTCAGATTTATTCAGGCACTATTTTAATGCTAAGCAGTAGAGTCCAGAACCAAAACGTGAGTTTAGAGATGAGTTTCACAAAGACATTTGTTTCTGATTTTAGTTTGATGGTCACATTCATAGGCGTACTCTTTCACTCTTCTGAGAGATACCTCACTACATCTGATTGGGTTGTGGAGAGGGGTGTTTCTTAATCATCCCAGTGTTCCTGCTGAGAGCTGAATCGGCTCATCAATAATTTCTCAAAACTAATGTCTGGAGGGTACTTCCTCTGATGTTTACCTCAACATTCACCCTTGCTTGCTTCAGAAACATTTGTGGGCCTTGGAGATGCTGGGCTAAGGTAAAGGAATAATATGGGAAGATAAGAAATTATATACACTTTATTTTGGTATGTTCATCCAAATATATACACCTGCTTTGACAGCCAGTGTGATAGAAGCTCTTAAGTCATCAGTCCATGAAAGGTGAAAAGAAAGTAGACCTACAAGATATGTTTGCCCCTACTGAACTCAGTTGCAAACAGAGCTGTTCTGAAACACCCTGTTTCCATGAAGTGGTTAGAAAGGCTAAGGTGAATAAAGTACTCTCTTGTCTGTAAATCAGATGGGCCTTAGTCTTCTCTTGAGCTATTTCAGTCATGCAGGAGAGCATGAATATACATAAGAGAAAAAGAAATGGATTGTATCTTGGGCAGGGATTTTAAAGGAAGCTGTGTCCATATTTAGCCTCTTCAAACCTCTTTTCCTTCTCTCAGTCTCTTTTTATCAGGATACTGTGGGTATCCTTGTTTCTGTATTTATTTAATATTTATTTTGAATCTAAAAACAATAATTATATTTATCTCTGTTATCATAGCCTTTTATATTTTTTGTCCAATAGTTCAATCTTCTAATCCTTTTAAGTTTTTGTCATCAAAGATATTAGCTATCTCAACCAAAACTTTGTCAGCAAGGACTGCGGTAGCCATACCTTTATTCTTGACACAAAAATCACAATAAAAATACTTGAACAGCCCTATGTCAAACTCAGAGTTTGCTGTCACAGCAAAAAAAAACTTTCTCTTAATTTAGACTAAATTTACATGAAAACTCAAAAAATCAGTACTCTTTACAACTATTTTTTAAACAAACTACAACTATACCTATGCAGTCTATAAATATATTTATTTGTTTATCTTGTCTACAAGTTTATCTTGCAAATGCTTATCCAATAACTAAAATGAAGAAACTCTCTCTGTGGGGGACATCTGCTCTTTGATCTGACAAATATCACTTGCTTGACTCCTTGATAAATGCCCTTGTGTGTTCCATCAGAGATTACTCCTTCCCCATTTCTGTGGCACTGGGGAGCCTGTCAATCTAGGCCTTTCCTGCCACTCCCTCACCCTGCCAAGAGAATATGATCCAATCCAGTGCACTCTTCCAGGATTGGAATTTATTTTAAAAACTAATTTTGACTTACAAAAATAACAGAAAACATGCACAAATTCTGTTCACCGAGATTTGCCAAGGACACCACACTGGTTTAATCAAGCATTCTCTAACTCTGCAGACATCAATATTTTTTAATTTCAGGAGTAAGTTGCAAAGACATTTAACACTACATACTTCGGTGTAATTTTCTAAAAAAAACCCAGAACATTGTATTACATAATCTCAGCAAAATTATAAAATTTCAGAAAATTAACAGTAACATATTACTATTATATAACCTACAAGCCTCATTAAAATGCACCAATTATTCTGTGATCCAATTCAGGACTACACATTGCTTTAGTTGTCTTGTCTCTTTAGTCTCATTTAATCTAGAATATTCCCCCTACATTTCTTTGTGACCTTATACTTTTGGAAAGTTCAGGGCAATTATTTTGTAGATTTCTCTAAAGTTCTGATTTGTCTGATTTTCTTTGTAATGAGATTCAGGTTAGGCATATTTGCCAGGAGGACCACAGAATGTTGCAATGTTCTTTCAATTACAACATGTCAGAAGGCGCACTATGTTGCTCCATCACTGGTAATGTTAAATGTGATGACATCCTTAACTTGGTGTCTGTCTTCCGTCTCCAATGTAAAATTACTAATAAGCATCTTGCAGGAAGATACTTAAAAACTATGCAAATATTCTATTTTTATCATTCTTTTATCAATATATCATTAATAGTAGCATTGATTGAAGATTGTTGTCTGAACAATTACTGCTTTCGTGGCTTCCAAATAATATTTTTATCATGTTTTCTGCAAAACATTCTCCATATCCATTTATCTGTAGATTGATTCCAAGTTAATACACACTAATACTATTCTATGGATTATAACATGTCACTATAATTATTATTGTTGCTCATATTCACCAGATTTGAGCAATAAAAATAATTTTGTGGGTGCAATGGAATCCTCTTCAAGCTGGCTTTCCTGTCCTTTTGACATGTTTTCATCATTTTTTGAGCACTTTTAAATTTTTTACCACCACAATATTCTAGGATCATCTTTCAACCATTTATCATCTTCTCTTTTATTAGAATGGGATATTTTATAGCTAACCATAAGTTCATATGATCCGTCTAATTTATATCCAACTGGATCATATTAATTCTAACCTGTTTTTTCCTCTCCACGTTTGCAATTCTGTTCTATAATATTGAGAATCCTGGCTCTCATATCCAAAAAGTACTTATTTACTTTCTTATTTTTAGAATATACATAAAATAGCTTCAGAATTTTTAGCCCAAAAAGAAAGAGAGATCAGACTGTTACTGTGTCTATATAGAAAGAAGTAGACATAAGAGACTCCATTTTGTTCGGTATTTAGATGCTGCTAATCTGTGACCCTACCCCCAACCTTGTCTTTGCAAGAGACATGTGCTGTGGTGACTCAAGGTTTAATGGATTTTGGGCTGTGCAGGATGTGCTTTGTTAAACAAGCGCCTGAAGGCAGTACGCTTGTGAAAAGTCATCACCATTCTCTTAATCTCAAGCACCCAGGGACAGGTACACTGCCAAAGGTGGCAGGAACCTCTGCCTAAGAAAGCTAGGTATTGTCCAAGGTTTCTCCCCATGTGATAGTCTGAAATGTGGCCTCGTGGGAAGGGAAAGACCTAATTGTCCCCCAGCCTGACACTCGTGAAGGGTCTGTGCTGAAGAGGATTAATATAAGAGGAAAGAAGGCCTCTTGGCAGTTGAGATAGAGAAAAGCATCTGTCTCCTGCCCATCCCTGGGCAATGGAACATCTCGGTGTAAAACCCGATTGTATGTTCTATTTACTGAGAAGGGAGAAAACCACCTTAGGGCGAAAGGTGGGACTGGCTAGTACAATCCTGCTCTGTATGCACTAAATAGGTTTATGGAGATGTTTACATATGCATATCAAGGCATAGCACTTTTCCTTAAACTTATGTCACAGAGATCTTTACTCATATGTCTTACTGCTGATCTTCTCCCTACGATGATCCAATTATCCTGCCACTTCCCTTTTTCAAGATGGTAAACATAATGATCAATAAATACTGAGGGAACTCAGAGATCGGTGCGGCGTGGGTCCTCTGTATGCTGAGCGCAGATCCCCTGGGCCCACTTTTTCTTTCTCTATACTTTGTGTCTCATTTCTTTTCTCAAGTCTCTTGTTCCACCTTAGGAGAAATGCCCATAGGTGTGGAGGGGCAGGCCACCCCTTCGCTCTTTTATTAGAATGGGATATTATATAGCTAACCATAAGTTCATAAGATCCATCTAATTTATATCCAACTGGATCATATTAATTCTAACCTGTTTTTTCCTCTCCACGTTTGCAATTCTGTTCTATAATATTGAGAATCCTGGCTCTCATATCCAAAAAGTACTTATTTACTTTCTTAATTTTAGAATATACATAAAATAGCTTCAGAATTTTTAGCTCATTGACAGATGAACTGTATATAATGCAGGCTAGTCCATTTAACCTACATTTAGAAATTGCACTCTGAAAAATTCTTTCAAAACTTTGGGAAAAATTTAGTCCCTCTCACCCTTCACAACAATATCCTTAAGACCTTCTAACTAGTGTTATCTCCCTCCCTAATTTTCTTTAAACTTTTTATATACACCTTTGTGTGTTAACAGTATGAGTACATCTTGTTTTTCTACCTGTGGAACAATCTGATTCACCTCCTAAACTTATTCTTCCCTGAGAAACACAATTGACTGTTGACTATTTTCTTCACCATTGAAAAAGCCATCGTATTTAGCAAGTAAAATGAGATATACCATAATATGTACCTGTAACCAAGTAGTCTTCTGAAATAGACTTTGAAAACATAAGTGGGCAAAATTAATTAGTCATATCTTCCTAGAATATAATGACATCTCTCCAAAAACAAGCTTTTAAAAATTATTAGCATTAGATATTATAATAATGTGTAATGTTACATATTTCCAAAACTGGTTAACGTATATTGATCAATTATTCTACCTTTGAGTTGGCAATGTTAGTCACAGCAAACCTCACTACAAAATAAAGCAAAACATCAGTATTTTTAGTGTTGTTATTCTCCTTTTTCTTTAGTGTTGTGTTATATATTAAATCTTTGGAAAGGTGATAATCTCCATAGCAAATTCTTCCCACTCCTCTGCCCAGATATCAGCTAAACAGTTGCTAAATGCTCTTAATTTTTTGACCCACAGATTGAAAGGACCACTGCCTAGCTCCTGTATTTTAATGTGGAGCTCTGGAATGAATTTCTGAACACAAAAACAGAACCCCTAACCTAAGCCAAAGTCATGTTATTTTTTCTTCTGTGCTCTTTAATTAAAGGATTGAATCTTTATTGTTTAAATAGTAAAACTGATGAAGATATGATAAACTAAAATTCCATTTGATTTAATGAAGATACTGAAATATCAGATTATACTGAAAATAATTGTGTGAACTATTTATCATCTGACTGGTATGTTCTTATAATAGTTTTGTGAGATTGAATTTGATTCAAAGTACTTATAAACCTAAATTGCAATACACATATTTCCTTTACTGACCACACGGTATGGGAAATAAATTAAACTAAGTTAATATCCAGAGATAAAATTACATTTTACAGGCATGAGTGCCATTTAGAGATATTGGATTCAGCGAATCTTTAAGAATGTTATCTTAACTGAAATGGATAATAATATAGTACTCTAAGCAAACACTAAGATGAGTCAGTCAGTTCTACCTTGGTTGGATTGCAGAGAAATTATCTAAATTTTCTCTCACTTCAATTTGAAGCATTAAGACAGTCTTCCTCTTTACAGAGTATATAGACACTGCATTTTCTTCAGGTAATCTACCTTCATTGAGAGCTGCCCTCAGGTGCCTTTAGCACTTACTGCTGTTAACAAGAATGTGGGCTACCTTAATTCACTGTCAAAAAAGATCAGAGAGAGATGGTACAGAGGACAAAGAGAAAATGCATAAATATAGAAGAGGTTATCATTAAAATGAAAATTACAAATAGTGGATACAATTTTGTGTAAATGAACTTACAAATGAAAAACAAATATACCATTTCAAATAGAACATTTCAGGAAGACAGTCACACAAAACAGGTCATGGAAAGATAATAACTTTTTAAAATTTTCCTATTTCCTTATCTAGAATACTGGTTATTGACTAAGAGGTCTGAGTTATTATGCATCAAGAGAGTTGAGCATGCTCTTGGCCTAAATAGATGGGCTCAGGTGAATTAGTATTATCTACTGAGATTGATGTTTATGGGATATTAGTTGACAGGTTGGCTTTATTATCAGATTGTTTTTAAAAACAGAAAAAATTGGCAAGCATAATACTCTTGGTCACTTCAGAGCTCGTTTTAACACCTCCAGTCTTATTCATTAGTGCTGACTTTGACCTTCAATCTAAAATTCTATGAATCTATGAATCTTTCTCTTCATGATAAAATGTAAAACTGACCCTGCACTTCATCTTCTGTGAAATATGTTACTGCACACTGTGAAATGAAATTATTTTCACCTTATGATCATGATGATGATTTTTCTGATGTTAGTTAAGTTACAAATTCTGGAGCAGACACATTTGGGGCAGGAGTTTATGAGCAAAGCTATTGATAAGTTTTAAAAATCAGCAGAATAATTCAGATTAATAAAAAGCATTCTTTTTCACTTCATTTATTCCCTTATACTTCCATCATCCTTTGTTTCTAACCATACAACTATGCTTTACAGTTTGTTTCACAATTTGAGTTGGATTTTTAAGAAAAAAAACTTACAATTTTTCTTCTTTTATTCTATGTATGTATTTCAAAATAAATAACTTAGGATTTAAACAAGAAGAATACATTAATTGGAAACAATAAATGTCATGATGAAGGCATTACTCTTTCCACTTTTTTAAAGGTTTAACGATGCTATAGTGTTAAGCAATTCCTAAAAATGTTTCATGCCTCAAATTACAAGCAGCAAGTTCCTGAGTTGGAATACTTTCTTGCCAGACTTTCATCTTTGGTGAGTATTTCCCAGTTGTTTCTGAAATTACTCCCTCTGAGGATATTGTTGAAATGTTATACGCATTGCTGCTTGTCGAAGCCAAGAAATGATGCAGAGCTGCTCACATGAGCTCCTCTAATTGTTCTTGTACTAGCAACTGAGGAATTCCCACAGATGGGTTTATCATAACACTTTGTTAGCATTTTTGTATAACAACTGCCTTTTCATCCTAAGGAAACCCTGGAGGAAAATACAACATTCAGGAATAGGGTTTGAATATTAATTAATTGATGCTTCAAGTGGGAAGCTTTCTTTTTTAATCTTCTAAATGCACATAGTGAAATTTGTTTATAAAATTTAATTTAGCCTTCTTTAAACTGTACACAGTATGTAGATTTTTAGTGAAGCATTTCATTTGTATTTTTTACTTTGTATCTGCTAAATGATAAGTTTGGTGTTATCATTAATATTTCTAATCGGTGTCCTCAAGGTGAGTTTTGATTAGTTGTGGGTTTTTCAATAAAGGATTTACCAGTCCCAGCAGTATAAATTATTAAATTAGAAAATAGCCTATTAACTAGGATTTTGGTTTGTTGGTTTTTTTGACTGAAAGTGTGGTGATTTATTTAGCGAAATTTTTTGTATAATTTGTTGTCAAAACTAATATTAAAGTTACTAAGGACCTAAAACATGGTGTTGAATAGTGAGTTGTTTTCACAACCTTGGCACGTTCCTTGTTATGATTTATACTAAAAAATAGAATATATCATTAATATTGATTTCATTAGGTGCATACTTTCATAAAGGAACATTTCAAGTTTCAAGCAGGCGTCCCTGACATGGTGATCCTCAGTCCATTTTTGCCTGTCATTGATTGAATTCTGTTTTTAAAACTAAACTATTTTTGAGATAATAGAGAAAATAGTTTTAACATTGACTGGATCCTTTGTTTTTTTTTGTTTTCTTAAGGTTTACTGAAATTATTCTGACCTTATGTTTCATATTTAAGATGTTAAAAAATGGACTACTTTGTTTAATATGAAAAATGAATGCTATAACTTATCTGATATTATTATTCTCTCTTTGTGGAAAATATTGATTTATTAATACATTTTCCAATAACCTTTATGTTTAACCCTACTAATTTTAAATTCTGTCAATTAATTTATTCATATTAAGGGTGTGCATTTTATTTGTTTAATTAATAATATTACTTACTTTGGGAGGCCGAGGCGGGCGGATCACGAGGTCAGGAGATCAAAACCATCCTGGCTAACACAGTGAAACCCCGTCTGTACTTAAAAAATACAAACAATTAGCCGGGCATGGTGGCAGGCGCCTGTAGTCCCAGCTACTCATGAGGCTGAGGCAGGAGAATGGCGTGAACCTGGAAGGTGGAGGTTGTAGTGAGTCGAGATCCCTCCACTGCACTCCAGCCTGGGTGACAGAGGGAGACTCCATCTCAAAAAAAATAATAATAATAAAAATAAAATAATAATAATATTACTTAATCAGTTATATGATTTTATTATTTGTGTTAGCAATACAACTGTTAATGCACAACTTTAAAAAAGTGGTAAATTTTCTCATATCATCAGTCCTTACTTGTGATATTTATCTTTCTTGTCTTCTATGCATATAAACGGATGTTCAAAGTAAAAAACAAAACAAAACAAAACAACCCGAATTGTTCTGAAAACTATTAGCACTTTCATTGTGTTTAAAATTTACAATAATCCATATTCATCAGTGTGGACATTATAACTAACGGGGAAACACTACTTTTCAGATGAAACCCAAAACTTAAAACCAACTAACTTCAATACAAAAAAAAAAAAAAAGTAAAAATAAGAATGCAATAAATTACCAATTTCCAGCTATAATGTTACAATGGTTAGACTATTGCGAAGTTTTAAAACATTTATATCCCAGATTGGTTCATTTCAATGTAACATGTTTGTTTTCTAGAAGGCTCTTTGATATGCAGGTTTAAGAATATTTCATAGAGTAGTATCAGACAGAGGCTGGCTAGAAATGGTGGATAAAATGGCAACCAGGGGGCACTGCAGCTTTATGAAATTACCTCAAAGATTCAGATAAAATCTGTTTTGAGATTTCTTAAGAGTTTAAATATAATTTATAATTTACTATAGTGTGATTTTGAGAGAACTTGGAATGAAGGTTCTGGTAGGAGTTTATTCTTAAAACCCAAGTCAGACTTTTCTTAATTGTGTAGTCTTAAAACATAAATATTATTTTAAATGCTTACATAATTTTAAAAGGAATGATCTGTTTTATTTCTTATTGTTTAGGAGCTGATTCTCAAGAAACTGGGGATTGGCAAATAAGATTAGAATTTTAATGTTCTATTGTATTTAAAACTATTTGCAAAAGCACGTATTTCTATGAAAGAAAAGACTAAAGTTAAAATTTTTCTTTGAAACATGCTATTTAGGACATTTAATATGTTCAACTCAATTTAGATTACATCATTATGTTCAATTGTATAGAAAAATATTTTATATTTTTCTTTCATTAGTCTGTATTAGAAGACATAAAAATCTAAGTAGTCATCTTTTTCAATGCAAAATAAATAAACAATTATTTAAAACATTTTCCCAGAACAAGCATAAATCACAAAATCCAAGGGTAATGTTCCAGTATTATTTGTTATTTTAAACTTCATTAAAGTATCAAGTTAGTGTGTATATGTGTGTGTGTGTGTGTGTAATGATAACCATGTTAGTTTAAAATTCTGAATAAATAAAAAGTACTATGTGGGAACATAAATAACTGTTGGTTTCTTTAAGTGATGAGAAATCAAGAATCTCATTCTACAAGTTCAATTAGTTGGGCAGTTGGATATGGACTTTAGTTACCTCAGCAGTGATATCAAAGTAATTACTCACCTTTGCTTTTGAACTCTGAGCAAAGTCTCCATACCACTGGTCAGTCATAGATTGATCAACCTACCATTTTCTTTCTGATGTCTCTACCTTCACTTTTCTACATACCTCCAGAGAAGTCAAAGCAACACAGTGCTCATCCTATCCTCCTTCAGCACTGTTTACATACAATATCTGTAATTCTTATGTATGTATGTATATATAAATGCTGTAATCTCATTCTCATAATATTCTGTATTTCATCTTACCTGCACCTTACTTCCATCTTTTAGGAGAGATAAACCATATTTACAGAACATGTTAATGTTGTTAAATTTACTATTACACTTTTGCAATTTGTATCCTACAGATAAGAATTCTTAATTCTCATGTTCGACTGAAGAGTCTAAAAATCTCTTTAGTTAGAAAACATAAGCTCTATCTTAGTATATCTGTATATATTTGATAATGTACTTTATATATAGATGTATATAATAAAATAAGCAGAGCAGACATTATTGGTGCCAGATGCACTCAGATCCTTTTATTGCTTCTATAAGCCATACTCCCTACTTCTGTGTGCTTTCTTTGTAGGCTTGCATCTGTAACTTTCTTCAGGGGAATGTTCTTGTGCTACTGAGAGCTGGTAGTATTTGGGAGTTTGAGAGCTATGTCCCTCTGGGTGGCCCTTAATCAGTGACTGACTTGTGAGTGAATTTGAAAACCCAACTCTCTTGCTTTGGGAAGGTCAAACAATATTATGTATTTCACTATTCACCAATTTTTCTCTGGGAGTACAGCTTTAATAAATCACTTGCACACATATCCTGCCACAGGATCTGCTTCTAGGGAATCTGTCCTGAGACAAAGAGATGTTCTATAGCTATTCAAAATAGTATTAATAAAAATTACAATTATACAGAAAAATATGTTCATATAGATAATCTACTGAGTAGCTGGTGTGTGTGTGTGTGTGCATCTTCTTGTGTAGAAAATAGACTGGGGAAGAATGTACTACTATTTGGGACTTCTGGTTTGAGAAACAGGATCTACTGAAATAATGAAGAATCTTGTGTCTTAATATAAAAATATAGAATGAAATATTATTGAAATAAATTAAACATATACTTGTCATGAAAAAGGAAACAAAATTCCCATGTGTCAGAAATATGTGTATCTTAAGCCTATGAGTGGCAGGAGGCAAATATTGAGTCCCTTTCATCAATTTCAATCGATTTCATGTGAAAACTCACAACCTCAGAACTTCTTGATAGAAAACTGAGTCTAACTTTAGTCTGCTAGTATAGTTCAAGAATCATCAAGGAGCTTATACGATAAAATAAAAAAATAAGAGGAGATGTATTTAAGAAACTATATATAAATGAGAAGCAAATAATCTGATAAAGAATATTTTTGCAATTTGACTTCTTTTTTAGGAAGCAGTCTCTGTCATGATGAGCATACTGTTGGTTTATTGGGGAAGACACCTAGAGTCAACTCTTGTGGAAGGGTGTTGGGGGTAGGGGAAGCAGGATTAAGGCAGAGGGAAATGTTGATCTGTAACACCATCTGAAAAGAAGCCTCCACTGATTATATGAGGAGATCAGAAATGGGGATCATCCTTCAAAGTTGCCCCGGCTCAATGAACAAGCCTAGCCTCTACATCCTTTGATGATTAGTCATTTATGCTGGATGTCCCAAGAAATAGCTTTAGATCAAGTGGCTGTCTTCAGCCAGGCAATCCAGATAGGAGTTCGACAGCTAAAACCTGTCTACTTGCAACACTTCTACTAGCTGGAGGAAATAAGTCTAACATTTCTAAAGGGGAATCTAAATAGGGTATGATATGATAACATTTCTATCAAAAACTCAAAGACAATTTCCAGCTAAATGATGAAAACTTACAAGTAGTCTTTTTGTAGTAAAGGAGAAGTCAAAATGTGTAGATATCACTACTTTACTATCCTGAAGGTAGTAGTAGAACAAGAAATCTTAATTATAAGAATTAGAAATAAAGAATAAAAAGTGACATTACTCTAAAGAGACAGAATCAATCATATATCTCTACTTTTTGGTTTTCCATTCAATCGTCAACCCTCTTGAATCTTTATCTTTCTTCAAACAAAATATGTTTTCCCTATACTTTCTATTTTCTCAGATCCAGTAGATTTTTCTTGGCCCTTGTGCTTCTTGATTTTTCTGGCAAGTTTAAAACTGCCAACTACTCCTTTCTAGAAAGGTTCTTCTCTCTTGCCTTAGGTGACCCAACTCTCCTTGTTCTCTCTTACTCATTCAGATATTCCTTTATGGACATATCCTCATCTTACAACTCCAGGATGCCATCCTTGGCCAATTGCTTTTTCAACTTTGCAGCGTTTGTATAGCAGCAACCCTTCTCATCTATATGCTAATGACTATCAAATCTCTGTGGTACTCTTTGTCCTCACTCCAGGCTTTAGATCTGTTTAGTCAATTGCCTCCTTATCACCTTCAACATCTTGTAGTCACATAGAACTCAGAACGTATAGGACTAAATTCATATTTTTTCCCTCTCAAATCTTTTTCTACACTACAAAATTAATTATTGGAATATAAATTTGGACCAAACTACAGAGAAAGTATCCACTTAATGGCACATTCCCTCAATGTATTCAGAACTGTTTTTAAAGTTCAGGAAATTAAATTTAACATAAGAGCTCTATTTGTTTCTGTTTGAAAGCCGAACTTAATTTCATATATAAAGAAGCTAAATTAATAAATGTCTCTCCTATTGCCTTTGAGATTCAAATGAGATAATAGACTTTGTATAAACAGTTTTTAAAATAAGATTTGATGATTGACATTCCCCAGTGAATTTTACATTAGATATAAATAAAAGACAGACAGGGCGTGGTGGCCCACGCCTGTAATTCCAGCACTTTGGGAGGCCAAGGCGAGTGGATCACTCGAGGTCAGGAGTTTAAGACCAGCCTGGCCAACATGATGAAACCCCATCTCTGTTAAAAATATTGCAAACATTAGCTGATCATCGTGGTGTGTGCCTGTAATCCCATCTACTCAGGAGGCTGAGGCAGGAGAATCACTTGAACCTGGGAGACGGAGATTAAATTGAGCAGAGATCGTGCCACCACACTCCAGCCTGGGCAAGAGAGTGAGACTCTCTATCAGTTAAAAATAAATATATAAATAAAGAAATGTCTTAAGTCTTTATTCCTTTTTCACATGTTGTATAATAAAGATAGATTTATGCTTTTTAAACAGCACATAGAGTTGAGAGGTCTTTGAATCAAAGGTTACACAGATCATGTTTCAAGTTTCTTAAAAATGTCAGCTGACTTCCTTATACTCACAAATTGAATATATTTTTGCATATATAATTGGGAAAGTGAATTATGGCCTACATCAGTAGCTACTAGTTCTATAAAAACACTTATTTTCTTCTAGTAAATACTTTATATGTAAGATATTCCTAGAGGCAATCAATTCAAGTTCTCTGAGTAGCAATCTCAGAACTGTATTAATAGTGACTTAAATATGCATTGTTTTGCAGTGGCTTAGACATACAAGATTTTATTCTTTCAAAATAATCCTGAATGTAAGCATTCCCTTGCTGATGTGGCAATTCAAGAAAGTCATCAGATACCTAGGGCTAGCTCCTATCCTCAGGATAAACTCATAGTCTAAGAAGGTTTGACATTACTCAAGAGCTTCAGGCTCCTCCCATTAAACATTTTTCCTAAAGCCTGATACAACACTCCTAATTATATCTCTTTATCCACAGCTTAATAATGTGGCCATTTGTTGCAAGAGAGTCTGGAAAGTTTTGTCTGTAAGTTGAATGCATTGTTTGTCAAAATGAATTATTTTTCTAAAGCAAGAAGAGAGAAAGGGAACTGAGAGGCAGATAGCATTCAAATAATGACTGAATAATTACACTATTTAGGTCTGTTGAAATTGAGCCATACATTTCAATTTCCTCTCTAGTAAAGTGTTCAACATTACCTTTGGATAGTGGCAGACCATTACATTCAGCCAGAAGTAATATGTGGGGAAGGAAATGATCTGACAATCCTAAAAGACTTCACAATTTAATTTGTGTACTTTCTAGCACATAATTTACAGATAAAATAGTACAAAGTAAATGAGCTAGAAGTAATGCTACTCAGAAGAAATCCAAAATAAATTTAAAATGGTTTACTGCAAAAGCTACAAAAACATTTTAAAGCTACAAAAAATTTTGATGAGATAATGATCCAATTGTCTTCAAATCAGGAGAAATAAAATAAAAACTAATATGGTTTGGCTGTGTCCCCACCCAAATCTCATCTGGAATTGTAATTCCCATAATCCCCATGTGTTGTGGGAGGGACCCAGTGGGAGGTAATTGAATCATAGGAGTGATTTCCCCCATGCTATTCTCGAGAGAGTGAGGAAGTTTTCATGAGATCTGATGGTTTTATATAAGGGGCTTCCCCCTTCACTTGGCTTTCATTTTTCTCTCCTTGCTGCCACCATGTGAAGAACAACATGTTTGCTTCCCCATCTGCCATGATTAGAAGTTTCCTGAGACCTCCGAGCCCCATGGAGCTGTGAGTCAATCAAACCTTTTTCCTTTATAAATTACCCAGTCTTGGTTATGTCTTTATTAGTAGCATGGAACAGACTAATACAGTAATCTGATACTACAGAGAGTGGAGGTGCTTCTATAAAGATACCTGAAAATGTGGAAGTGACTTTAGAACTGGGTAACAGGCAGAGATTGGAATAGTTTGGAGGACTTAGAAGAAGGAAGAAAAATATGGGAAAGTTTGGAACTCCCTAGAGACTTGGAGGGCTCAGAAGATGGGAGGATGTTGGAAAGTTTGGAATTTCTTAGAGATCTGTTGAATAGTTTTGACCAAAATGCTGATAATGAAATCAAGGCTGAGGTGATCTCAGATGGAGATAAGAAACTTGGAAACTGGAGTAAAGGTTACTCTTGCTATCCAAAGAGACTGACAAGATTTTGCCCTTGCCCCAGAAATCCATGGATATTGGAACTTGAGAGAGATAACTGAGAGTATTGGGGGGAAGAAATTTCTAAGTGGCAAAGCATTCAAGAAGAAGGAGAACATAAACATTTGGAGAATTTGCAGCCTGATGATGCCATAGAAAAGAAAACTTCATTTCCTAGGGACAAATTCAAGCAGGCTGCAGACATTTGTTTCAGTAACAAGGAGCCAAATGTTAATCACCAGTAAAATTGGAGAAATATATCTGACATGTTTCCAGGGCATTTCAGAGACCTTCACTGTAGCACTTCCCATCACAGGCCTGGAGGCCTAGGAGAGAAAAATAATTTCCTGAGCTGGGCCTAGGTCCCCTTGCTGTATGCAACCTTGCAACATGATGCCTTGCATCCTAGCTGCTTCAATGCCAGCTGTGGCTTGAAGGGATCATTGTATAGTTCAGGCCTTTGTTTCAGAGGGTGCAAACCCCAAGCCTTGGTGACTTATATGTGGTGTTGGGCCTGAGGGTGCACAGAAGTCAAGAATTGAGATTTAGGAACCTCTGTCTAGGTTTAAGAGGATGTATGGAAACACCTGGTTATCCAGGCAGGAGTTTGCTGTAGGGTCAGAGCCCTCATGGAGAACCTCTGCTAGCAAAGTGTGGAAGGAAAACATGAGGTTGAAGTCCCCACACAGAGTACCCACTAGGGCACTGCCTTGTGGAGCTGTGAGAAGAGGGCCACCATCCTCCAGAACCCAGAATGGTATATCCACCAGCAGCTTGCATTGTGTACCTGCAAAATCCACAGACACTCAATGCCAGCCCGTGAAAGCAGCTTGGAGAGGGGCTGTACACTGCAAAGCCACAAGGGTGGAGCTGTCCAAGGCTGAGGTAGCCCACCTCCTGTATCAGCATGACCTGAATATGAGACATAGAGTCAAAGGAGATTGTTTCGGAGGTTTAAGATTTAATTAGTGCCTCCTTGGATTTCAGATTTGCATCAGCCCTGTAGCCCCTTTGTTTTTACTGGTTTCTCCCACTTGAAATGGATGTCTTTACCCAATGCCTTTACCCCCATTGTATCTAGGAATTAACTAACTTGTTTTTGATTTTACAGGCTCATCGATGGAAGGGACTTTTCTTGTCTCAGATGAGACTTTGGACTCTGGACTTTTGAGTTAATGCTAGAATGAGTTAAGACTTTGAAGGACTGTTGGAAGGGCATGATTGTGTTTTGAAATGTGAGGACATGAGATTTGGGAGGGGCCAAGGTCGTGAGATGTGTCCCCACCCAAATCTCATCTCAAATTCTAGTTCCCATAATCACTATGTGTCATGGGAGGAACCCAGTGGGCAGTGATTGAATCATGTGGGCAGTTTCCCCCATGCTATTCTCATGATAGTAAGTTGTCATGAGACCTGATGGTTTTATAAGGGTCTTACCTCTTCACTAAGCTCTCGTTTATCTCTCCTTGCAGCTGTCATGTGAAGAAGGACGTATTCCTCCCCTTCTGCCATGATCGTAAGTTTCTTGAGGCCTCCCAAGCCCTGTGGAACTGTGAGTCAATTAAATATCTTTCCTTTAAGTTACCCAGTCTTGGGTATATCTATTAGCAGCATAGGAATGGACTAAAACAAATACTCAGACAAACATTCTTTTCATTTGTTTTGAGTTTTGTGTTTATGCAAGATTTAATTATGATCAGGCAAAATTTTTATAAAATACAAATGCTTAATGGACCTTCCAGGCTACATAGTGGTTACTTCTTATATAATGTTTCATAATGTCAATGACAAAGTAGGCTGAACAAGAATCAGTCACATGGAGATTCAATACTGGGATGTATAACTTAATGTCATTGGTACATCTGAGTGGTATATTTTCTGCTTTTTTTCTATGCACTTTTTAAAATTTCTGTCTCTATCATTCCTTCATTATATACCTCTCTTGACCTTTTCCTCATTTCCTAAACTAGGGCCCTTTTATTTCTTGTCTTGGTTTTGGCTTATTTTTCAGAGAGTGCACAATTTTTCAGATGAAAGTTCAAGCAGAAATGATTCACAAATTACCATAAGTGCAGACTCCCACCTCTCAATTAGATATTCTTTTTCTCTTGTTAAGAATAAACAATTCTGGGATTGTTAAATGATGACTCACAGTCTACTTTCATCATTATCCTGCCTATAAATTTGTAAGAAAAATGAATGCTTATCATTAAGACAGCTAAACCACTTCCTCATCATAAAGGCAGAAAAGCCCAGGGCAAGTAGATTTTTATTTATTTATTTATTTATTGACAAATAAACTAAATATACAGTGTAGATAGACTTTTTTATTTGGGAAAGCAATTTTTATTTCTTTTTTTCTATATTCATTAGGCATCTTTTATGACTGTTTTAATTGGATAAAATTGACCATATAATTAAAGACAAGAGTTACTTTGTTGTTCTTAACACCCACTGCACGTTAATGTTTTTCTTTGGATTTACATAGATGGAAGAAATAATGTCAAAACACTCTTACAATTCTCTTAACGAAAAGATGATGCAATTTTAAGGAAAAATCTATTAAAAAACCATTTGTTCTCTACTAATTTCTGACATAGAGTTATTAGTAAGCTGTATCTTTCATTCGTAAATGTCATGTATAAATTCAAAGTATTGAAAAATTCTATAATAAATAACAAATTTCAGTTTTGAAGTTCAGAATGACCTTGTAAAATCTGTAAATCATAATTTCTTTATATGATATAAATGATAAATGCCACCCAAAATACAGAAATCTGTATTCATAGTGAAAAAATAAAACTAAATGAATGTTTTACACAGAAAAATATTTAAATTTTATTTATTTTTGTCTGTCCTTGTTTGCTACATAAACTCAGTTTTACAAAAGTAATAAGAATGACATAAGACTGTATGCTTAGGGTTATGGCCTCTAGCTGCATCCATGTTGCTGCAATGGGCATGATTTCATTTTTTATGGCTGTGTGGTATTCCATGGTGTATATGGCACCTAGGTTTATTCCATTTCCTTGCTATTATAAATAGTGCTACAGTGAACACACAAGTGTATGTGTCTTTTTAGTAGAACAGTTTATTTTCTTTTGGGTATATATCCAGTAATGAGATTGATGAGTTACCTAAGATATCGATTTTGTTATATAACACAACTACCAGTTTCCTTTCTATTCACACATACCACACATGTTTGGGAATATGGTCCATAGGTGGAATTGTATTGCAAACTTGAATGAGATTTAAATTGCAATTGTTGAAATGGTAACAAAAAATAAATAAATAAAAAGCTAAGGTATTTTGATATCTAAATTAAGTTGTGCTTGTACGTAGCAAATTTATAGTGATCCTGCCATCACACTGAAACATTTCATCCTATGAAAACAGATAAGATTATTAGTTTTACTTTAGTCACTGTCTAAAAATCATTCTTTTAACAAATGTTTGTTTGTTAAATATATGTTTCTGAGTGCCAGAAGGATCTCCACGTGCTCTGGATACAGTAATTAGTGAAAACACGAACACACACACACGCATGCATGCACACATACACATATTACTGGCTTCAAATAGCCAACTCTAAAAGGAAGAATAAGACAGTAAAGAATAAAACATAAAATAAGTTTTGTTAAATATTAGGAAATGACAAGTGTGACTGAAAAAAAGAAAACATAGAGCAGTATAAGGGAATCAAGAGCTCCAGGATGAGGGAAGATATATGCAAGTTAGAACTGTTAGCAACTCACTAAATTAAGGGAAAAAATCAAATTTTAAAATTGTAAGATAATAAAATTTGGGAACAATGCATGAAAGAATACACTCCATTTCTATGTAGTATATTGACCTATAGCAAGAGAAAATTATAAAAACCCTTATTTATTAAGACAAATATCTTATTTTTTAAATGTCTGATATCACCCTAAGTCCTCCAAATCAAGTTCAATTTGAACCTTAAAATTTTGTGAACATTAAAATCCTGTGAAGTAGAATTTTCTGGAAAATCTTCTTTAATGAGTCAACTTTTATCTTTTTTATTGCAGAAAAATCTATTTTGACAATAGACTATACTAAACATAATTTATATAACTGAATGATTCCATAAATATTAATCCATTTCTTGGCTCTTAATTGTATTTTCAAAATAACATGTCAAAATATTTCATGTAGGCAATTTTTATATGTCCTTAGAGAAAAGCACCTTGGAAGAAAACACTACTGGAATTTTAAGTAATGAAAATCAGTTACAAACAAGAAGTAAAATGAAGGTTAAAAAGCAAGTCGTGATTAATGTACCTGATAACATCTTTAAGAGGTGACTCAATCTCTCCTTAAGTAGTCAGCATGTATTTATGAAATGAGAGAAAGGCAATCAAATGTGTATCACATAAAAAATAAAGAACATCATCCTTATTACAATTAATTTTTAAAAACTAAATGATGTGAATATTGAGTTAAAATTAAATAGACAGTTTACATTGTTTTTCCCTAAGAAATGAGGTTCAGCAGGCTGGGCACAGTGGCTCATGCCTTTAATCCCAGCACTTTAGGAGGCCAAGGTGGGTGGATCACCTGAGGTCAGGAATTTGAGACCAGCTTGGCCAACATGATTAAACCCCATCTCTATTAAAAATACAAAAATTAGCCAGGCCTGGTGGTGTGTACCTGTAATCCCAGTTACTCCAGAGGCTGAGGCAGGAGAATGGCTTGAACCTGGGAGGCGGAGGGTGCAGTGATCATGCCATTGCACTACAGCCTGGGCAACAAGAGCAAAACTCTGCCCCAAAGAATAAAAAATAAATAAATAAATAAATAAATAAATAAATAAATAAATAAATAAAAAGAAATGAAGTTAAGCAAATAAAGGCCATTAAATACTCAAACAAGAGGAAATACAAATAGAAAATATACAACTTATAATAATAATTATAACAATGTTTAACAATAATTAGTAACAAAAAACAACAGAGGGCTGAGGGACAGCCTTTGGAGAAAACTCAAGGTCAGTATCAATCATTCCTTTACTCATATCTTAGTACTCATCAGGTAATGTCGGGTAATATTCTAGATTCTGTGGCTAAAGTATGATCAGGGCATAGAGAGCTACTGACACAATGAAGATTGTGATCGTAGATTTCATTCACTAAATCCAACAGCCATAAGCAATCACTTTCAGTTGCCTAAGGTTGAGTATTTTATCCAGTCCAGACCCTTTGCTTTTGTTCTGGAATTCCTGGAACATGAATTTCTTTAGCTGGAAAACAGCTGTGCTGGCTGCTCTTGGATAACAACTTGACACTAATTATAGACAGTGGATTTTGGGATCCATGTTGGCATCATCTCATATTTATCTGGAACATTCAGGAATAGCTATCTTTAGGCTAGCATCCTTGGATGATGGTCCAACAGGAGTTTTAAATCAGTGACTGTATCAATAAGGAAGCTGAAATTTGCCTCTGCATGCACCTCAACTATTTATTTATTTATTTATTTATTTATTTATTTATTTATTTATTTATTTCAGCTCTGTTGCCAGACTGGAGTGCAGTGTCACGATCTCAGCTCACTGAAAGCTCCGACTCCCTAGTTCAAGTGACTCTCCTGCTTCAGCTTCCTGAGTATCTGGACTTACAGGCACACACCAACACGCCCAGCTGATATTTGTATTTTTAGTAGAGAGAGGGTTTCACCATGTTGGCCAGATGGTCTCGATCTCCTGATCTCATGATCCACCTGCCTCGGCCTCCCAAAGTGCTGGAATTACAGGCATGAGCCACCAGGTCCAGCCCATCTCAACTTTTTAAAGCCCTTGTCTCTTGTTCTTTTTATTTAGTGAACACCTAGTTACTACACCTGCCTCCACCTGCCCCACGGAAACTGGAAATAAAAGGATATTTAACTATATCCCTGAAGACTTTCTTTTTGAATCTGTTTTTCCCTCTCTGGCATTGTAATCAAAAGTTTGGCAGAAAGCTGACAAGGTTGGCCAGATGCCTAGTTCCTGTTGAGATCTCCTCTGGTGCTCTGACAGATCAAAGAAAGACACTTTGAAGGCAAATGTGCACTGCACAGCACCCCTGCAGTGACTGACGGGCTCTGGCACCTGTTCTTACCTTGTGTCCCAGACAACTGAGAACTAGTGGCTGGCAGAAGGGCGTGAGCTCTCTTTTGGCCAATGGTTCAGGAGAGCTAAAATTTACCTGAGACCCATGTCGACTGAAGACTTCATAATACATTTCTGAATCAAATATGCAGCTTTGATAGAACTTTGCACTGTTTGATCAAAAGCAAGGGATTTGGGAGCTTTTACAAAAGTGTATCCCACCTTTTTCTATGCAATAGTGTATTGGTTATATAATAAAATGATACTACTTTGGGTTTTAAAAAAGAAACATTTGACCTAAATGGTCACTATATTTAACAGAAGATAGATTTTAGGAAAATAAGATAATATAGGGTAAAAATCAAAACAAAAACTTATACTATGAAGTTATATGAAAATAATAGCTTATAAAGTTATAATGAAAATAATAACTACACTCCCGCACCCCGCTCCACACACACACAAACAGGAACGTGCGAATGCAAAAATACATGATCAGCCTGGGCTTTACCCAAGTGAAAACTGTGATTGTGAAACTGTTAAAGTTCGGAACCATTTTTTTCTCCATTTTCCAAAACCTTTTAATGTTATTATATTGCTTTTGATTCTGCAAACAAGTATTTACTTCAAAAGAAGGTATGTGATTTATACATTTTTAGGTTTATTTTTTAAAATCTTTTATTTTGAAAGATTTCAAATTTTTAAAAATTAAAATTAAAAAATAAAATAGTTATAAAAGTAATGCAAAGACATTAAATAAAATTTTGCAAATATATACAACAAACACTTAACATTAGTAATCTCAGCAAAAAGAACAGAAGAGGCAATTAACATTTGTGAATTTATTTTTTCTCCTATAATATATCCAAATAATTGTTATTTCTCTTTGCTTATTATTTACCGTATCGTTCATCCCCAGTTTGGACATGACAGGAGTACTATTAGATTAAGGATCTGTCAGAGGCAAGTGAACCAGAACAACTCCATCTTAAATAGGAGCTGGATAAAATGAAGCTGAAACCTACTGAGCTGCATTCCCAGATGGTTAAGACATTCTAAGTCACAGAATAAGATAGGAGGTCAACACAAAATACAGGTCATAAAGACCTGGCTGATAAAACAGTTTATAGTAAAGGAGCCTGCCAAGCTCCACCAAAACCAAAATGGCGACGAGAGTGACTTCTGGTCGTCCTCAGTGCTACACTCTCACCAGCACCATGACAGTTTACAAATGCCATGGCAACATCAGGAAGTTAACTTACATGGTTTATAAAAAGGGGAGGCATGAAAAATCCACCCCTTGTTTAGCATATCACCGAGAAATAACTGTAAAAAGGGGCAACCAGCAGCCCTCAGGGATGCTCTATGAAGTAGTCATTCTTTTATTCCTTTACTTTCTTAATACACTTACTTTGACTTTGCACTGCTAACTCGCCCTGAATTCCTTCTTGTACGAGATCCAAGAACCCTCTCTTGAGGTCTGAGTCAGGACCTGTTTCCTGTAACAGTTCTAGCATAATCAAAAACTCTCAGAAATTAAGTATGTGAGATGGAGAAAATAGTGCTTCATTTCCTCACTACCTCATATATATTTTTCATGAAACTAATTTAGAAAAGGAAATAAAATATACTGTATCATAAACACACACAAAATGAAAATCTATTATATGTCAAAATTTAAAGATAGTAGTATATGAAGGACCTAAAATAGCAACTGGCAAAAAGTAGATATTTTAGATTTCTTCTCTTTTTCTTGTATAATTATATAGCAAAATAAAATAATATATATATTTTTATATCTCTCTGTAATGTTTTTAAAATGAAAATATCTCCATAGGCATATATATACACTTTCTAAGTGAAATCTATGACTTGACATTATTGGCATCATGATTTAGCAAAATTCACCCACATATCTATGTAGTTTCTGAACATTTAGTTGTATATTCATTAGATTTCATTATATAAAATTATTTGAATTATTCAGTGGACAGATAAATATTAACTGCAAATGTTATAGTTGGTGTTGAGTATATGTGATGGAGATTGTGCATCTGATCATGATGGCTCCGTGATTAACCTAATCAAGAAAAGGGTAGTGTATAAAACAAAGGAAGTAGGCTACCAGTGTGTCACTAATTCAAGTTTTCAAATTTTTGCATGGTGCTCTTCCAATTTCCTGTCTGGCATGTAAAAAGCTAGAAGTCACCACTCCATCTTTACATCAAGTAAAATGACAAACCACTTAAAAATTAACAACTCGGCGGGAGGTAGTGTCTCAATCCTGTAATCCCAGCACTTTCGGAGGCTGAGGCAGGTGAATCATGAGGTCAGGAGTTCGAGAGCTGCCTGGGTGAAACCCCATGTATATTAAAAACACAAAAAATTAGCCAGGCATGGTGGCGGGCGCCTGTAATTCCATCTACTCAGGAGGCTGAGGCAGGAGAATGGCTTGAACCCGGGAGGTGGAGGTTGCAGTGAGCCAAGATCATGGCATTGCACTCCAACATGAGCAACAAGATTGAAACTCCGTCTCAAAACAAAACAAACAAACAAACAAAAAACAAATGTTGGCCAGGCGCGGTGCCTCACGCCTGTAATTTCAGCACTTTGGGAGGCCAGGGCGGGTGGATCATCTGAAGTCGGGAGTTCTACACCAGCCTGACCAACATGGAGAAACCCCGTCTCTACTGAAAATACAAAAAATTAGCCGGGTGTGGTGGTGCATGCCTGTAATCCCAGTTACTTGGGAGGCTGAGGCAGGAGAATCGCTTGAACCAGGGAGGCAGAGGTTGTGATGAGCGGATGCTGCCATTGCACTCCAGCCTGGGCAACAAGAGTGAAGCTCCGTCTCAAAATATTAATATTAATAATAATAATTAATAGAGTAACTCTTCTTAGATCCAGCAAAAAGGTGGAGTCACGGAGCTATCTGCTGCTCCTAATATTGGAGAGCCCAACAGGTGAATGCAGAGAACTGCAGCTTGCTGGAGCGGAAACCCACAAGCAAAAGCAACTCTGGGAACCAGCACGGAGGCAAGAAAACCTGAACTATGATGGATTAATTTCTGGAGGCTTAGCAAAAACAAACCTGAGAGATAATAATTCAAAGGACACCCAGCTATTTTGAGGCTCCACAATTTTGTGAGGCTTATCAACAGGTGGTAAGCCAGATTCTCACAATTAATATTGAAAAAATATCCCCTGCTGCTTCTAGAAGGGAAGAAGAAAAGAAATAATTTTGAAACGTGCCAGAGCATTCTGTTCTTCTTAACAAGGTCTGACCTCAGTAGAAGCTATTTAACCAGACCCTAAACTGCTGAGGTTTTAACAAAGTCTAACACGAAGGGAAAGAAAATATTCAACTCCACTTGTCTCTAGCACGTGAAGAAAAGGAAATATCCAAATCCAGGACACTCTAGCTATCTTGTCCCATTGAAGGGAGAAAAAAAAAATGAGATTTACATGTGAATTTCACAGTCCAGTGGTATCGGCTTAATAAAAAACTGAGACCTATTCATAGGATTGTAAAATGCTTCTCCTCTCTTCACATCTAACAATCACATCTTACCACTAGGTTATTAAAGATCTATTGATAGAAATTCCTTTAAACCAATAAATCATGTCCAACTATCAAAAAAAAAAAATACAAGCAATACTAAAAAGCAAAATTAAAAAAAAGAGACACAGTTTGAAAATAGAGCAAACATCAAAACCAAAATCAGATATGACAGGGATGTTGGAATTATCAGACCAGGAATTTTAAAACAAGTAGGAATAAATATGAAAGTCTCTAATAAATAAAATGGAAGACAAAAAGGAACAAAAACCAAGAACAACAAATAGAAAATAGTAACAAATATGGTGTATTGATCTACAGCAATAATCACTTTGAATGTCAATTGTCTAAATGCACCAATTAAAAGACAGAGATTGTCAGAGTGAACCAAGAAACAAGACTCAACTAATTATATATTGTCTACAAACTGTTCACCTTAATATAAAGTCACACACAGAGTAAAAGTAAAGATAAGGAGAAAAATATAACATACTAACACTAATCAAAAGAAAGCAGGAGTAGCAGTATTAATTTCAGATTAAGTAGAATTCAGAGTAAGGAAATTTATCAATGATAAGGAAGGATAGTACGTAATGATAAGGAGATTATTTATCAAAAGAACAACAATCCTTAATGTGTATACACCTAACAACAAAATGTCAAAATATTTGAGACAAAAACTAGTAGAAATGCAAGGAGAAATAGATGAATCCACCATCGGAGATGGAGACTTTAATGCCCTTCACAGTGGCTCACGCCTGTTATCCCAGCACTTTGGGAGGCCGAGGTGGGTGGACAACAAGGTCAGGAGTTTGAGATCAGCCTGGCCAAGATGATGAAACCCCATCTCTACTAAAAATATAAAAATTAGCTGGGCACACTGGTGGGTGCCTGTAATCCCAGCTACTCGGGAGGCTGAGGCAGGGGAATCGCTTGAACCGGGGATGTGGAGGTTGCAGTGGGTTGTGATTGCACCACTGTACTCTAGCCTGAGTGAAAGAGCTAGATTCCATCTCAAGAAAAAAAAAAGAAAAAAGAAAATAAATGGAAAAATCCAGGAGGCAGAAAATTAGGAAGGAAGGAAATAGTAGAACTTAGAAACACTATCAGTCAACTAGATATAATAGACATACATAGACTATTTCATTCAATAACAGCAGAATATATATTCTTCTCAAATTCATGTGGGACATTCACCAAGACCGACTGCATACGAGGCCATAAAAATATCTTATCAAATTTAAATTGATAAAAATTATATAATGTATACTCTCAGGCCACAATGCAATTAAAACTAGAAATCAATAACAAAAAGAAAGCTGGAAGAATCGTAATTACTTGAGATTACATAACATATATCTAAATAGCACAAGGGTAAAATAAACCAAAATAGAAATTAAAAAACATTTTGAACTAAATGAAAATGAAAACACAAGTTATCAAAATTTGTGGCAAGCCATATCCCAGGTGCTCTCCTTAAGTCTTCCAAGTTAAGAGGCAACTACAGGTCAGTGAGTGCCCATAGAGGGAACATATTGTCCCATTCAATCTGATCAAATTAGGTTCTGGTGATCACATTAAATCTTCCTTAGACTGGGAAGCATCTGCAGGCCAATGATTACTGGCAGAGGGGGCATCTGGCTCTGCCCCACCCCAGCTATTGAGCAGTAACTCTACCACACCTGAGTTCTCTGCTTAAGCCTTCTGTAGGCCAGGAGGTGAGCCCAAGACCACACATATCTGTGGGGCATAATTTCTGGCTTAGCCACTTCATGTGGCTGAACAGTAACCCCAGAGACCTCATTCAGCCTGGAAGCTCATCCTATAGCCTTACCCAACTGCAGATTGTAAACAACAATATGGCCCAGTCAGGAAGACAACCTGAAACCTCGCCTAATTAGAGATTATTGCAGAGCCCAGATGGGAAATCCACCTGCTGGCAGACAGCCAATGGTCTCACCAGACCATGCAGCAGTCAACAGTACTGTTTAACCTTAGAGCACAGGAAGCAACAGAACCCAACTAGACAACCTGAAACCAAGGTCTGCCTGTGCAGGATTGCTCTTAGCTGGTTCATCCAGAATCTCAGGATAGACTAAATAGCAAAGGTATATTGACACCAAAGAATGTCAGCAAAACTGGAAGTCTTGGCCATCTCCTTAAATGTACAGGGACCAAAAGTAAAAAAAAATATATATATATATATATGAAAAATCAGGAAAACATGACATCACCAAAGGAAACTAATAAATCTCTAGTAATGGACCCAGAAGAAGTATAGAACTTTGACATGGCTGACAAAGAGTTCAGAATAATTCTATTTAAATAGTTTGGTGAACAAGAATATACAGATAGAAAGTTAAATATTATTTGGAAAACAATTGATGAATAAAATGAACCATTTGACAAAGAAATAGAAACAATAAAAAAGCAATCCTAGGGATAAATAATAAATAACAAGGGATCATAAGAAATTACTACAATTATACCAACAAATTGGATAAACTAGAAGAAATGGATAAATTTCTAGATACATACAATTGGAATAATGAATAAACAGAAAGTATGAGCAGACCAATAGTGAGTAAGGAGATTGAATCAGTATCAAAAAGAAAAACACAGGATCAGATAGCTCCACTGCTGAATTCCACCAAACTTTTACAAACTAAAACAATAAGATACTACTGTATACCTGTTAGAACCACCAAATCCAAAAACACTGACAACACCAAATGCTGACAAGGACGTAGAGTAAGAGGAATTCTCATTCATTACTGGAGGGAATGCAAGAATGTCATAGCCATTTTGGAAGACACTAAAAAAACTCTTATCATGCGTTACCCAAAGGTGTTAAAAACATGTCCAAACAAAAATCCTGCACATAGATGCTTTTTGTAGCTTTATTTATAATTGGTAAAACTTGGAAGCAACCAAGATATCCCTCAGGAAATGCACAGGTAAATAAACTGTGGTACATCTAGACAATGAAATAGTGTTCAGTGCTAAAAAGAGCTATTGAGCCGTGAAAAGATGTTGAGGAACTTTAAATGTATACTTCTAAATAAATGTAGCCAATCTAAAAAGACTACATACTATATGATTCTAACTCTATGATCTTTTGGAAAAGACAAAGCTATAGAGACAGCAAAAAGATCAATGGTTTTCACAGGTTAAACACACACAGAGAGAGAGATGAACTGGGGGAGCATAGTAAAATTTTAGTACAGTGAAACTACTATGAGTGATACTATAATTGTGGATACATTTCATTATCCATTTAACAAAACCTGTAGTATGTACAATATCAAAGGTGGACCCTAATGTAAACTGTGGACTCTGGGTGACAATGCTAATGTGAGTGTAGGCTCATCAGTTGTAACAAATGTACCCCTCTTTATTAGTCAAGGTTTTCTAAAGTGACGGAACTAACAGATAGTGTATATGAAGGGGAGTTTATTAAGGATTATTGACTCACATGATCCCAAGCTGAAGTCCCACAACAGGCCGTCTGCAAGCTGGAGAGCAAGGAAGCCAGTCCAACTACCAAAACCTTAAAAGTAGGGAAGATAACAGCACAGCCTTCAGTCTGTAGCAGAAGGCCCAGTGGCCTTCTGCAGTGGCAAACCACTGAGTCCAAAAGCTGAAGAACTTGGAGTCTGATGTTTGAGGTCAGGAAGCATCTAGCACGGGAGTAAGGTAAAGGGCCAAAGACTGGGCAAGTCAGTTCCTTCCATCTTCTTCTGTTTGCTTTATTCTAGCGACGTTGGCAGCTGATTAGATGGTGCCCATCCAGATTGAGGGTGGGTCTACCTCTCCCATTCTACTGACTCAAGTGTTAATCTCCTTTGGCAATACCCTCACATACACACCCAGGAACAATATTTTACATCCTTCAATCCAATCAAGTTGACACTCAGTATTAACCATCACACCCTCTACTGGGGAGTGTTGGTTGTGGGGGAATCTATGCGTGTGTGGGAACAGAGGGTACATGGGAAACATTCTACTCAATTTTGCTAAAATTTCTTTAAAGAAAAGGCTGTTAAAAATTATTGTATAGTGCCTCCCAGTCTCTTAAAGCTGTAAATGTCTATATTCCATTCCAGTTGAACTACTGATTACTATTGTTTATAAAGATATAGTGTGTATGTGTGTAAATACACACATAGATGTCACAATCTCTGATTCCTTTTTCCTTCATTCAATTTAAGTTTTTCTCAGTCATTACAAAACCTGAAATTCCTTTATTAGAATGGAACCACATTTTTTGGTTGTGGTACAACAGTTTCATGTATTTTTTCTATGTCCATGTTTGATTCATGTAAATCATAATGTTTTCTTAATTTAAAGATAAGTTGCTTCTCTACCTTTTATTCTATACTGTATTAAAGAAACTTCAATGTGTGATATATTTATAGTAACTTTTTTATCCTAATCTTTTCTCTCTTAATATACAACATGCTATTTCCCATGCCAATCTATTGTAATAACGTAGAGAAATATTTCATAATATTAATGCATTTTTATATTCACTAATAGCTAAAATGATAATTTTACTTTATTCCTATATAGGTTTTTATCTCTGTTCAATAAATATTTTTCTGAAATATATACAAAGAACCGTGATAGTCGTTGAGGACAATATGATAAAGCAAGATAAAATTCCTTTCATGATCTCACATTCTAGCTGGAAGAAGGGTCATTTGATCTGAAAGAACTAAATGTAATTTCTTTAAACTGGAAGAAAAGTAAACTTAGATTAGTGGACATGTACTAGATGAATAAAGAAGGAAGAGGGAAAGAAATTATCTGTGTGCAAAGTCACTGGGCACCTGAAAAACATGGGTGTTGGAGGAGCAGTGGAAGTATGAAGCTGTATTAGTAAATTGGTAAAAATTATACTGTTCTCCACACCAAGTTAAGGTTTTTAACATTGGTCCATAGGCAAGCAGAGCTATCAAAATTATTGAAATGGAAGAGTGAAATATCAGAACGAGTTTCAGAACAAAAATCTTGATGAAAGTTTGACAAATGGAATGAGATGAAATAAAATAGAATTGAAAAAATATTTTAAATCATAACAGCAATTCTCAAGAGAGGATTAACAAAAATAAGATAGCAGAAGTGGAACTAGAAAGTAGAGGATATTTCTTTTTTCTTTTTTTTTTTTGAGACAGAGTCTCGCGCTGTCACCCAGGCTGGAGTGCAGTGGCCGGATCTCAGCTCACTGCAAGCTCCGCCTCCCGGGTTCACGCCATTCTCCTGCCTCCACCTCCCGAGTAGCTGGGACTACAGGCGTCCGCCACCTCGGCCGGCTAGTTTTTTGTATTTTTTAGTAGAGACGGGGTTTCACCGTGTTAACCAGGATGGTCTCGATCTCCTGACCTCGTGATCCGCCCGTCTCGGCCTCCCAAAGTGCTGGGATTACAGGCTTGAGCCACCGCGCCCGGCCAGTAGAGGATATTTCTAAAGTAGAATTGAAAAGACTAGGAGACCATTTAATATTATGGTAATGGAGAAGAAGGATTCAAACCCTGAGGTTTGAATTTGTGATATTTTTTGAATGGTGATTTTATGAGCAGAGTTCAAAAACTAGACTGAATTGCTTAATACAGGAGGGATTACTAAAGAATAACACAAGTCTCCGCAGAACTTTTATAAAGAAATGAACATCAGACAATGTATATATTTATTTTTACATTGAGAGGGTGAGACTAGAGATATCTAAATTTCGTCCATATGTGACTAATTGAAGTGAGTTAAAGAAATCCCTTAAAGAGAATATGTAGTGTGAGATGAAAAGAGGCTCAAGGACAGGGCCACTGATTACATCAACATTAGTAGATAAGCAAAGATTAAAATGTAAGAACGCATAGCTCCAACTTTTCTGCATAGATACTTTCACAATAATGTTTTCTAACTTTAAATTTCCTTTGCAAATACTTATTTGAATGGTAAATTATAATTTTAGTAAGAATCTATATGGTTATTCAAACATTAATATTCTTCTAAATTAAGCCTACCTAATCTAGTTTCTCTCAAAATGCATCAATGTTCTATTATATTTTCTCAATCATCTCATGGAGGTAAATGCCTCCAAAATAAAATAAATAAAATTAAAAACATAAGTATTTTGAAAAGGGAATAAATAATGAGTTAATACCCTTTCTATGATTTGTTCTTCAACATGTTTAGGGGGATTTTGTTTAATGGAGACTGGTATAGTCTCATACAGTATAACTCATATCAAAACGGTATATACTTTAGAAGAATAGAAAATATTATTTGCAAAGAGAGAGGTTGTCTAATTGCCATATGCATCAGTGACAATCAGCAGGAATCAACCAATACCAGAATGCCAAAGTTGAAAAGCAAAATGCAAAGAAAGTTAGAGGTGAAGACAATATTTTCTAAAATTTAAGAATGAGCTAGTATGTCAGGATAGTTTTGTTAGCCATCCTAATGTAGTATAACATATCTACATTAGTGGAGTATGATAGATATTATATGTACTACTCAATTCATTAATTTACTCATTTTTTTTCATTTATATATTCATTTCAAAAAAAAAAAAAAAACTTCAGAAGCTAAGTTTAAAAGATCAGAAATGTGGCCGGGTGTGTGGCTCACCCCTGTAATTTTAACACTTAGGGAGGCCAAGCAAGGTAGGCGGATTGCCTGAGCTCAGGAGTTTGAGACCAGCCCATCTTTACTAAAATACAAAAAAATTAGGCAGGTGTAGTGGTGTATACCTGTAATCCCAGCTATTCGGGAGGCTGAGGCAGGAGAATCTCTTGAACGTGGGAGGTGGAGGTTGTGGTGATGAGTAGAGATTGTGCCACTGCACTCCAGCCTGGGCAACAGTGTGAGACTCTGACTCAAAACAAAACAAAACCAAACAAAAAGGATCATAAGTATAATAAAAATCTAAGAATATTTGTTGCTGGAAAGTGTAAGAATCATCATCTTGAGCGAAAGATTTTGACCAAGATGCAGTTCGAAGATAGTAGAGAGGTTTATTGAAAAGAAATAAAGATTAAAATACTTATTTGGAGGGACAGGCAGGGATGAGGCAGGGTGGGCTGCTGAAATGAGCCAGCAACAGCTCTGAGAGTGAGCTTTATTGAAAAGAAATTAGGAGTAAAAAACTTATTTGGAGAGAGAGTACATTCTGAAAGATGAGGCAGGGTGGGCTGCTGAAATGAGCCAGCATCAGCTCTGAGAGTTCTGCACTGGGTTTTTATGATGTCAGACTTTTTTCTTGAAGTTCCCACATCTGTCTTAAGTGCCTGCCTTTTTTCTTTGTCTAGTTTTCCCTCTCCTGCCTTAAGTCTCCACCTTTTCCCTCACCTACTTCCTACCCTAGGGTTGTGAGATTCTCCCTTAAAGTCAGTTGATGAGCATGTGCGGGTACAGTGTTGAATACGAATTATATCTTTTTCCCATAGGCTATTGGGGTACAGGTAGTATTTGGTCACGTGAGTAAGTTATTTAGTGGTGCTTTTTGAGATTTTGGCACACCCATCACCCGAGTAGTATACACTGCACACTATTTGTAGTATTTTACCCCCCCCACCTTTCCCCCAACCCCGAGTCCCCGAAGTCCATTGTATCATTGTTATGCCTTTGTGTCCTCATAGCTTAGCTCCCACGTATCAGTGAGAATATACAGTGTTTGGCTTTCCATTTCCATTCCTGGGTTACTTCACTAAGAATAATAGTCTCTAATCTAATCCAGGTCGCTGCAAATGCTGTTAATTCATTCCTTTTTATGGCTGAGTAATATTTCATTTTGTGTGTGTGTGTGTGTGTGTGTGTGTGCGTGTGTGTGTATCTCAGAGTTTCCTTATCCACTCTTTGATTGATGAGCATTTGCAATTTTGCACAATTTTGCAATTGCAAACTGTGCTGCTATAAACATGCATGTGTAAGTATCTTTTTTGTACAATGACTTCTTTTCCTCTGGGTAGATACCCAGTAGTGGGATTGCTGGATCAAATGGTAGTTCTACTTTTAGTTCTTTAAGGAATCTCCACACTGTTGTGGAGAATAACCTCACTGTTTTCCATAGTGTCTGTACTAATTTACATTCTCACCAGTAGTGTAGAAGTGTTCCCTGATCACCACATCCACGCCAACATCTTTTTTTTTTTTTTTTGACTATGACCATTCTTGTAGGAGTAAAGTAATATCCCATTGTGGTTTTGATTTGCATTTCCCTGATCGTTAATGATGTTGAGCATTTTTTCATATGTTTGTTGGCCATTTGTATATCTTCTTTTGAGAATTGTCTATTCATATCCTTAGCCCACTTTTTGATGGAATTGTTTGTTTCCTTCTTACTGATTTGCTTGAGTTCATTGTACATTCTGGGTATTAGTCCTTTGTTGGATGTATACATTGTAAAGATTTTCTCCCACTCTGTTGATTGTCTGTTTACTCTGCTGACTGTTCCTTTTGCCATGCAAAAGCTCTTTAGTTGAATTAAGTCTTAGATATTTATCTTTGTTTTAATTTCATTTGCTTTTGGGTTCTTGGTCATGAAATCCTCCTCTATGCCAATGTCTGGAAGCATTTTTCCAATGTTATCTTCGAGAATATTTATAGTTTCGAGTCTTAGATTTAAGTCCTTGATGCATTGAGTTGATTTTTGCATAAAGTGAGAGGTGAGGATTCAGTTTCACAAAACACTGCTGAAAGAAATCATAGACGACACAAACAAGTGGAAACACATCCCATGCTCATAGATGGGTAAAATCAGTATTGTGAAAATGACCACACTGCCAAAAGCGATCTACAAATTCAATGCAATTCCCATCAAAATAACACCATCATTCTTCACAGAATTAAAAAAAAAAATTATAAAATTCATATGGAACCAAAAAAGAGCCTGCATAGCCAAAGCAAGACTAAGCAAAAGTAACAAATCTGGAGGCATCATATTACATGATTTCAAACTATACTATAAGGCCTTAGTCACCAAAGTAGCATGGTACTGTTATAAGGATAGGCACATAGACCAATGTAACATAATAGAGAACCCAGAAATAAACCCAAATACTTACACCCAACTGATCTTCCACAAAGCAAACAAAAACATAAAATGGGGAAAGGACACCCTTTTCAACAAATGTTGCTGAAGTAATTGGCTAGCCACGTGTAGGAGAATGAAACTGGATACAAATTCTAATGGCTACATTGCTCATTAATGCCACCACAGGAAGGTTGAATAGTGGTGAAATCTACATTTACTGCACCTGTGTATCTCTTAGCAATTTCTCCTTTGTTCTTGTCTCTTCTTATTAGTGTGAGCTGGCTACATTCTGATAGTTTGATTGCCAAGTGAATAGTTATTAGCACATCTTACAAAGCATTTCAGGGCTTTTCTTTCTGCATAGGTACGTCCCCCTTGCTCTGGTCGTATCTAGCATGAATGTTTTGGGTGGTCTGCGGGGTGTGAGATTTTCCAGACCTCCTCTTTTCAGGTGCTTCCCCTACTGCTCATGTCTAGCTCTCTGTCTAGTCTAATATATTCATGTTAGAATAAAAAGTAAGAATACTCAGGTGCCCTTCTAGATGACAATGCTGTAAGAATAATGTATTTTATTAAATATTGTATCAGAAAACAATTTTAAATTATTTTTATATATTCCTTTCATAGCTTTCAATTAAAATTAAAAAATCTTTTATTAACATAATTAAAGGCCAGCTGAATATCTCATTAAATTGAGCATTCAAGTATATAATTAATATTGATAAGTAATAAGTCAATTGTTTAGCAGGTAAACTGATAAAATTTATGGGTCCTTTAATTCTCTGGAAAATTCCATCAGTCAAGTTTTACTTACATTCCTTTATATTCATTCCAAAGAAATATTATGGAAAAAGACAAAGTAGTACAATAAATGTGTGATTCCCAGTATGCCATACAGGTATTTCTGAAGAAAAACAAGTATTTTAGTTGAAGAAGTGAAGAGACCAACATCTTTTCTAATTTTACAAAAGCTGTTTTTAAGTAAAGAATTCTTTTGCATGAAAAATTTAAAAATATTTGCATTAAAAATTCAGAATAAATAAATAATTAAAATTGTGTGCATATCAACTACAAAGCACTGGCTTTATAGCTCTAAAACCTCTCTTCTCTCTGAATGGATATAAAACATCTTGATTTTTTGAGAAACTATAGCAATGCAATTTATCCATTATGAAACTTAAATTCTGAAATTGTGTGTGTTTATGCTTTGATACATAAACATCGTCAAAATGATTGATATTGCATAATTATGATGATTTATTAAGATCCTCACAAAAGAAATTTAAAAATCAATTTATTAGCAGAATAAAATTTGAGTCTTGGCCAAAGAACTTTATTGCTTGTATTTTCTAGTATCTTTAAAGCATAATAAAAATGTTTCTCTCATTTATTTTCTTAAAAACTGCTTCTAATTTACAATTCACTTTTCTATTAACCATCTACCATACAGTTGCATCTGATGATCATATCTTTTGCTGATAATTTTACCTCATATATGTTTCTATGCAATTCTTTATTTTCCAGCACCTCTATCATTTTCTTTTTGGACTGCCAATTTACAACATGAATATTGATGAATATTAATATTATGAATATTCTGATGTTTCTTTATTGCTGTATTTTATAATGCTCCTATATTTACTTGTTTATTCTGGCCACTCACTGGGAAATTTTATTCTGTAAATTATTCTTTTTGTTTGGTTACCACAATCCTCTGTTTATCTAGGTATGTTAATTAGTATCTCATTGTTTGCCATAGATCATTTTTCAATGCTTCACTGAGTCTGCTCTTTATGTCTCTGAGAACTCTTATTCAGCTCACAATCTTCTCTCCTTTATTTCATACTTTACAGTAATATTTAACAGTTGGTTGCTGTTATAAAACTTGTCCGACTTGAATTTCTAAAGTAAAATAATTGAGGCATTCTGTTTGCCTATTAACTGAATGGATCTTAACCTTTCAAATTTCCATAGTTTCTGAGATCCTGGCTTCCTATAAGTGATTTTATCACTTATAGGAAAGATGAAATATCACTCCGATCATGTAAGTACTTCCCAGGAAGTCAGCTCAATGTGACAGAGAATGACCATTCTGCTTTTTTGCATCCCTGGGAATTCATGGTTTTCTAAGACCACTCTGGGCTCCAGTGAATAGATACAGCGAATAGTGTTTGCTATCCTTTGGCATCATTGCCCTTACAGAAAAAGAAAAAGAACCTTGTAACACTATATAACCCATATTTGCCTGGCTGGCTTATGTCAGTCAGGCATATGAGTAATACATCCATAATTACCATATCAAACCAAATATATTTGCTTTCTCAGAATGGAAGTCCTGAATTTTATCACTTTACTGGAATTTTCAATTCAACTATAATAAATCAGGCTGGGCAACATAGTGAGACCCCTGTCTCTACAAAAAATAAAAATTTAGCCAGGCTTGGTGGCACACGTCTACAGTTCCAGTTACTTGAGAGGCTGAGGTGGGAGGATAGCCTGAGTCTGGGAGGTTGAGGCTGCAGTGAGCTTTGATTGTGAAACTGTGTTCCAGCCTAGTTGTCAGAGGAGACACTGTTTGAAAAAATATATATACACATACATATATAAAATGTAAAATACATTCTACATATATTATGCAATATATATCATTATTGTATACATTATAAAATATAAAACAATTATAAAAATAAAATCATCAATGATTTTCTACATAACTCTTCAGGCTGAAATTAGATTAGAAAGAATTATCAATTACATGAATTCATACTTCCAGAAATGTTAAAAGTTTGATAGAATACATTGTTTCCTCTTATTGTTCTTATTAAAATGTAGAAATACTGATTTTATTCAAATCTATATGAACAGGTAAATTGCCTGAGTGAAAACATTTTTGTATATATTAATAATCTAATATTTTGTTCTCCAGCTTCCTTTCAAGATTATCATCCAAATTTACTACGCTTTGAAGCCAAATGTGAATTTTAACTCTTAGAATGGATGATAGTGAAATAACAACTTTATTATATTTTTAAAACAATGCTTAAACAGAATATACTGATGAGCAATGAGTATAAATGCTTTTAGACCATGATGGTGAAAAATGCTTTAGATCATTGTCATGATGATGGTAATGAAAATAGTAATGAAGATAAAATATTCTCCTGATGTGTCCTTTTCTGACAAAAGTAGCATCAAAATTCAGTGAAAGGTCATCGTGAAAATAAGATCTACCTTCCATACAAAGGCTTTGACATATCATTTATAAAGCAGCTTTAAATATCATTTTGCTTAATTAGTAATCACTTAAAAAAAAAATAATCTCACAAGTTTGACATTAGCAGACTAGACTAAGTGCAAGTCAGGCCTTGACAGATATCTATGATCTGATTTACTGATGATATCGAAAATTTTAAAAAGCTTAGGTATTTCCCTAAAACAGTGTTATAGGCCAGGCATGGTGGCTTATGCTTGTAATATCAGCACTCTGGGAGACCAAAGCAGGAGGATCGCTTGAGCCCGGGAGTTGGTGACCAGCCTAGGCAACAAGGTGAGATCTCATCTCTACCAAAAAAAAAAAAAAAATGAAAAGTCAATCGGTCATGATGGCACACACCTGTAGTCCCAGGTACTCAGGAGGATCGCTTAAGTTCAGGAGTTCAAGGCTGCAGTGAACTAATGATGGCACCACCGCATTCCAGCCTGCGTGACAGAGTAAACCTTTGCCTCTAAAACAAACAAACAAAATGAAACAAAACCAAAACCCCAGCTTTATATATCAGATGCAATTCAATTTACAGAGTAATGCAATCTTTACCTATTTGAAATGAATGCAAGAAGCTAAAATCTTCTCTTTTTTCTCTAGGCATTCATGGTTAGGTAGTTTATTTGTGTAATACAGTCAAATTATCACTCTGTTGAATGTCATGTTCTAGTTTGTCCATAACTTATAAGGAAGTTTGTTTTTCTACTGCATCTCCTGTTCCTCCCATGTGAACAAATTTTGAATCAGCTATAATAAAACAAAGCCTTTTTCCATGACCACACTGGTAATTTCTTATACCACATTTGTCATTACTATCTTGAAAATTTAATTGCAAGGCAAAACATAGTTTCTTAGTTCCCCATAAAAGATAGTAAGATTTTCAAGGAGAATCTGTGATTGTACTAATTAAAAGCCCTTTTCTTTGAAAGTTAAAACAACTGTAGCTTAACATCATCATCCCTTTAAACACATTAACTCATTAGAAAAAAAAAAGGAATGGCAGCCTTGAGCCTGCATTACAATTACATATGTAATGTATCTTTAATCATTCACAATGGATTCCCTGATTAACTAATATTGCTAAATACTTGGCATCGCATACATACATCATTAACAAGATGAAAAAACTAAGCTTAATTCCATTTTATAGTTACATCAACAGCTGCCAAGTGTCTTCCACCAATCAACCTTGACCTACAATTAGAACTCTTTAGATTTGTAGTGGAAAAGTAAGGACATTCAAATTTCAGGTGAGTGAACTTAGATGAGCCTAAACTAAAATAGCTCTGATGTATTCTGTACCCCTCAAATTAATTTTTATACTAGGTGAGGATTCATTATTTTCCTTCAATTTGAGTGTTCTGGTTAACCAATCAGTATGCTGACTACATTCTCTACCATCGAATATGGTTTTATTTAACTTTGTGTTTGCCAGTGTACTATCCTGATGACATAACCAAATATCTTCTTTAAGACTTATAGTAAATATAGGGAAGCAAATATTGAATCAATTCAATTTAATTTCTTTCCCTTGTCTTCTTTTGGCTTTATAATTGTATGAAATTTATTTTTTAGTTTTAGTTTTTCGTTTTCACACACCACTCAACATTCAGTACAGGAAAGAACATTTCACTTCTCATAACAGATGAGTAGGGAGTTTTTCCCACACACTAAGCAATTCTTCAGAAGACGACAACTGGGTATCCTATAATTCAAATCAATTCTGACACTACTACTTGAAGTTAGATTCAGATCGACCCCACAGGTTAAGCTCAGTTCTACAAGATTGCCCCTACTTCAGATGCCGATCTTAAGTAGTAGGTGGCTATCTGTTCTTCTAACTGCCAGCTATAAATCAGGATTCCCATGACCCTCTCCTCAGGTTCTATTAATTTGGTAGAATGGCTCACAGAATTCAGAAAACACATATGTTAATGTTTATTGTATTAACAGGGTATGATAAATGCTATAGTTGAACAACCAAATGAATAGATACATAGCAGGAGATCTGGAAGGAACCTGAGTATAGGAGCTTTCATCCTTATGGAGTTGGAGTATGTCCACTCTCCTGGCATTTGCCAACCTGGAAGCTCCCAAAAACTTACAGTTCAGGAATTTTTATAGTGGCTTAATTATATAAATATAATTAATTAACTTCATTTCTAGCCCCTCTCCCCTCTTCAGAGAATGGGGAGTGGGGCTAAAAGTTCCAAGCTTCTAAACATGGGTTGGTCTTTCTGATGACCAGTCCCCATCCAGGAACCCACTATGAGTTGTTTCATCAGAACAAAAGATGCTTCTATTGCCCAATAAATTCCAGTAGATTTAGGAGCTCTGTGTCAGATGTTCCTATCATTTGGGAAATTACAATTTCTTAGGGGCTCTGTATCAAGAACCAGGGTCAAACACTAAATATATTTTTTAAAAGTCGATCCAAGAATCCTTATCGCTTATATATATAGAAAGGGAGAGAGAGAGATATTGAGAGAGAGGGGAGGTGTAAAATAATGTTGTATAGTAGTTATTTTACATGCTTAGCTCATTATGGATTATATACCACTTGAGACTTCAAAAATAGTTTAAATACTCAAATTTACATTCAGAATCCTTTCTCAGCTTGTGAGAGTAGAGTGAATTGATTAGTATTTAGGCTCTTAGTTTCCACAAATGGTGAAAAAATGTTATAAGGTTAATAGTTGTTCATATGCAATTTATGAACCAAGAAATACTAATTAAATTGTTTGATGATCAATATCGAATAGGCCTACAAAACTAGAAAAATTAACTTATTAATAGCAGCATAATGTATATAATTATATATGGGGAAATAATGAGCTAAGTATGTAAAATAACTACATAAGCTGTGAAAGCTAAAAAAAAGTTTAAAAGTGTATTACTATTTCTAACTTATTCATGTCCTGTTATAGATTGTCTAGAATAGACTTCTGCCACAATCAATGAGGTTATGACCCTGTATGTAATGGGCTCTTCACAAAGAAGTATTGACTGGCTGACAAAATATTCTTGTTAATTTTACTTCTCTATTTCTATTTTATATTCTGTTCCATAAGCCCAAATATAGCCCAAATTTACAGGATCATATCCAATAATTTTTCTATAATAACTGCAACTTGAAGATTAGGTTATATTCCCAAAGAAACATATAATTTAAAATAATATAAAATACAAGTTTTAAAATAGACAAACAGTTGCCCCTGAATCAACACCATCTTACCACCAGTATATCATACTTACTCATTTGTTGAACATGCCTGAGTGTTCTTTACTGGAGAATTGCTTGGAATTGCCCACTCTGCTTCTCTGAAGTTTGTTTACCCATTGGCTTTGGTGACTGTACCTTTCTACATCATGACTGCTTGTATAATTGAAATCTGTTGTATAGTTTATCTCTGGCATATGCATATATTTTGTTTTCAACTGCATATGTATAAACTAAAAATCACTCCCTCTTTAATTTTTTGTCTATTTATTTTTCTCTCTATCTTGGTGGATCAATCCTCTATTATCTAATGCTATAGGTGCTGCGGGGCTGACAGAGCTTCTTAGCATGGTTTCACAAACTCCATCCACCATCAAACACAAATGATGTACTTTCATTGGATCCATAGTATAATGAGATAAAAGTTTACTCAAAAAGGTATCACTGTACATGTTTATGTATAGTTTAACAAATATTATGGAGAAAGAATAAACAAGTCTAAAATCAATAAAAAAATAAATATTTATTTTCCAAATATATATGTGTTTGTAACAACATACAAAATACGGATTACACACCACTTGTGACATACGTACTTTAAGAATAATTTAAATACTGAAATTAAGAAATACTGGTAAACATTTATCAACACCACACCAATTCCAATGAAGTGTTACTCAGCATTTCATGGACATCTTAGTAAAATGGAAAAATCAAATAATAACTGATATGTTCCATATCAAATTGCTTTTCCTCTGCTACCAAGAACACTATGAAAGTGTATCTATGTCTGTGTAAACCAGTGATGGTTCTCTGCTATTCTGTTGGTGTAAAAGTAACTGTGTTTTGCCATTGAAAGTAGTGGCAAAAACCGCACTCACTTTTGCATCAACCTATTACTTTATGCAATAATGTGGGTGTAAGAAATTTTACATCACTTATAGGGAGGGAAAAATGCTAACTTGTTTCTTTGACATCTAAGTAGAGTGTTACAACATATAATCATCTTATTTAAATATCCGAGTTGCCTTTTAATTACCACTGTTATTTGTTCATGAGCATTGTCAAAAGTGTATTTTATATCACAGAATACGTCCTTCGAAGAGTAGGATGTGCCAGGATAAATTGCTAAGCTGAAAAGCCAGCTATGATCAAAGAATGCCAACAAAGAAACTCAGCCTCTAAAAGAGAAAAGTCATTCTGATATAACAGCTAAAGAACTGACAAGTGTTAGGGACAAAGGTACTAAAATTTTTGTGATATCAGAGTCTACGATACTTATTAACTGAATAATTGTTTTGTTTAGAGAAGAATAAGTACTATCTTCTTGTGCATGAGGGGACATGAAGTGAGGGGGCTAATTTGCCTTTTTTCATGTAACTTTAATTAATAATGAATCTACAAATTAATTTTATTGGTTCTTTTTTTTCTGTGTAATACACCACCCCAAAACTTAGTAGCTTAAAACCATCTTTTATTTACCTTACGATTCTGTGGTTCTGAAGTTTGGACTGGACTCAGATATGAAGACTTCTGCTAAAGTTGGCTTGACTCACTTGCCAACCTGTGGTCAGATGACAGGTTGGCTTGGAGCTGGTTGGTCTGAGGTTCTGTGGCATCTCATTTCTGCTTTTTGCAGTCTCTCATATCTCAAAAGCGCAGTCTGAACATTTTCACATGCTTCTCAGCGGGCTGCAAGAGCTTGAAAAGAGGAAAAACGCCATTCACAATTATTAAAAGCATGCCATATGGTCAAGGCATAGGTGAGTATGGGAGCCCACACAATGTTACACAGTAAAGGAATGTGGACACAAGAAAGAGAAAAATTTGGGAACCATTGTTGCATTTCACCATATACTTCATGAATGGTGCTTACTTTGAAATAAACTATTCAGGCAACTGTAGCTTGCCAGTTTTTTTGTTTTTGTTTTTGTTTTAATTATTTATTTATTTATTTGTTTTTTGTCTGTGTAAAATCAATTAAAAGCTGGATCTTATAGGTCTTGGCCCAGACACATACTCCTGGATGTACTACCAACCAGTTATGTGATATTAGGTAAGTAAATTACATGTTCAATTCATCAGTTTACAATTTAAATTGTATGACCCCTATGGCCCCTTGAAAGTCTATTTTGATTTCATAAATTATTTCATCAATATTTCCCATAGGCAAAACTTTTGTATGTAAAATGGGGACACTACAAAGAAACATAATAACTGGATACTGATATAAAGGAATTTGCACTCTAATATTAATCATAATAGCTGCATATTAAAAACCTCTATTACCATATATACATATATATGCTCACTTAATACTTGTAAAAATCCTGCCAACCAGTTATTTATTTGCATTTTACATATGAGGAAAGAGGAACATAGATAATAAGTGATTAGCTTTAAATCACATGTCCATTAAGTGATCTTGGCTAAGATATGGACCCCAGGTTCTTCATTATATTTGTATTTACTCTGAGCCTGTTGAACAAAACAAAAGATAAAGACAGGATAGAATAAATTCACAGCAGTTAATGCACTTCAGAGCTCAGGTAAGGGAGTATGAATCAGGAAATGCTTGCTGTATCGTTTCAGTTATGAAGTAGGATTTAAGGAAACTGAGGCTTAGAGAACTTAGATTGATTGTCCTTTGTAGGAGTGAGAGAACATATTTAACCTTAGTTTAATATGAGGATGATTTTCTTTGAGGAAATAGTTGAATTTTTTCTCTAGAAAAATAAGTTGGTAAAGATAGCATTTGACTTTATATATTACCCTGAGTAGTTTGAACTGATTTTTGTTCAAGAGGCAGTGAAGATACATAGAATGTTTTCAAACATAGCACTTATGTTACAAAAGGTATTGATTAATTTGGCATGACTGCCTTTGAGGCCAGGATAGTTAAAAACTCCTTAAACTGTCTTAGAAAGCATTTCTCAAAGTGTATTTCACAGAACACTAGTTTCTAGAGGTTATAAGAGCTTTTTTTTAAGTTGCTAGGTTGAGATAAGACTGGGAATTTTGGATTAAACAAATCAAAGAGTTTTCTTTATTGGAAGATATCTCTGCTAATGAGCATATTAAATCTCTAAAATGGGGCAAGACATGTGGCATTGCTAAAATATATTTAATCACAGGAAGCCCTCATTTCTTTGAAGAGACTCTAAAAGTGCAATGTTCCTCAGAATACTTTTGGAAATGCTGACTTGACTGTAAGTGATGGAAAAAGTAGCAATGGGGAGAGAAAAGAAATTAGAAATGTTTCTTTTGGTAAAAGTAGGTATGATAGGATTACTGATTAGTTTAGAAAGGACAAGATAAAACAATATTAAAAATAGATCCACAATTTTGAATTTAAATAAAGAGGAAATAAAATTAAAAAAATGATGACCGCTTTATTAGATGAGGCAGGCAGAAAAGGAGACCAATTCAGTTTTCATCGAGGAATCTAGGTACCAACTAATTTTATGAATACTGTCTTTATTCATTCTTTTCTATGAACCAGCCTGTACTCTACTTCTGATGTATCCCTCCTTGTGACGTATACCTGATTAGAGTAATATTCTTGCACTTTTTCTTATTACTTATCTGTAGTAAGTACAGAAGTGTGGGACGATGACTCCTTGATGAGTTTGAAAGTTTTGGTCGGAGGCATGAGGATCTGCCTGGGTAAAGTAAAAGGGCTCTGTTTTCATGGAGAGATCTTTGGTTTTCAGTGCTGTACTGTGAATCATTAGAAAACCTCTTGCAGCAGCGTGTCATATTGAAAACACTATAGTTGTGCCAAGACAAGGTCTTGTTCTCTAATCTAGAGTTTTATAATAATTTGTATTTTGATTTCCTCTTAACTGTCTCTTTTATTCATCTCTCAATAGTTTAGAAGTTGAGCAGAGGAATTAGGGGAATTATTCACTGGCCTTCTGGAAATACAGATGATGCCTATGCCATGGCTTCTGAGTTTTATATCTCTTCCATTCAAGAGACTAGTTTAACCTGATGATCTGAAAATTTAAACTGCAGATTCACAGGCACCACTTGATGTATCACTTAGGTCAAGTTTATCTAGTTCGAAAGGCAGAGTCACTTGGTACAACTATAGCTACTCTGGGTTATTATAAAAATATTGATTAATTTAGCATGACTAGATTTAAGGCTAATTTATCGTGAGCTCAAAAGGAACTCTATGAGGTTGGAATAACCTAGAGGAGACCAGTAAGTAGATTTGGATATTAGGAAAAAGTGAGGGCAGATTAGCATTAGTATATATCAACTTACTTGTACTGTACCCTTAAGATTTCCTTGTATGTTGTGAAGGTCTGAGATAGAAGTGAGGCAATATGAATTACCACAGATTCATCATTTTACGGTGACAATCACTAACTCATTGGAAAACAGGAAAGCTATAAAATATTCAAAACTATATGCAGGCTGAGTCAAATCTCTTTGTGTAAAAACCAAGATCTCACTCTTTGTCTGTTACATACACTTTTTCAAAAGTTCCTTAGGCCTTTTACCCAAGATAAAACTAGCTATACCATCGTTAGTTCTGCCTCTAATTACTATTTATATATAGCTTTTCACGTTAAAACTGTATAAGTAGCTCCTAAATTGAGAAAACTAGCAGTAGTACATGTTCTCAGCTAACTCATAGCTAGCTTCAAACTGTGCCTTAGCTCACCCAACTATTGTCTTTGGAAGAAGACAAATTTCGAGCAGTCCTCATTATCTCATTTGCATTTTTACAATGTTGCTTGAGATCACTGATCTAATGTACTTTACTTCCCATCTACCAAAATTAATCCATTTCCTTCTATTATTCAATGCTTCTGAAAAGTTAACATGTATGTTTTATGATTTATTTCTTCCTTTTAAAAAAGCCTACTCTGTATATTTTTTTATATTCCATTTTCTTAATTGGTATTCATCATCAATATAACATAATATTACATTATCAATGCTAAGTTGTAGCGTCATAATACCCTTTTGGACATGCTATTGTTAGCTTACCCAAGTGCATTGCCAGTAGAGCAGACTTGTATCAGTATAGAGGAAGGCTAGACCCTCCCTGACAGTAAGCAATCATCTTGTACAAAGTAGGTTTTCAAGGTGCATTTAAAAAATTCTTTTATAATATGGAAAAAATCATCTTATCTTGCTTTTGAAGATGGATGTTGACGAAGATAATAACGGATAAAACAAAAAGTATGTGGTGTCCTGAAAAATATTTTGTTACTGTGATATGATCTGTTAAATAAGGAAACTATAGAAGCCTTCCTAAGGAAATTTGTTTTCATACTACAACCAGAAAATGTGATGTGTATTTGACATTATTCTTCCTGCCAGTGTGTCTTTGAGACTGTTCTAGTGCTTCAAGCCTGGGGGTAATATGTGAAGTAATAGTGTTAGAAAATTTGCATCATGATTCTAACTCCAAATTATGGAAAAATAAATGGTAAACATGAAATTTTACAAGCTGTCACCTCAATTGGCCATTCTCTATCTTATAAGCATGCTTTTCAGCTTGAAAAAAGCAAACAGTATTTTGAGGAAAAATTTGATGAACTCTGCCTTACAATATGAGAATTAGAGGATAAAATTACTATTATTAAATGGTCTTACATCTGGGGAAAATGTATCTTTCTAAAAATTGATCAGTTGAATAGGTTGGGTGAATTAGTATCCAAAAATTTATTATGTATACAGTGACAAGAATTGAGTAGTTCCATTCATTTTTGCCTTATGAAAACATCCCAGAAATTGAAACTTAATATCAAGGGAGAACAATGCAATAATTCAGGTGTATTTGTGATAAACCACTCAGAAACACCCCTAAAACTATGGATGGTTCAGTTCTTCAGTTCTCTAAATCTTGCCTAAAATTTTGTCTGAAATAACTTCATGCAAATTAATGTGGTTCTGACAAACTCAGGCATTGACATCTCCAAGAATGATTCCTTTCCTTTTCCATGGATTGTATTAATGACAACAGACAAGTTGTCATAAAAGATTTTCCTGATGTCTTCTGGTGCATCCAGTGTGGGGACATATGCACTAATCAGTGTCATCGTTTGAACTCCCTCCAGCCTCAATTTTAATGTCTCAAGCCTGAGGCTGACCATATGGCTCAAAAATAAGTCTTTTCACCATCAAAAAGGTCATAGTCTATGTTTAGCTACATTTTTAAAGCTGCTTTGAGCTTATGACTTAATACCTGGGTGACTTTCAGAAATGATAAATCTTTGCTAAGAAAAAAATGTGACTTGTTTACTGAGAAACAAAATAAAGGAAGCCAATATATTCAAATACATTTTACTGTGTTGGAGAAACATATAAGTGGTAGAAACGCATAATTTGTGGATATAATTCTATTGCCACATGTAATAAGAAAGAACCCAAATTATCAGTGATGATTTCTGACTCTAAGAGAATTTAAACAAAGGCACTGTGGCATTTACTTTTCAGTCAGCTTGCTTTTATCATTAATAATCAATTAGAAAATCTAATACAGTCCATATTTTTAAAACTCAACGTTCCAATGGGAACTACCACAGCCATAGATTTTTTAAAAGTTGGATGATTATATTCTCATTTCAAGGTCTACTAGAAAATAAAACATCCCTTTTTTTCATATTCTGGGAACTATTTATTTAACCAAAGAAACATTGCAAGAATTGCAAAGAACATGGTTTTACTCTCAATTTATTTATGCTTCAAGAACTTAGGAAAGGAAAATAAAATAATTTTTTTTTTCTAAAAATTAATATGTTTAAGGCCTTAATCACACAGATTAGATTAATACTTGACTAAATGCCAAACTTGTCTCCAGGATTTGAAAGTCTTTAACCTAATATTTCAGATACTCCCAATCCTTGGTTCACTTCAGAGTAAAGAAAGCAGCAACAGTAGACATACTTTCTTAAATCTGTAGATTGATATAATTTACACAAAATGTCTATCCTGGGTATCTACAGATCTGCAGCTTCTTAATTTCCCTACTGTCTTTTTGCATCGTTTTCCTGATTCTCTGACATACTCTGTTCTCCTTGTAAAAGGTTCACAGTGATCCACGTCAAGGGTGGAGACACTGATCATTGTCTGGTTCTTGTCACTTATTCCCACAGGAGCTGATTCTCAAACACCTAAGACTGCCTCAGTAAAATCTAAATTTAGTTCACTCCTCTGGATGCTGATTTTATTTCTAGCTTCAGACACATAGTTCTTAGTTGCCTTACTTTTACGTTTAAACATATTTATTCATTTTTATCTTTTTTAAGTTGTACAACATGATGTTCTGATGTATATGCATATGTATATGTGTGTGTGTGTATATGTATATGCAAAAGATGCAACCATCATGGAAAACAATATGAAGGTTTAACAAAAAATTATAAATAGAACTACCATATGACCCAGCAATCTCTCTACAGAGTTTATACCCAAAGAAAATATAATCAGCACCTTTGAGAGATATCCGCACTCCCATGTTTATTGCAGCATTATTCACAGTAGTCAAGATACAGAAACATTAGGTGTCCACCGAAGGATAAATGGATTTTAAAAATGTGGTACATATACACATTGGAATATTATTCAGTCTTAAAAGATATTGTCACTAGGCCGGGCGCGGTGGCTTATGCCTGTAATCCCAGCACGTTGGGGGGCTGAGGCGGGTGGATCACAAGATCAGAAGATCGAGACCATCCTGGCTAACATGGTGAAACTCTATCTCTACTAAAAATACAAAAAATTAGCCGGGTGTGGTGGCAGACGCCTGCAGTCCCAGTTACTTGGGAGGCTGAGGCAGGAGAATCGCTTGAACCCGGGAGTCCGAGGTTGTAGTGAGCCAAGACCGTGCCACTGCACAGCCTAGGCGACAGAGTGAGATGCGGTCTCAAAAAAAAAATAGAAGAAGATGTTGCCATTTGCAACAACATGAATGAACTTAGAGAACATTAGCTAAGTGCAATAAGTCAAATACAGAAAGAAAAGTACTGCATGACCTCACTTACACGTGGAATGTAAAAAAGTCTTACTTTTCTATTGACCAGTTGTTATCCCCCTACCATGCATAGTGGCCATGTCTGCAAACAGACCATCAATCCAGTATGAAGATGCCTTTAAGAATACATTTTGGGATTATTTCCCCAATTCTCTGAATATATAAATGTAATTTTAATAATACATATGTTTTCATAGGTAGATGAAAGGATGTTCCACCTCATGAAAAACAAATAGGTTTTATCAACTATCAGTATTCCCTGTTTATCTTAAACAAATCAGGGCAAGATCTACTTGAAGGAGAGCGTATTGTATCTGTTGTATCTGTAAACCCTTTGTTAGTGTTTAATGGTTAAAAACACTTTTTTTTTTTTTTTTGCTGTTGCTGTTTAAATAAAAACAAGTGTCTACCAGCATTTCAAGTAAGTTAACATACAAACAAAACATTTCACCTGTTGTTGAATATTTATTTTCTGCAAATTTTCATACCTTGTGAATTTAAGCATGATTGTAGTCTGAGACATAGAAAACAACTTTGAATGTTGTTTTACAAATAAATATTTTTATTAAAGTATTCACACTTACAGGAAGTCATACAAATTATGATATAAAAGTTTGATTGTTACTAAATTAACACAACTGTTCATCTGCATCCAGAGTCATAAATATGAAATTAATGCCAAAAAACTCCCCTATGAGCTGTCCTAATCACTTCTCTCCCTTTCCCAAAAGCTAACCCATTCAAATTGCTAATATATCAATTTTGCCTTTTTTTAAACTTTACATAAATAGAATTGTATAACATGTAGTATTTTGTGTTTCTGTCTTTTGCTTAACATTATGTTTGTAAGATTCATCCACGCTGTTTCACGCAGCAGAAGTTTGTATATTTTCATTGCTTCGGAGTATTTCATTATATAAATAAAACAGTTTGTGTTTTATAGCATACATGAATTATTTGGTTGTTGCTAGATTTTTAGCAATTAAACTAAAGCTGCTATGAGGATTCTATACATATATCTTGGTCCATAAGTATTAGTCTGTTTTCACACTGCTGATAAAGACATAATCAAGACTGGGCAATTTACAAAAGAAAGAGGTTTAATTGGACTTACAGTTCCATGTGGCTGGGAAAGCCTCACAGTCATGGCAGAAGGCAAAGAAAAACAAATCACATCTTATGTGGATGGCAGCAGGTAGAGAGAGAGAACTTGTGCAGGGGAACTCTTCTTTGTAAAACCATCAGATCTTGTGAGACTTATTCACTATCATGAGAACGGCATGGGAAAACCTGCCCCTATGATTCAATTAACTCCCACTGGGTCCCTCCCACATCACGTGGGAATTTAATATGAGATTTGGGTGGGGACATACCCAAACCATATCATCATATATATTTAAATTTCTATTGAGTATGTTTTTAGAATTAGCGTTTCTACGTCATACGATTTGCATTTATTTACTTTATGAAATAATGCCAAATATTATTTGAAAGTGCTTTTACAATTTTAAATTCACAACAGTAGCGATGAGATTTCCAGTTGCTTAATGGTATCCTTGACACTTGGTGTTTTTATTCTTTTTAATGTTAGCAATTCTTTGGTGAGTAGAGTTGATAACATTTTTATTGTAATTTACTCCTTGCTGGACAACTTTGCCCTGACTTGCTCAGTTAAGGAACTGTGCGATAACCTTTCAAATACATGAGTGTGTAACTTATTGAGTTGACCAAGCCTGGTAGTGCTGTTGGAATGAATATTGATTCTAAGTGTTAAAATAAAAATTTTTGTATAGACTTATATTTTTTCTCTCATAGCATTCCCTTAGAAATTCTCTGTGTCTGTCCAGCACCCCGGTAGGCCTGGTTGGGTTTCTAATCCTCCTTAACCACTTATCTCTCATATGAGAGTGTGTAAAATAGGAGCACACGCTCCACCTCCATTTAGGGACTGCTTGGGATACAGAAGAGACCATCTCAGAGCTGTTAATGACTTATTATTTTTTATTACACTGAAGTCATGACACGTGTGTAAACTTTAAATATGCAAATACATTTTAAAAATGTCTTTGTGCATTTAAAAAAATACTGAGTTATCCTCTTTTGTATAGAGCGCTTGTTAAAGTCCATTGTGCATTTTTCCATTTGGTTGTTTATTATGTGTTTGAGTTTGCTTTATGTTCTAGATTTGAGAGCTTGGTAGTTATATGCATTACCAGTATCTCCTCCTTTGTCTTTTATTATCTTAATTGTTTCTATTATTGGTGGGTAGTCTATGGTTTTAATATAATCTAGTTTAGCCTTTATTTACTTTATAATGCATACTTTTAATTACTCATAGAGGAAACCTTTTTTTTTCCCCATATCGTAAACTTATTATTTCATATTCTTGTTTAGAAGCTTGTTTTGGTAATCATTTAAATAGATATTAGGTAGGGATTAAGATGCCTTTTCCCCATTTTATTCAATTGTTTCCTTATGTTTTAAACGTATGTCGTTTCTAATTCTAGACTACCTTACGTGTAAGCAATTATCCATGTATGTGGGACACTTTTCTGGACTCTCTAGTGTGTTCTATTTGCCACTCTTTTAAATAATATTATGCTGTATTAATTACTATATTATGATAGTCTTGATATGTGGTTGAAAAAAATTTCCTAATTTTGCCTTATTCAGGATTATTTTTCCTACTTTTGACTATATACACACACACACACACACACACACACACACATACATTCCAACATTTTTTCAGGCAAAATTTATATATATAAAAATATATAAAAAATATATAAATATATACAAATATATATATAAATATATATAAATATATACATATATATAAATACATACAAATATACATATAAATATATATATATAAATTTTGAGGGGTGGTGAAACAAATCTATTGGTCAATTTAGAGAGTGTTGTCTTTGAAATACCAATCACTTCAATTCATTAACATTGTATATCTCTCATTTAATTTAGATCTTTTTGATGTTCTTCCTTAAGTTACCCACCTTTTTTTTTCTTCTTTTCCTAGCTAGAATGATCAATGTAGTAATAAAAAGAAGTGAAAAAGTTGTCATTATTCTATTATTATCTTAAGATAGAGGAAAGCTTCCAACATTTGACCATTAATTATGATTTTTCCTGTAGCTGTTATTTTTTAAAATACCCTTTAGCAGGTTAAGAAATATGTTGTTTTTCCTAGGTTGCTGAGTTTTATTACATTGATGGTGATGATGACACAGTTGTTAAGTTTTATTAATTTTTTAATGAGAATCTCTTGAAGATAAATCAATTTTTCTTCTTTATTCTAATTGTACACTCTTTTACTTATCTTTTATTTTCAAAAGAGTTTCACAAGACTAAATATTATCTTAAAATATTATATGTTTTTTTTAATCCTAGTATATAAATATGCCATTTCTTGTTTAACTAGCTTTTTGAAGTTTAGATTGACTTTGTTTTTTTAAATAACGCACACAAGAAAACACTGCTATCAGTATGCTGTCTTATATAGTTTTGTTCAACTTAATGTTTTCCTTCAAATATTTTTTTGGACATATTCAATCTTAACATATTTATTCTTAATTCTTTAGGTACATATTACCAAATTTTTCTTTATAATAATTATGTGAACTTAATGTATTAGTCTACTTTACATTACCATAAATAAATATTTGAGACTGTGTAATTTATAAAGAAAAGAGGTTTATTTTACTCACAGTTTTGCAGGCTGTACAAGAAGCATGGTGCCAGCATCTGCCCCTGGGGAGGGCCTCAGGAAGCACTTACTCATGGTGGGAGGCAAGGGGAGCCAGCATGTCACATGGTAACAGAGCGAGCAAGAGAGAAAGGGGAGATGCCACACTCTTTTTAACAACAGCTCTTATGTGAACTAATAGAGTGAGAACTCGTTACTCTAAGAATTATACCAAGCCATTCATGAGGGATGTTCCCCCATCACCCAAACAACTCCCAACAGGCCCCACCTTCAACACCAAGGATCAGTTTTCAACGTGGGATTTGGAGGGAACAAACATCTAAACTATATCACTTACCTTTCAACCGGAAGTGTCTGACAGCACCTATTTGTTCTTCTTTTCACTAGTTATTGCATTTAAAAATACTGTTTCAGCATGCTATATGAAATTGGTATCTCATTTAAATTTTCATTTTACAACATACTTTTTAATTGGAAAAAAGATGGATAAACAACTGTTATTCACAGGTCTATTAATATTAAAGCTTGGTTTATGAAAGTAATATATCAATAAAATAGGAGATAGAACAGTTTGTTGTCTTAACCTATTAGGGGTGATGACCTCACTACACAAAGAATCTGAGCACTAAATACTTTCAGTATAATTCCAAATAATGAATTGTTTTTGTTTTGTAAACAATTATATAATATGTAAATTACATAAGCAAAATTGTTTTTCCATCTTAACTTACCTGCAAATAGAATTACATCATAAAATTATGTTTAATATACGCATGTCAAATCCCAAAATACCTGAGGGTATAGTCTCTTACTTGTTATAGAGTACTTTTAAGATTTTATATGAAAGACCTTTTAGTGATGTACTCTTTGAATTTCTATTAATAATAATGAATTGTTTACATCATTTGCAATAGTCAATCTTGTCCTTGTATCATAAAATGCTTCAATTTAGTCCTTTTATTATTCTCAATTTTCCGGTCACTTTTGCTATTACTTCATAGATGATTTCACAACAGAAAAGCTGAATACACAAATTTATCTTTCATTGGTCTTTAACCACAGATAATATCCATGTATTATGTTGCACTTTGTGTTAAATATGATTTCTTAAGTACAGTGTTATCCTCTATCTGCCTCTACCAAGATGCAGCAGAATAAAGTTAACAATTTATAACTCCATCCAATTTAGAAAAATATTTTAGGAATGGTCCCAGGGGCTAGCTTCACAGTGATTTATATATAATGTTGATTTCTTACCTTGTATTTTAGTGGAGGTAAATAGGGGGAGATGGGTTTGCCACTATCGTATTTAATGGACTACTTTAAATAGTAAAAGATATCTATTGGTTGCTACATGAGGTGCACAAAGAGTTAAATTTTTATTATTTTTAGGTACTCAGTTCAAAGAGTTTTTTCCTCCTCCAAGATGCAGGTCCTCAACTATATTATCATAATTTTAAGAAATACACTTTATAAAAGCAAGTCAATGAAATCATAGCAAATAAAATACATTTTTTTTGCCTTTACTTCAATGAAGTGAAGGTCATTGTGATGAAGGATCATTTCCTAGTTGTTATGATTGTGCCCACCTAGTCTGGTATTTTCTCTAATCACATTTTTGGTTTTCTCCTGAGATCTATTTATCAGAACTGAAGAACCTGCCTACCAATCATTTGATGTATAACCTTTGGAACCTCATAAGAATAAAGTATTAACTTGCCTCTAGGCATGCTTGGAGAATATATGACACAAAGCCAAACTGATTACTACTTGTGGCCTTAGGAAAGAGCCTAGTAAAACCTCCATATGATTCACAAACTGTTGTGACAATTTCTTTGTTTTATGTATGGGTAACACATGGATGTCTCTAACTCTGCAGTGTCAGCCAATGTATTTTAAGTTATTGCCAGAAGAGCCAATTGGCAGAAAAATTTTATTAGCTTTCAGTTTGGTTATATGATTGAAGACTCTTAAAGATGAATTTCTACTAAAGAGTAAATTTTACAGAAATAGCTAGCAATATACAGGGGTTTGTTTTTACTAACTCAATATATGTATATTTAATACTTTTTAGAGTTTTTGGCCAAATCACTGTGTATATAACTTCTAGATACATTTTTAGTTACTTTTACTTATATGAGCTATTGTAGTCAGATAAATGTATTAGACACTTTAAGGAATACTTACCCTAATATTTTTTTCTGCTAAATTAAAATAGAGTTGTGCCATTTTTTACTTCCTTTGATATTTGAGTCTTCTTGTTATTAATAGCAATAAGAGATACAAATTGTGTGCACCAATTTACATGACCACCAGCAAGTTATAAGAATTCTGGTTGCTCTATATTATTGCTAATGCTTGGTGTAGCATTTCTAATTTAATCCAGGTTGGTAAATTTCTTTCATCACTTTTGGATTATAATATGCATTTTGTAAACCATTAATGATGCTCAGCAATATTTTATATCATTTTTCACCCTTATTTGGATTTTCCGTTACCAGTTGATTAGTTTGTATTTTTCTCATTTATTTATGGAATTTATGTATACAAATCTTCTGTGTCTTGCCTTTTTACTTTCTTAATGCTGCTTTTTAATGAATAGAACGTCATACTTTTTGTGATGTTTAATTTGTCAATGTGCTTGCTGTTTATGCTTATTACAGCATTTTGAAGAATCTGTATATATAGATAAAGATATTTTCCAGTGTTTTCTTATGGAGGCACTTGGTTTTAACTTTCTCATTAGATCTCTAAACGCTCTTGAGATTATCCGTTGTATTGTGTGAGGTAGTGGTCAAGATGGATTTTTTTTTTCATATGTATATACATACCCATTGAGCCAGTATTTGTTTGCTGAAAGAACCATAATTTCCCAAATACATTATACTTACATCTGTTTTATAGTCAGTTGACCATATAAGTATGGGCATTTCCTTGATTCTCAAATTTTTATTTTTTTATTTTTTTATTTTTTATTTTTTATTTTTATTTTTTTTGAGACGGAGTCTCACTCTGTCCCCCTTGCTGGAGTGCAGTGGCCGGATCTCAGCTCACTGCAAGCTCCGCCTCCCGGGTTCAGGCCATTCTCCTGCCTCAGCCTCCCGAGTAGCTGGGACTACAGGCGCCCGCCACCTCGCCTGGCTAGTTTTTTTGTATTTTTTAGTAGAGACGGGGTTTCACTGTGTTAGCCAGGATGGTCTCAATCTCCTGACCTCGTGATCCACCCGTCTCGGCCTCCCAAAGTGCTGGGATTACAGGCTTGAGCCACCGCGCCCGGCCAGATTCTCAAATTTTTAAAAAGTATTCTACATATTCTAGCATGAAGAGAATACTGTGATTTACTGCAGACATGTAATAATTCTTAATATTTGCAAATGCAATTTCCCCTGAGTTGTCCTTTATTGTCTTCAGAAATTTATAGGCTTAATTTTCTCATTTTCTTACAAATTTTAGAATCACTTTGTGAATCCACTTACTATTTTCCCACACACACAGAAAAACAAAACAATAAATAACTTGCTGGGATTTCAACAGGGATTATACTGGATTGAGATCAGCTTGAGAAGAATTACAATGTATTAGCTGTAAACCATGCACATTTTCATTAGGTTTTCCTTAATTTCCTTTCTGTCACATATTTTACAGTCTGCACTACCTTTATGAGCTGTAACACTCACTGCAAAGGTCTGCGGCTTCACTCCTGAAGTCAGCAAGACCACGAACCCACCAGAGGGAAGAAACTCTAGACACATCTGAACTTCTGAAGGAACAAACTCCGGACACACCATCTTTAAGAGCTGTAACACTCACCATGAAGGTCCATGGCTTCCTTCTTGAAGTCATCGAGACCAAGAACCCACTGGAAGGAAAAAATTCTGGGCACATCTTGGTGACCACGAAGGGACTATCACCTATCGCCAAGTAGTGAGTACCATCAGACCCCTTTCCCTTGCTATTCTGTCCTATTTTTCCTTAGAATTTGGGGGCTAAATACCACACCTGTCAGCCAGTTAAAAGTGACTAGTATGGCTGCCGGACTAAAGACATGGGTGTCAGGCTTTCTGGGAAAGGGCTCTCTAACAACCCCCGACTCTTTGGAGTTGGGAGCGTTGGTTTGCCTGGAATCAGCTTCCACTTTTTCTGTACTTCTAGGCTGAGTAGAGGGTTGACAGAGAAGAAAGCCATTCGGTTCCGGGTCCTGACAACAAGTTAGTTGTCGCGCGGCCATGAGAGGAACTCTCAAAGTTATGTAGCCCAAGCGAGACTCACCCATCTATCCTATCTATCCTGACCCTTGCCTCCTGGGTTCTAACACCTGTCAGACAAACGTCCTCTCACTTCTCTTCTCTGAGGCTAGTCCTGCTTCTAAAAACCACTCCCTGTCTCTGGTGCTTTTCTAGTTTCTTCTATAAGAATGGTTTCTAGTATAAACTTCAGGACTCTATTCCCTTCTTTAGTCACCTGACCTCACTAATCAGAAAGACATAATTTTTGCCCAAAGCCCCATCAGGTGGGGAGACCAACTATCCTTCTAGTATCCCTCCTCAGACCTAACAAAGGCTATTCCTGAAGCTAGGATATGGAAAGCTTCAGAAATGATATCTTTCCTATTCAAGTGAGGACAAAAGGTGTCACTCTTCCCACCCTGGAGATCCCCTCCCTCCCTCAGGGTATGTCCCTCCACTTCATTTTTGGGGCACAACATATCTACAGGAGAGGGGTAAAGTTCCAATACTAACAGGAGAAGGCTTAGGACTCTAACAGGTTTTTGAGAATGCGTTGGTAAGGGCCACTAAATCCGATTTTTCTTAGTTCTCTTTGTGCTTTAGGAGGACAGGCAAGGGTGCAGGTTTTTGAGAATGTGTTGGTAAGGGCCACTAAATCTGACCTTCCTTGGTCCTCCTTGTGGTCTTGGAGGAAAACTAGTGTGTCTGATATTGTGTCAGGGAGTGCAACTATTCCAATCAGTAGGGTCCAGGGACCACTGAGGGTTCTTGGGCAAGAGGTGTTTATGCTGCTGCGTAGGTGAGCACAACTATTTGGATGAGCAGGGTATAAGGACTGTTGTGGGTTCTTGGGTTGGTTGGGGGGAGAAAAAGCAAATCAAAACTGTGGGCAGTTTTGTCTTTCAGTTGGGGAATATTCAGGCATCAACAGGTTCACCCTTGAAATGCACCCTAAGCCATTGGGACCAATTTGACCCACAAACCCTGAAAAAGAAGTGGGTTATTATTTTTCTGCACTATGGCCTGGCCCCAGTAATCTCTCTCTGATGGGGAAAAATGGTCACCTGAGAGAAGTATAAATTACAATACTATCCTGCAGCTTGACCTTTTCTGTAAGAAGAAAGTCAAATGGAATGAAATACCTTATGTCCAAGCTTCCTTTTCATTGAAGGAGAACCCACAACTTTGCAAAGCTTGCAATTTACATCCCACAGGAGGACATCTCAGCTTACCTCCATATCCTAGCCTCCCTATAGCTCTCCTTCCTATTAATGAGAAGCCTCCTCTAAACTCCCCCCACCAGAAGGAAACAAACAAAGAAATCTCCAAAGGACCACAACCCCTCCCCCCAGGCTATCAGTTATGTCCCCCTCAAGCTGTGGGGGGGGGGATTTGGCCCAACCCAGGTACATGTCCCCTTCTCCCTCTCTGGTTTAAAGCAGATCAAGGCAGACCTGGGGAAGCTTTCAAATGATCCTGATAGGTATACAGATGTCCTACAGGGTCTAGGGTAAATCTTATATTTCATGTGGAGAGATGTCATGCTATTGTTAGATCAAACCCTGGCCTTTAATGAAAGGAATGCAGCTTTAGCTGCAGTCTGAGAGTTTGGAGATACCTAGTATCTTAGTCAAGTCAATGATAGACTGACAGCTGAAGAAAGGGACAAATTCCCTACCGGTCAGCAAGCCTTGCCCACTATGTATCCCCACTGGGACCTCAACTCGGATCATGGGGACTGGAGTCACAAACATCTGTTGATCTGTGTTCTAGAAAGACTAAGGAGAATTAAGAAAAAGCCCATGAACTATTCAATGATGTCCACCATAACTCAGGGAAAGGAAGAAACTCCTTCTTCCTTCCTTGAGTGTCTATGGGAGGACTTAAGAAAATATACTCCCTTGTCACCTGACTCCCTGGAGGGTCAATTGATGCTAAAAGACAAATTTATTACCCAATCAGCCACAGATATCAGGAAAGAGCTCCAAAAGTGAACTGGGACACTGAACAAAATCTGGAGGCTTTACTAAACCTGGCAACCTTGGTGTTCTATAATAGGGACCAAGAGTAACAGGCTGAAAAGGAAAAGTGAGATCAGAGAAAGGCTGCAGACTTAGTCATGGCCCTCAGACAAACAAACCTTCGTAGTTCAGAGAGGACAGAAAATGGAGCAGGCCAGTCACCTGGTAGGGCTTGTTATCAGTGTGGTTTGCAAGGACACTTTAAAAAAGATTGTCCAGTGAGAAACAAACTGTCCCCTTGCCCATGTTCACTATGCCAAAGCAATCACTGGAAGGTGCACTGCCCCAGAGGACAAAGCTTCTCTGGGCCAGAAGCCCCCAACCAGATGATCCAACAACAGGATTGAGGGTGCCCAGGGCAAGTACCAGCTCATGTCATCACCCTCACTGAGTCCCAGGTACGTTTAAACATTGAGGGCCAGGAAATTGACTTCCTCCTGGACACTGGTGCAGTTTTCTCAGTGTTAATCTCCTGTCCCTGACAGCTGTCCCCAAGGTCTGTTACCATCAGAGGAATCCTGGGATAGCCTGTAACCAGGTATTTATCCCATTTCCTCAGTTGTAATTGGGAAACTTTGTTGTTTTCACATGCCTTTCTTGTTGTGACTGAAAGTTCTATACCATTATTAGGGAGGGACATATTAGCCAAAGCTGGAGCTATTATCTACATGAATATGGGGAACAAGTTATCCATTTGTTGTCCCCTGCTTAAGCAGGGAATCAACCCTGAAGTCTGGACATTGAAGGGAACAGACTCAAGCTCTAGACTTCAGCCTCCCCACAGGACAAAATTTGTCTTTATACATCACAGAGAGAGCAGGAATAGCTCTTGGGGTCCTTACTCAGATTCGTGGGACAACCCCACAACCAGTGGCATATCTAAGTAAGGAAACTGATATAATAGCAAAAGGCTGGCCTCACTGTTTACAGGTAGTTGTAGCAGTGACCGTCTTGGTGTCAGAGGCTATCAAAATAATACAAGGAAAGGATCTCACTGTCTGAACTACTCATGATGTAAATGGCATACTAGATGTCAAAGGAAGTTTATGGCTATCAGACAACTGCCTGCATAGATAACAGGCACTACTCCTTGAGGGACTGGTGCTTCAAATATGCACAAGTGTGGCCCTCAACCCTGCCACTTTTCTCCCAGAGGATGGGGAACCAATCGAGCATGACTGCCAACAAATTATAGTCCAGACTTATGCTGCCCAAGAGGATCTCTTAGAAGTCCCCTTAGCTAATCCTGACCTTAACCTATATACCGATGAAAGTTCATTTGTGGAGAATGGGATATAAAGGACTGGTTATGCCATAGTTAGTAACAGTACTTGAAAGCAAGCCTCTTCCCCCAGGGACTAGCACCCAGTTAGCAGAACTAGTGGCACTTACCTGAGCCTTAGAACTGGGAAAGAGAAGAATAAATGTGTATACAGATAGCAAGTATGCTTATCTAACCCTACATGCCCATGTTGCAATATGGAAAGAAAGAGTTTCTAACCTCTGGGGGAACCCCCATTAAATATCACAAGGAAACCATGGAGCTATTGCATGCAGCGCAAAAAAACTCAAAGAGGTGGCAGTCTTACACTGCCAAAGCCATCAAAAGGGGAAGGAGAGGGGAGAACAGCAACATACGCAGCTGGCAGAGGTAGGCAAAGACCAGCAGACAGGAAAGAGAGAAAGAGACAGAAAGTCAGAGAGAGAGAGAGAGAGAGAGAGAGAGAGAGAGAGAGAGAGAGGAAGAGTTAAAGACAAAGAGGGAGTCAGAGGGAAAGAGAGAAAAAGACAAAGTCAAAGAGAGAGACAGAAGAAAGAGACAGAAACTCAGAGAGAAAGAGACAAAGAAGGAGTCAAAGAGAGAGACAGAGAGAGGAAGAGAGAGAGAAACAGAAACTCAAAGAGAGAAGGAAAGAGAGGAAGAGACAGACAAAGAGGGAGTCAGAGAGAAAGAAAGAAAGAGATAGAAGTAATAAAGAAAAAAGTATGTACCTTATTCCTTTATAAGCCAGGGTAAATTTCTATCTACCCAGCCAAGGCATATTCTTCTTATGTGGAACTTCAACCTGTATCTGCCTCTCAGACACTTTGCAAGAAATAACGAAATCTATCCCTACTCAACAATCCCAAATAGACTCTTGCAGCAGTGACTTTCCAAAACCGCCAAGGCCTAGACATCCTCACTGCTGAGAAAGGAGGACTTTACATCTTTTTAGGGGAAGAGTGTTTCTTTTACACTAACCAGTCAAGGATAGTACGAGACACTGCCCAGCATTTACAGGAAATGGCTTCTGAAATCAGACAACGCCTTTGAAATTCTTCTACCAACCTCTGGAATTGGACAACATGGCTTCTCCTCTTTCTAGGTCCCATGACAGCCATCTTGCTATTACTCGCCTTCAGGCCCTGTATTTTTAACCCCCTTGTCAAATGTGTTTCCTCTAGGATCAAGGCCATCAAGCTACAGATGGTCTTACAAATGAAACCTCAAATGAGCTCAACTAACAACTTATATTGAGGACCCCTGGACCTACCTACTGGCCAAAGAGCCTAAAGAGTTCCCCACAGGAGGACACTACAACTGCAGGGCCCCTTCTTCAACCCTATTTAGCAGGAAGTAGCCAGAGCAGTCATCGCCCAACTCCCAACAGCAGTTGGGGTGTCCTGTTTAGAGAGGGGATTGAGAGGTGAAGCCAACTGGATTTCCTGGGTTGAGCAGGAACTTGGAGAACTTTTCTGTCGAGCTAGAGGATTGTAAATGCACCAATCAGCACACTGTGACTAGCTAAAGGATTGTAAATGCATCAACCAGCACTCTGTAAAAATGCACCAATCAGTGTTCTGTGTCTAGCTAAAGGATTATAAATGCACCAATCAGTGCTCTGTGTCTAGCTAAAGGATTGTAAATGCACCAATCAGCACTCTGTAAAATGGACCAATCAGCAGGACGTGGGTGGGGACAAATAAGGGAATAAAAGCTGGCCACCCCAGCTAGCAGAGGCAACCTGCTCGCATCCCCTTCCATGCTGTGGAAGCTTTGTTCTTTCGCTCTTCACAATAAATCTTGCTGCTGCTCACTCTTTGTGTCCACACTACCTTTATGAGCTATAACACTCACTGTGAAGGTCTGCGGCTTCTCTCCTGAAGTCAGTGAGACCATGAACCCACCAGAAGGAAGAAACTCTGGACACATCTGAACATCTGAAGGACCAAACTCCATACACACCATCTTTAAGAGCTGTAACCCTCACTGAAAAGGTCTGCGGCTTTATTCTTGAAGTCAGCCAGACCAAGAACTCACTGAAAGGAATAAATTCCAGACACAAAAAATCTCTCTCCCCACTCCCAGTCCACAATAATTATTCAGTTGATTCCTATTTCTATAGATTTGCCTTTTCCAGAATGCTGTATAAGGTGCTCATACAGGATGTAATCTTTTGTGTCTGGATTCATTTACCTAGCATGATGCTTGTATTAGAAATTTGTTCCTTTTTATTCTGAATAGTATTTTATTGCATTAAAAAATAACAATTTGTTATTTATCAATTAATAAACATTTGACTTATTTTCAGTTTTTGGCTCTTGTATGTAAAGCCGCTACATAAATATTTGTGTGAACATACAGTTTCTTTTGCCTTGAGATAGTAGGTCATATGGTAAAGCATATGTTTAAATTTATGAGAAACTGCCAAGAAATTGTTTGAAGTGGCTGTACCATTTTGCATTTCATCAGTATATATAAGGTACTGTTTCAGTTCTTCTGTTTCCCTGCCAGAATTTTGTAGTCTTTTAGTTGTTTTGTTTATAATTTTTAACCATTTTTTACAAGGGCATAGGATATCTAGTTGTAATTTTGATTTTCTTTTCTGTAAACACTTAGGATGTTGAACATTGCTTCTTATGCTTATTTGCCATCTATATCTCTTCTTCAATAAAGTAACACATCAAAGACACTTTGATTTTTTATTGAGTTGTTCTCAGTTTTATTATTGAGTTGTAAGAGTTCTTTATATATTCTGGGTATAAGTATTTTTAACAGATATATACTTTGTAACTACTAGTTCACAGCTCAATTATTGAATGTGGGGTGAGTTTTATCCTTAGTTTAACTCCATTCATGAGGTGCAATTATACAGTGAGCAGCTCTAAAATGTACCTAGTGGCAAATGGCTATTTCTAGAAAGGTAACCCTTACGGAGTTTATGATGCTGTAAATTCCTCTTGAATCTGCTTTGCTGTGAAATGCATTTGGGGACTTTTTGTTTGTTTGTTTTCTTTTTATTTTAAATGCTCTTGAATCAATGGAGTTTTACAAATCAAATTGCAGGATAAAATGAAAGGAAAGTATGCCTGGTAACAGGAACAAATAAGACAAGATGAAAAAGTATATTAACAAGAAAGTTTTGCATTTTTAAATAACTAACCAATTAATGGAAATTTGACCCAGTTATAGTTACAACTTCAGGAAGTAATGGCATTTGGATTGATACCATTTTTCGTAAATAGGAATTTGTATACTGTTATTTAAACCCATGTTTTATGACACATGTGTTAAAAATGTATTTGTGGTCAAATGCTCAACTTAATGACCTAGTGACTCATATTAAAAATATGATACTTCAAATACTATATTTTACTATTTTATATAAATATAAGCCTACTTCAAATTATAATTCCTTTCAGTAGTAATTATACTTCTTATAAAATCACTTTCCCTTTTTTAAACCTTGATAGGTTTTTATTATAATTTAGGGTATTTTTCCTTTGCAACAGAAATTTTTAAATTAATTTGTATTGCTTATTTTATTTAATGTTATGACTAAATCATGTAAGAATTTTTTTGCCGCCTAGCTTACACATTCTGGCTAAAATGTATTTGTCTCTATGGACTAATTAGCTATTTCAGAAAAATAAAACTAGGCAAGGCATCTTACAGAAGTATTAAAAGTATGATATTCAATTTTCAAATTACTGAATATTTAATCAAGTAAAATAGTCCTCTAATTCAAATTCTAATATTCTAAAAGAGTGCAAAGAAGAATGCAAATTCTTTATATATTTTTATATATACATATATATTTATATATATATATATATATAATTTTCCAGGAATAAATATAACCTATTAGTTTAAAGGAAATATACAACCTCATAGGTTGTATATTTTTATTTCTGTATGTACTCTCATGTTGTGTGCTACAATTAATAACATAATTTATAAGATATTTACCTAAATAAAAGTAGGTACTCATATATTTAGAGTAATATTCATTTTATATTTGTTTTTGAGACACTCTCGCTCTGTCGCCAGGCTGGAGTGCAGTGGTGCGATCTCGCTCACCGCAACTTCTGACTCCTGGGTTCAAGTGATTCTCCTACCTCAACCTCCCAAGTAGCTGAGACTACAGTTGCCTGTCACCACGCCCATCTAATTTTTGTATTTTTAGTAGAGGCGGAGTCTCACCATGTTGACCAGGATGGTCTTGATCTCTTGACCTCGTGACCCGCCTGCCTCGGCCTCTCAAAGTGCTGGGATTACAGGCATGAGCCACTGCGACTGGCCTAGAGTAATATTCTTTAAACCTTCCTTCCCCTTGACATATCCTAGATAGAGGTATTACACTCCAAGAAATTTAAAGACATATGCTTAGTTACAGTAAAGTTTGAATATCAGATAGACCTTTCACAGCATACATATGTCCTGTGCATTGTTGAGAGATACTACTCTGAGATCTTCTCAATTCCACACACACTGTCTTATAGCTGTTCCTTAAATCCCACAGGCATATTCACATTAGGGCCTTGTCACTTTCTGTTTTCTCTATATTGAAGCTTCTTTACCAGAATGCACTAATTTACCTTCTAGTTCACAGTGTGAAACCTGCTCTGACCACTCTATTTGAAATTGCAACTCCCCTCTGACCTTGCTCTATGATACACTTTGAGTATTTGTCCATGCCCAAATGACATGTTGAATCGTAATCCCCAAAGCTGGAGGGGGGGTGTGGTGGGAGTTGTTTGAATCATAGGGGCTAATCCCTCATGGTTTGGTGCTGACTTCGAGATAGTGAGTTCTTGCAATATCTGGTCCTTTAAAAGTGTGGTAACTCCTCCCCCACTCTTGGCCATGTGACATGCCGGCTCCTCTTTCGCCTTCTGCCATGATTGTAAGCTTCCTGAGGTCTCTCTAGAAGCCCAGTAGATGTGAGCAAAATGCTCCCTATAAAGCCTGCAGAACTATGAGCCAATTAAACTTCTTTTCTTTATAAATTACTCAGTTTCAGGTATTTCTTTAGAGCAATGCAATAATGGCGTGACATAGTTTTTCTGTTTTTTTTCATAGTATTCATAAAAAATGTTCACACGCTTATAATTATTTTACTTATTGTTTATTGACTATTTCCCCTTGCTAGAATGTAAGATCCATGGGGGTTGAGAAATTTATCTGTTTTGTCCACAGTTATATTCCAACCACTAAGAACAGTGACTGTCACTTAGCAAACTCAGAAACATTTATAAAATGAATGAATGAATGAATGCACAAATAATGATCTAAACATTTACATGGAAAAATTTTGGCCTCTTAGGTGGAAGATATGTGGATATGCACAGTGCATAGAAAAATTAATATTGCTAATCTATTACAGTAAGATCAACAATATTTGCATATGCATTTATTCGAGTCCCATACAATATTTTTATGATTGAAATTAATCATAATTCAGTTTATTTTCCATAGCTGCTATTTTTAAAAATAAGGGAAAAATATAGTGACAAAGCTTATTTCCCTTTAGTGACTATATGCCTAGTAAAACTTTGTAGTGAGTTGGGCGTATTTTCTAAACTATGTGCTATTGAATTGCCTACCAACTATTTTAGATGGTGCTTTCTTAAACATTAGTATCAGACCACCTATGTGAGCAATCTACTGATATGCCTTTATCGATTAACCTCTTTTATTGAAACTGTAAGGATTTTGAGAATCTTCACTACATTTCATAGTGATTTTCTCATATGAGAAACATGCATATCAAGTACTAGTGTAAGGAATGTTTTTACTACTCCTGATAAAAATAGCATTAAGATATTATTAAAATGTTGCAATACATAAGTAAACATATTCTTTGCACCAAGTGCCAAAAACTCAGAACCAAATTTGTGCCATAACGTGGCCATGGACTAACATATTAACTTCCCTGATCCTAACTTCTAATTCTTTAAAATATTCTTATTTTCTCTTGATTATTCATTTATTTTAAAAAATCCTTCTGGTGTAAATGCATGTGTTTACAGTATTTTAAGTGTTTTCTGAAAAAAAAAAAAAAAAGTAGAATGGAATTAACAATTAAAACAAATGAAAAAGAGTATTGTTTCATCTAGCATTTCCCCAGCAAGTGCCTGCACACTCCCATCATAAGCAGGTATCAGTGCTGCCAGGCCCACTGTTCACCCCAGGCACTCCTAGTGTTGTCTTACAAATTAACCAGAGGATTTTGTGCAACCCTGTGGAATATAACAATTACCACAAATCAGTCTGTATCATTCTAAAATTGCTTAGGAAGTGAGAATCTCATAAATGTGCCTACCAGTTACATAATTTATGTAATTTCAAACCTATTGTGAGCTATATAACTGTCATTTTCAACAAGGTGGTTGAATTAAAATTACATCCAGTAAGACTAGTGTCTTGAGAGGCCTGACATCTCAATGGTTTTTGATGCACACCTAGTCTTCTTATATTGTTTTGAGTGGGATGTTTATCTATTCAAGAAATAGCTACTGTAAATTTTACTTGTAGTTAAAATTGAATAGAATGGACACCTCTAAACAATTTTTGAAACAAATTGGTTAAATCCTTATTTTTCTAATTTTCTCTTCCATTTGATGTTTTCCCTTACAGATAATAATGCCTTATTTTTTATGCAATCTCCTTTTGCTAGCTAGAACTGGTAAAACTAAACCGAACTAAAAATCAGCTATTTTAAGGATTTTATAAACCTTCAAATTATTATTTTATTATTAATTATATATTAGCTATTATAAATTAATAACACTTTATTAGTAGTATTTTTTGTTACTAAGGTGAATTTTTACCCTGAGATTTAGAATGTATGACTTAGATAAATAGAAACCTTTCTTCGCTTATTAATAAAAAATCATGACCCCCAAACCATAATCCATGTTCATAAGTCTTAACTTAAAAAGCATCATCATTTTTCCTTAACATTTTCCTTAACTTTTAGAAATCATATTCAACAAAGAGGCTGAAATATTATAGCTAAACACAAATTTATTAAATGTTTATGTGTATTGTTATAAACTATGGATAAGCACAAGGACATATTACATATTTTCAAAACCTAAACTTTTAAAAATGTCAAACCACAGACAAAGTGATTAATTTTCTACTCAACTTGCTACAAAATAGCAACTATAGTGTTTTATTCTGAGCATCTCCACCCAATTTTCTCTAACCCACTGCAATATCATATCAAAAATCTAATCAATTATTGAGTGTCAGAGATCACTAGGTCATCTTCATTAGTTAAGAATGGGCTTACCGGCTGGCCAAGATTTTTCTCATGCTGTCTGATAGGTAACATATTTGTGGCATAATGTTAAAATTGCTGCCTTGAAGTGTCATTTGATCTAGTAACTTAGGACACACCTGTGCTCTCAACCCAGCATTTCATTATTTCCCCATGTGTAGAATTATTGTTTTACATGTCTCTTCATCTCTCAGTTTTAATGTGAAAACTATCCTGAAACTCATAGGCAATTCATTGGTTCCTCTTTGGTGCTACAATAATGTTGAGTATGTATTTCTATTTCAGCAGCATGAAACTATATTTTTAATTAAATATATTTATTGAATAATGAATGGGATACAAAGCACTTCTGTGAATTGGCTAAACATAAATTAGATGAGACCCTTATCACTGAGATAGCCACAGTGACATAAAATTATTTTTATGTTTATTTACATAATTAAATTCTGATTTCATTGTAGCTAGGTAGCATTACTTATTATTTTTTTTTTTCATGCTTGTGGCATTAACAGGCTGCCAGACACATTCAGTAAATAAAGATATGCATGATTGGAAATGGAGAAAGGAAAGTAGCTGAAATCATTTCACGGGGGTTAAAGTTGATGAAGACAGGTTTACATCTGAGAGCATTTGAACAAACAAAGTTATACTTGGAGGAAAAGTGGTCTTATATACAGTCTATCACATAGACACCCATGACACTGTATAAATGAGCACAGCTTCTCCCCAGTTACTCAACAAAACACCCATCAAACTGTAGTTTTAAAATACAAAATGTATATTTAAACAATCAACTTTTTTCTCTGCAAGGCCTGACATGAAATTCATGTTTGTCCTTCTTACTTCTATTGCCACTGGATGGGGCAGGGAAAATCTCAAGAGCATCCACAATCCAAGCAAGCTAGAAACAGTCCCACATCTAGTAGGCTAAATAGTTAAGATGAGACTTTCATTCATAGGTAGGGCAGAGTATAATCCTCCCCACAGAAATTGTGGTTTACGTTTTTTGTTTGTTTCTTTGGGTCTAATCGGAATCTGGTTTTTCTCCAAGTCTAATCAGAAAATGAGAGCAAGAAAATACCTTTCACAGTTTCTGTTGACTCTGGGAGCAACTCTTTAAGCTTGCTAACGCTGTTTTCTGTGTCTTTCATCCCAAGAACCCTAGACTGATAGCATGTAACAATAAAAGAGGGAGGTGGCCAACCTTTTAGAGACTGTTCGAGGGAGGAAATGCCTCCACAGAAACATGTTAAAATTTCTCAAAAATTATCAAGCCTTTTTAACAAAACGTTATCAGGGTTCTGCCAGCTCAAACCGAAGTGGAATAAGAAAGGGAGCGTATGATGAGAGACATCCAGAACAGATTAGATTAGAAGCCGCTGTGAGAGGAGAAACTCAATATTTAAATTAGAATTGTGCTGTGTACATCTTATAGTTATTCTTAGACAAGTGTATAAAGTTGCACTGAAAACACCCTTTACACATAAAACCCCTTCCTACTGTTATATTGGTTTGATAATACAGAACGATGACTCTGCTCTTTTCATAAAAAAACTTGAGAAACCCTCATGAATACTGGTGGAGGTAGAATTCTGGATTGGGTTGATGCTACTCAACTTTTTCAATCAATATTTTTCTAAGGCATCAAAAAACCAAACCAACCACTCTATACTTTGCAACAGGTTTTGCATAATTTCTGACTGGATATGCTACAGAATCTATTCTGAAACAAACGAGTGTGAGAGACAGGTCCTATTGAGGAATGTTTCCTGTCAAATTTAGTAGCCAATCTGGTGCTATAGCCTCACTAAGAAAACAGCATTTTGAAGCAACCAGGCAGATCACAGCTCACGGAATGTGCCAGGGGAGAAATGGGTATAATGCCTGTGATGCAGGCTTGTACAACATTGTGATCACCACCCGGTAAAAACTTTTGCTTTATCTTGCTGTTTTACAACTTCTCTACTGTCCATCAGCCCCAGAAAGTGTCTTTTGAATTTGATACAATAAAATTGTTTAAATCTACTGCTGCTAACAGGAGGACTAAAGGATACAGCCACAATGTTTGTGCACAAACACAGAAATCTGACACTGTTTTGTTTTCCTTACAAATGTTGTTACAAATGCAGAAGACAACATACATTAAAGCGATTTATATGACTTGCGAATATTTGTTTCATGCAGTTCTCACCAGAGACTTCTTTAAAAGAAAGCAAAGCAAAAGATAAAGCTAAAATATGCCCCTAAATCTACTATGTACCCTTCTACATTCAAGTTTGTAGGCTCTGGTTTAAGGCAAAGTGTCAATACCTAATTAGTCATGTAGGATTTCATAGATGGTTAGAAAAGACAGAGAGGTGAAAAGAGAATAAGTGAACTGGATTGTGTAGGAAAACTAAGAAGAGCATACAGATCCAGATTGCTGCACTTCATAGGCTTCCATGTACATTCTATGCAGTGAATTTTACAAGTTTGTGTTTTAAACTTAATCACAGTCAACACAATATATTATTTACAGTTGAGATTGAACATAGAAGTGAAAGAAAATTGTCTTGTTTACAGGCATTTCATTACTGGGGACTAGTTCTCTTCATTTATTTATCCTGACTGAGTAAACAATTGAAATGATTTACTGTATTTAGAAATTATCCCAAGAAATAATTGGAAAAAATCTGTCCAATCACAGTTGATGTGATTTATGCAATGAATGTCTACCTATAATAAGATAAAAAAGAAGCATTGTTTTATTATTAAAATAAACATTTAGAAATATATCTGAACTAATTGAGTTGGACCATTTTGACCTATTTATTCTCAGTATTAACAATATTTCAAGCACTAATCATAACACAACAAACACCAAAACTGTAAAGATAATTCTAATTTACAAATAACATGAACTATTTTATATATGGGTTAAAAAACAAATGCTTATTATTTATAATTGTACTCCACCAATAAGAATTACTTACTATTGGTAAGTTCAGGACAATTTTCAAATTACTGAATATTTAATCAAGTAAAATAATATTCTAAAAGAATGTAAAGAAGAATGCACATTGATAATTTTCCAGGAATAAACATAACCTATTAGTTTAAAGGAAAAAAAATTGGACTCTCTCTCTCTCTATATATATTTTTTATATATATATATATTTTATATATATATATATTTTTTTTTTTCTTTCTTGAGACAGAGTTTTGCTCTGTCGCTCAGGCTGGAGTGCAGTGGCAAGATCTCGGCTCATTGTAACCTCCACCTTCCAGGTTCAAGCAATTCCCTTGCATCTGTCTCCCTAATAGCTGGGACTACAGGCGCACACACCCCAACCTGGCTAATTTTTATATTTTTAGCACAGACGGTTTTTGACCATGTTGACTAGGCTGGTCTTGAACTCTTGACCTCAGGTATCAGCTGGCATTTGCCTCCCAAAATGCTGGCATTACAAGTGTGAGCCGACACGCCTGACCTGTACTATATTGTTCTAACTAGGAAGCATTAACTAAGAACAAATAGAGAATAATAAATAAGAACATTATTGATGTTATGATAAAATATGCCCACACTATGCTTAATGGAATTCAATTTTACCTTTAATATATATGAAACAAGAAAGATAATGAGCTTTCTTATCCTCTGTAATCTTCATCCTCTGGGATAAACATATCATTGCGTGAAACATAGGGTTCATTAAATTTCTTCTGTCCTTAGGTATAGAATGACTGAGCAGTGAGGTGCATACACATGTAGGAAGAGTGTGTGTGTGTGTGTGTGTGTGTGTGTGTGTGTATTTGTGGTTGTATTTATTTTTCAGAGTTTACCCTAACTGCTGGTGATCTCTAAAAAATTAAATAGGCTTTTGTTTTGTTTTGTTTTTCAGAGCACATATACCACAACCATAGGGTTCTGCAGTTCTATACCTTTGCCTCAATCAATACTGTGGGTGTTTCCTAAAATCTCATCAAAAACCACAAAACATTTTGAAAGAAAGCTATCTTGTTCAGCTTCCTTTGAGTGTGATTTGAGTCCTTCAGGCTTGCCACATCTGCATATCTCTGTCTGGCAGCAGCCATCCCCTTCAAAGAAGATAGAAACATCAGAGTCCAAAAGCTTCAAAATAATCAGGAGGAAGGTGATTTTTAGGTCTTTGAACAGCAGTAACTCACTTCTCTAAGAAATGCCACCGGTAGCATCTCTAGAGTCTTACCTAACTTGAAAATTATACCTACTTGAGGAAGAAAAAAAGGACAGTGATTGTTGAATTTATTAGGGTGGTCTTCTTAATCTCAGAACACTTTTAAATAATTTTTCGTGAATGCTAAAGGAAAAAATCTTGGGTATTGAGTAAATAGAAATAACTCCATTATTCTGCCAAATCTTGTTCAGAAATTAGAAAAGCTGAAGCATTCTACTGGAAAATAACATTGGATTAATTTGGAAGACTATAGTATATTTTCATTAATTTAAATTTCTAATGAATTCTTAAAGTTCCCTTCAAATTTGAAGTTATTATATAATTGTAGTTTTGTGTTCTAAATATTTGCTTTAATTGGTATTGTGCCTCACAATGTAGATTTTTCATTCAGACTTTTCAACTGTTGCTAAAAAATTATTGACGTCTGATGAAGATCTTGATTCTTTTACAGTTCTATATGACACAATCAGTATAGAATTTATAATTGTTGGTAAGGTACACTTAATAGAATTTTTAAAGCACTCTGGATTGTTCAGTGCATTTGAAATCACTACGTCATAGGCGAAAATTTTTATAAATTGGAGAATGTACTTCATTACTACAAATATCATCTTTCAATTATCAAATTGAAATCTTTGGATAAATCGTCATTTCTCTCTAACTCCTGTCCTCTCAACCAATTTTCTGCTTATCCATCCTACCCCCCATCCTAATTTTTTCTTCAGAGGCAAGTGGTTATCGGTGTCTCCTTGAGACTTAATAACTTGACTTTAAAGTCAAGTCTTCCCGCATGTACCTTTTTATTAATTTTTTAATTTCCCTAAGCTTTGTTTTCCTCTCATAAGAAAATAAGAATGACAACCTGATTATTGCTATGAGGATTAAGTAAGGCATTTGAAGCATGCAGTATGATATCTAACCCCTAGTATTTGGTCAACAAATGAGCTAGTTATCCAATCAACCAAGGAGTGTTACATTTTTCTTGTATTTGTGTCTTGGTTCTGATGCTTTGTTTCTAACTCTATTGAAAACAAATTATTTTAAGCCCTTACTAGATCTCCTGCATTATTCTACTAGTCTGTACCAATCTATCTTTCTCTGTCCTTAATTGTTTATCATCTTTCTGAAGCAAATATCTGACTTTATCACCTTCCTCTTTTGTGTGGCTCTCCACCACCTACAACCATGGTCTTCACCTCCTCTCAAGATATTCGGATTCACTTCTTTATAAATTATATACATGGCTTACTATGTTGTAGAAGTTATAAAACATATACAAAATAGAAAATAAGATGAGATAAAAATAATTAGAATCCATTTTTCTATAGGCATTCCAGTGAATAATCTTGAATACTCCTTGTTGGTCACATTCACATTTAGAGACTCCTGATTGCTAGTGATTCAAAGTTCCTTAGTAAGCACTTGTATCATTATACCATATTCTCTTTGTCTTTCTCTCCCTTTCCTTTAAACATTATTATCCAGCAATTTGGGATGATTCATCATCTGTACATGCCCATCTGTTTCTATTCTGGGTAATTTTCCTACTTACTTTTCTGGAACACCCTCTCCTTGCTATAGGGGAGATCCATCTTCATCCTTCAGTAACCTTCTGTTGCCCCGCCATATGAAGAATTTATTATTCTTTCTTCAGTATTATATCTTTATGTTATACACACTCCTAGGGCTGTAAGTTTTCCACATTATTTTAAACTATGTGTTTACTCATTTGGTCAACTTTCTAGATTGAATTTGTTAAAGGTAAGAACTTTTTTTCTCTTAATTCTCTGATAATTATAATTCAATAAATATTTATAAAATTAAATCATTCAATACATATTTTTTAAACTAAATTGAACCATTTGTGAGATTTCCTACAATTATTTGCATGCTATTGTACACGTACACTCGACGGAGTGCTGAACTCCTATTCATTATTTAATCCTCAGATCAAGTATTGACTCTACCATACCTCCTTTGAACTTCCGAGGCACAAGATGGAGTTGATTTTTCTTTCTTTGAATCATCCCGTTTTTTAGTATTTACATATATAAGTACTTATCTTATTTGATTGAAAATATTTAATTTAGATATCTGGTTTATACCACCCTCTCAAAACAAAACAAAAAAACAACTAACTTTATTCAGGTCAAAGGCAGCATACCTAGTTTCTGTTTGTTTCAGTGATGATTTCTTGATTGAATCAATTAAAAAAAAAAAGAAACACAAACAAATGATTAAATGAAAAAGCCACTAAGTGATAACTGAATAATTCAAAATTCATTGTTTCAAATGGTCTGATTTCTCTGTCCAAAATTCTAAGAGCGTTTCAAATGTCCTACAGAATTTACTTAGAAAAGGAAAGTATTTTGTTCTTCTGGAGTCAGGAGAACCTAAATTCTTAAACCCTGATATTATAACATGTGTGCATAATAAATTTTCAACATTTATTTCCTTAACATGTGAATGGAACTCAGAACATACACATATTTGATTTAGAAAACTGAACTAAGCAAATAAACAAAACTATGCAAAATTTGTTCTGTTAAAATATTAGCTTCAAATAAAATCATCATCATTAGTGAGATTTATTATCACTAATTATGTAATATTCTTATTCACTTAATCTAAATATGTTTGTAGTGGATGCATCCATCCTATTGCCCATTACAATTTTTAAAAGGCATATGCAAAAATGAGATTAATCTATAACCCAATGAGAAATATATTACAACATAATGCTGTCGACCTTTTTTTCTCAAGTGGCTATAAAAGTGGCCACTGTGGCTGAATGCCATGTTTCTTAACACGCTATTGGTCATGTCTCATATAATATTATTGTTCCTGGAGGGCACTTTAAACTTAATTAAAATGTACAGTTTTCTACAACTTGGAAAATGAATCTGACATGCTGTAATTCAAATGTAAGCACCCTCTTGGTGGCCATCAATAATTGATAAAGCAGAGATAAAGGTCTTTTTTACAAATTGCACCTGGTGAAGGACTATTATGTGGTAAAAACTGATGATTTACTAAATTCAGCTACCTCATTATTTTATACTCAATATACAAGAACTTAGTGCTAGTATTCTAATATCTGAACATATGCTGATGTATCAGGTTGCTGCCTTGGGGTGCATCAAGTTTAAAACCACTCTTTGGCCAACTGACTTAACTCTTCAGTTCCTCAATTTGCTAATCTGTAAAAGAGGATAATAAGCAAAACTTTTCTCATAGATTTTTGTGGAAATTAATGATGAATTTATAGAAAAGGATATATTTATTAATTTTTATATATTGACAGCACTGGATTCAAATCACCATGCTTGTTTGTATTAAGTAGCAAGTGAATAGAAGATAATGTAATTCTAGGTTTTTTATATCAGATACATGTTTAATGTATTTCTCCACTAATGAACAGTCAGACCTTGAATCTTAGACTCTGATTAATGGCTTTTGAAAATTGCAATTAACATAGTTAAAACTTTGATGAATGGGTCTACAGTTAATTTCCTCTGGATTGATTTATTGTTAGATTTTTGAAGATGCTGGCCTCCTAAGACCTCATAGTCTAGGGTGATAGGTGAAATTTGTCCAATCATGATTTCCTTCCCCATGGAAGAAGATTAGAGATGCCCAAGACAAAAGGACATTGTGTCCAGGCTTTGAGCTACTGTTAGCACAAAGGAGCACAAATCAAAAGGGAAGGTAAGAAAGCAAATGGGAAGAAACAGTGACTGGATATTGGAACAGAAAGTTTGACTGACCATGGATTGCTGCCAAACTTGGTAGGTAAATTGCACATTTTTCTTTAAAACCAGTAAAATATCATGACTTTTATAGATGCGGATCATGAATATAGCCAGGGGTGTATGGTAATGAGTTGACCATACAAAATATAGTTACATGGTTACATGTCCCTGATATCAGAGAGAAGGTATACAGCCCTATTTAATTTCCCAGGGAGAAATAAGTCACTCCTTAAAGGAGTTTCATTGCTGAGTGGATGTCTGACAGGCAAAACAGATGTTATTCCATGATTTATCTTCTCACTTCTGAGTCTACACTCATGCATCCATTAGCACCCATTCATTTTGTCTACTATCAATGACTTAGTGCTTCATTTTCCTAAAGACAAGCCCCTCCAACATGTAGGCTTAATCCTATCTCCTCCTACCATTATAAAGGTCCTTTCAGGTAAGAATAAGTAACTGCATCAAAAGTTGCTGATACATTTAAGAAAATATATAAGAAATATTTCTTTCTATGAAAATATACTTTCCTAGTTTTCATCCTGGTTCTTAGATTGGGCCTTCCTAAAATTTTTTTTGTCTCTTTCTTGCCCACGTTTATGGAACTTTCTCTGTTTAGTCTTGAGTCTCTTTACTATACACCATCAATTCCTACAATTCTTTATACATTGGCACGTCTTGCCAAGCATGTGCACCTTACCACCTACTGAATATTACTATATTGATTGTTTTCCTTGTAATTTAAATAAAGTGTCAGACCATCGTGATCAATCTTCAACAACTCTTCCTACTCCAAAACACGTTTTCTTTGTTCCTAACTGGCAAAAACATCCTTGCTTGCTTAATCTAGAGAGCCAGGAGTCATTCTCAAGTTTTTCTTCTCTTCCCTCACAAATCCGTAACAAATCCTTGTCACTCTGCTAGAAAAAAATCTTATTTCATCCACTTTGGTTCTACACCACTGACATTAAATGTTAAAAGTTGCCATCATCTCATATAAGTGCAGTCTTGAATTGTTCTACTTACTTTCACTCTTGCTTCCATCTAATTCATTCTCCAACTGGAAGTAAGAATTAATGGAAGACATGAATTGAACATGGCAGTTTTCTGCCAAAAATCTCTAAGGGAACACTTATTATATTTAGGAAAAAGAAGTATCCAATAATTTACATTACTATTAAGATTTTCATAAACTGGCACTCTATTTCCCAAGTTTCAGTATATTCCCCTATACACTCTCACTCAATAATACTTATCTTTGCCTCATTGTTTCCTCTTATTGGCATTCTTTGAGGACCCTCCAAAAATTAGATCCTCTGTAATCTTCTCTCATAATACCTGTGCTTTTGTTTCATAGTTCAATCATAGTTTGTTATTATGTATTTGTATAATTATTTGATTTACTTAAAAGTCTTTGAATGTGTATTATATTTGTCTTCTACTCTACTGACATTTTCTTCAAGGTGGTATTTGGCTTAGTTTTCAGTTGCAACATAACTGTCATTAATAAATATTTTTTGAATGAATAAGTAAAACCGATTACAAGGACCAAACTAAAATACACTATTCAACTACCCACTCTCACAGTTTTCTTTATCGCAGGATTTCCTTTGCTATTTCTCCTTGGTTTTAGCAATCTTCTTGTCTGTGTCTTATTATTGATTGCTCCCTCTAAGACTACATTTTTGAATAATAGGACATTTTAATGACTATATTTACATGATGCTAAGTGTTTGAATTTGACGTTTGTCAATAGCTGTTTTAAGCATCAATCTCTATGTAATTGCAACAAAGCTTTGTCAACTGATTTCTACGGAGATTTGTTACCTTCTATTTATTCTATAAAATGTTTTCTGTCATTTTACATACCAAATGCATCTCGTTCATCGGAGTGCTGTGTTCTGTGCATTTCAAGACACTATGGAAATACAGAAGGCAATAGTACTATTTATGTTTGCTGTCTAAGCGCAAGATGACTCTCCCCACCATGGAGTAAAATAGGAATATAATACAATGTCCTTAATCTGAAACAGCTGAGGATTATAACAGAGATCAAGGATGCCTTAACTATTTTGCACTTATTATCATTATACTAGTAAAAGCTATGATAATGGGACTTTTAAAAATGACTTCTCAATTATTATCTTTTGTTGATTTTCTGTCCTCTTACATCTATCTTAGTTTTGCTTGTGCTGCTATAATAAAAAATATCGTGGACATCATGGACTGGGTAGTTTACAAAAAAGAGAAATTTATTTCTCACAGTTCTAGAGGCTGAAAAGTTCAAGGTCAAGGCACTATCAGGTTCGGTGTCTGACGAAGGCCTTGTCTGTGCTTCCAGGGTGGTACTTTGTTGCTGTGTCATCTGCAGGGAGTATTGGGGGAGAACACTGTGTCTTCACATGGAAGAAGTGCAAAAGGGAGAAAAGAGTCAAACACTGTATGAAGCCTCTTTTATAAGGACCTTATCAAACACTGTATGAAGACTCCTTTATAAGGAACTTAATCTCATTCATGAGGAAGGAGCCCTTATGACCTCCTAAAGGCCCTAACTCTTATTACTACTGCATTGGGGATTCAGTTTCAATATGAATTTGGTAGGGGACACAAACATTCAAAAACATGGCAATGTCTTTATCTGAGCTTTATAAAATATATCCATTAGTTAGACTCCAATATGCCTTTGGTTAGAAATTCCATATTCTGGTGGATACACAGACATGAAATTTGACTTTAGAATAATGTTGAAGGTCCAGTAGTTATTTTTCTAGGTAGATTTGTCTTCTGATGAATGTCTGAACATTTACCTTTCATATTATCTCAACTTTTTGCTTTTACACAGTATTATTTAAAATTATTTCTACCTCCATAAAATAAATACTTATATGTATTTAATTTACTCTTACCATTATCACAATTACAAATTCTAATGCAATTGCATTTTAACATTTCCTAAATTAATTAAAATGTCACAATATACTTAAACTGCATAATATAAATAGAAGTTTTCACAGATAAGAAACAATGATTACTTACTTTACAATCGCAAGCATCAGTCTTAGTACCTATCATAAAAGATGGGCTCAATAAACATTGATTGAATGAACAACAACAACAAAAAAAGCCAATTTTAAGCAGTTATTCAGATAATTTTTTATTCTCACAAACAACTTTATTTTTACATTTATTTTTGACAATGGAAATTGCTATCTTGCTGAGTGTAACACATCCATAGTTACCA